>NW_026775580.1:79481402-80081402 GCF_030987335.1 Cornus florida
CTTGAACCCTTGACCTCCCTTTGGGATGTAAGGGCCTGATACCGCTAGGCCACTGACCCGTTGGTATTTTTTACTAGTACTTTGCTTTGCTTTGAATCTTAGCTTTAGGATCGAAGAGTAACTTCAATAATAAATATTTAAAGAACCAGTAACTAATTGTAAAGATAGCAATAGAATATGAAGCTGAGAAATTTGAGATATGTGTAAATGTGATATTTTGTAGGATAATGCTGAGGATATTTTGTAGAATAATTCTAGAGATTTATTTTTTATTTTAACGTATGTTTATTACTTATTTATATATATATTAGATTAACATATGAAATCTGAATAGCATCCCAGACTTCAAAATCAGTTTTTAACTGTTGTGTTGGTTTACTGTTCTTGACCGGAAATGTCGACACCCATATATAAGCTCAACCTTCAACTTTCTGCTGCTCTTGGCCACTCAAAATGAATGCCAAGCAGGCATGGATATCTGTAACACTTACTTTAAATCCTCTCTTCTTTGTCTTGCCTTTTTTTTTGCTGGTGTTGGAAGTTTGATTTTGTAGTGGTAGATGAAACTTTTGCAGATATATAGGCCTTTTTCTAAATCTAGTGATAGGATTGTCAGCATCTTTGAAATGTTAATTTCAGTAGTAGAGATAAATTCGAATTGATAAATCATTAATGTGTTCACTGACTATTAATGAGTTTAGAATAATAAAGTGTGTCTAATTATTGTTGTTGATCTAAATATAGTTGCTGATCCCACCAAGCTTTAGGCCAACCTGTGCCCGTTGACAGTCCCAGCTTAAGACAAGAACTTTTCAATTCCATGAGTGCAGAATGAGCTGAAATGATGGCAGCTTTCAGATTACTAAATAGTGCATGGAAAGATAATGTTATAATATATATATATATATATATATATTCTGTAAATTTCAAGCACAAGGAACCAAATTGTTCAGGACCTGTATTTTTTTTCTTTTTCTTTTTCAGATCTTCCATTTTTTGGGTGAAGCAGTTGTTTTCTAGTGGGTAAAAATCATAAACAATATGTATATATATATATATATATATATTGTGTTGTTTGTAGTGAATGATTCTGCAACTAGATTTGGTTTCAACTTTCTTGAGAAGTCTACACTGTAATACTTGTTGTTTTTCTGGTTCTATTGTTTCATAGACAATTGCTAGAATATAAACTGTTTTGGACAAATATATAACACTTACAAGAACTGGGTGAAATATTTTTGGCCTTTGAAGTCTATTAAGGGATTTTTGGCTGCACAAAATAGATTTTAGTTTGGAATTATAATTATGTGAAATTTGAATTTAATGGGTCCAACTTACTTCATCATCATATTTTTTCTTTCTTACTTTATTTATTTTTTTTTTATTTATTTTTTCTTGACAACTTGTACTCTTTTCTATATAAGATAGTTGGACTAATGATTGTTTTAGTTTTATAGTAGAATTTTCCTTTTAGTCTATTTGGTAATTTTCTCTTTGACTCCAATTTGAATTTAATAGATTTTAGTTTGAAATTATAATTATGCGAAATTCAAATTTAATTAGCTAGCATTCATATATTATATGTACTATTATGTGTGAAGTGTGAACCCCTTTACTTTTCCATCTTTCATTAATGAAGGTGACATTATATAATAAGTTGCTGATCATTTTTTTTTAAAAGAAGAAATGTATTTCTCTTGTAATTATTATGTTAGAATTTCCGTATGGTTGAAGGTTGTCGGTGCTTGTGAATCTCAATTGTTAACAATTATTAGGGAAAGATTATATATATTTTTTGTAGGGTTCAATTATATACAAGAAGGCTCTCATGCGGTCCAAAATAATGGACTTTTCAACAGACCAAAAGTCAATTAGGAAAATTACACTTTATTACTTTATCAGACCTAACCATAACTAATTTACCATAATTATATTTGTGACATAAAATTTGAGGGAAAATGTTATGCGTGAAAAAGTAAATGGGAATGAAATTGAGCAAATTGCCAAAATTTGGAGATTTTTCTTATTTCAGTTTCAGTATTGAGCTATCGAGTTCCAAAAAATCCAAATTTAGAGACCTTTTATTGTTTCCATGGCACAATTAAGCAATATATGCTTTCTGTTTGAGACTCCATTATTAGAGGTTGTGCTTATTCACAAACCCTAAAAAATTGGTATCTTTTGAACCAAAAAAAAAAAAAAAAAAAACTAATTCATGAAGTGTGGAATAATGGGTCGATGAAAAAAATAATAAATAAAATATAAATAAGAGACCAACAGTCAAGCCATCAAGGTAAAAAAAAAAAATAAAGAGAGCAAAAAAATAAATAAATCAAAGTGCAAAAAGAAGATAGAGAAAGAGATAATGATCTGGATCCGATTTTAGAGAATGAATATGGTAGTTGTGTTGTGGCTGTAGTAGTGAAGATGGTGGCTGTGATGTTGTGGTTATGGCGGTAGTGGTTGAGATTGCAAGGATGATGGAAGAGATTAAGGAGAGAGAGATTGAATAAATGTATTGGCTAATTATAGTAAATTAACTATGGTCAGGTTTGATAAAGTAATAAAGTGTAATTTTTCTAATTGACTTTTGGTGCGTTGAAAAGTCCGTTCTTTTAGACTGCGTGAGAGCCTACCTGCAATTATATATATTTAGTTTTTTGTTTATATTTGATATACATTTTTCTTCTTCTTTTTATGTGTGTGTGTGTGTGTGTGTTTGGGCAGTTACATGGATAAGTCTTGGATTCATTATCACGCTAGGGGTAGTGTAAAGTATTTTGACGGCATACACGACTTCATTGATGTGGCTAGCCGTCATGCAGAAGTAGACGGTAGGTCCCAATGTCCATGTCGTCATTGCAAAAATACAACTTATCGTCAAATTGAAGAAGTTAAGCAGCATCTCTTGAGTAATGGGATGGACAAGGGGTATACCAATTGGATATATCATGGGGAGGCCTGTCAAAGCAACAATAATGTTAATATTGATGCTAATGTCAGTAGGGAAAATGTCCACGATGAAGATGGAAATGTAGATAATGTGTTTGAATTGTTGGATAACATACAAATAGGAAACTTCACCAATATACAACAACAAGAAGATTCGCCTAAAGTTGATGTTGGAGGAGGAAGCTTTGATAGATTGTAAAATGATGCACAATGTGAATTGTGGCTAGGTTGTAAAAAATACTCTAAGTTGTCAGCAATATTAAAGTTATTCCATGTGAAGGTTACAAGCCGAATGAGCAATAAAGCATTTGACATGATGCTTGATGCATTTAAGGATATGCTTCCCAACAACAATGTGTTACCAAAGTCTCATTACGAGACTAAAAGCTTGTTGCGAGACTTGGGACTTGGATATGATTGTATACATGCATGTAAACATGATTGTGTTCTATTTTGGAAGGAGAATGCAGGTAAAGAAAATTATCCAAAGTGTGGTGTATCGAGGTATAAACCTCATGAAGGTAAGGGTAAGAAAATCCCTTAAAATGCTCTCCAGCACTTCCCTTTGAAATCAAGACTTCAACAATTATTTATGTCAAAAGACACGGCCTTCGACATGTGGTGGCATAAAGAGAAACGTGTGAATGAGACAAATGAGTTAAGACATCCAGCTAATTCAAAAGCTTGGGAGGATTTTGATAGTAAGCGTAGTTGGTTTGCTGCTAATCCTCGTAATGTTCGTGTTGGATTAGCAACTGATGGATTCAATCCATTTGGTAACATGAGCAATGCATATAGTATGTGGCCAGTGATGATTGTGCTTTACAATTTGCCACCTTGGATATGTATGAAAGAGCCATATACATTTATGTTGCTTATTCCTGGTCTAACATCGCCTGGTAATGATATTGATGTGTACCTGCAGCCTTTGATTGAAGATTTAAAAGAATTGTCGTGGGATGGTGTGATGACGTATGATGCCTATAGTAAATGTAACTTTAAAATGCATGCGACAATGATTTGGACCATTAGTGATTTTCCCGCCTATGCAATGGTATCTATATGGATGACAAAGGGTTATCTAGCATGTCTAAATTGTAACGAAGAAACATGTTCTTGTTATTTGGGACACGGACATAAGATATGTTATTTGGGAAGTCGTATGTTTTTATCGTTAGATCACATTTTCAGAAAACGTCACAAGCAATTTAATGGCAAGAGTGAAGACAAAGGTCCACCAAGGCAGTTGATGGGTGATGATATTCTGGAACTTAACCTCATACCCCAGGTTAGTTTCAGAAAAAGACCAAATAAAAAGAAGCAAACTCATGAGGAATTTGAACTTAACTGAACGAAGAAGAGTATTTTCTTTGAAATACCTTATTGGCAGACCCTTTTGTTGTGGCACAACCTGGATGTTATGCATATAGAGAAAAATATATGCGATAGTGTGTTGGGGACATTATTGGACATTGAAGTGAAAACTAAAGACACATTCAAAAGTCGGTTGGATTTAGAAGCAATGGGGATTAGAAAAAAACTCCACCTGAGGCGTAATGGTGAAAAATTTGAGATGCCACAAGTGTGTTACACATTGTCAAAGAATGATAAAAGGCAACTATGTGAATGGTTAAAATCGGTTAAGTTTCCAAATGGCTATGCATCGAACATAAATCGGTGTGTGAACGTTAATAATTGTAAGATATCTGGATTGAAAAGTCATGATTCACACGTTCTTTTACAACGTCTCCTCCCTATTTCTATACGAGGATTCTTAAATTCAGATATTTGTAACACAATAGCTGAGCTTGGTTTATTCTTCAAGGAATTGTGTTGTCGAACTGTTAAAATGGTTGTCTTAGAGGCAATGGAAAGGGACATTGCTGTTATACTAAGTAAGTTAGAGATGATATTTCCTCCGTCATTTTTTGACATTATGGTGCACTTAGCTCTGCATTTGCCTCGTGAAGCCATCATCGCAGGCCTGCATAATATCGATGGATGTACCCGATTGAAAGGTGCTGTATATTTTTAGTAAACCAACATTATTCTCTTCTTCTTCTTCTTCTCCTTTTTTTTTTTTTTTTTTTTGACAAGTTCTATTGGTTTGTTAGACTTAAATATTTGTAATTATATTAACGGTTATGTAGATTTTTGCATACTCTCAAATTGTACGTCCGTAACAAAACACATCCTGGAGGGTCCATTGCGGAAGCTTACGTGGACGATGAATGCCTCACATTTTGTTCAAAATTTCTTGGAGGGATTGAGACACGATTCAATAGAGAAGAAATAAATAGTGAGGGGAACTATAACAATAATTGGTCCACTTTTTCTGATCTAAAGCAAATGGTTCGACCGATAAGGGCACAAAGTTTGGATATATTGCCCCGTGCAGACATAGAGATGGCCCGATCGTACATGTTACAGAATTGTGAAGATGTTTTTGTCATATGAAGAGTAAGTAGCTCATTGCATGTCATAGCTTGTCAGTTTCTATAAATATATACTCTATTTCTTAATACATATACACAATTGTATCTTTAACATCATGTAATTGTTTAGAAAACACAAGGTAGAACATGAGAGAGAAAATCCGCGCAATGTTCCTCAAAGACATGCTAAAGAATATTCGAGCTGGTTCAAAACAAAAGTCAGTCCATTATGCACCTATTGTACACTATACTTTTTTTAATAGATAAAGGAAATGTGTCATCATCAAAAGGAAACAACTTGTGATGATTTGTATTCATTAGCGTGTGGACCTCAATGTCTAATAAGTCGATATTATGTGTGTATTGTAAATGGGATTAGGTTCCATACTAAGGAAAGGGAGCAAACTCTACTGTCCAGTTCCAGTAGAGTTTGGAGAGGGTTATATTAAACCTATCGGTTTAAATAACAAATTATGGATGACTCAGGTTGGCATTAATACACGAGATACCAAAGCCCTTCTAAAGTATAAAACGCAGAGGGATGTTCCAGATTTTGAGAAAGAGGTCTGCTATGACCATTTGAAGGTAATGATAGCCATCATTTAATGTTTGTTTTGTTTAAGAATAAATCAGAGGTTACTGGTGCAATTGGTTACAAATTGTAGCTTACATTAATTTTACATTATAAAGGAGATGTTTGGAGTGGATGCATATCCAAATGACACTGATTTAAGCGAGTAAATAAGGGAATTTCTGGCACATTGAGGAAATATAGATATAAATTGAAGAGTCATTTCAAGGAGCATCTTCTCATTGAGAATGCACGCCGCCATCCTTACAATGGTATTGGTCATGCTGTTTGGCAAAAGTTGTGTGATAAGTGGATGTCACCAGAATTTCAGGTTCAAGTTCTTAACTACTTGCTTTTGTCTATTTACTTGAAATTATTTAATATAATAACTTCATTCACTAGCTACTTGGGCTTCCTAACTTGTAATATTGTTAGAATTACTTCCTAGGAAATAAGTGAAAAAAACAAAGAAAATTATTCCAAGAATGAGGTTCCACATTATTCTGGATCGATGTCCTTCATCAGATGTTAAGATGCTTATGTACGTAATATATGAAACAATAATTAGAAATTTTTTATTTTATATTCTACGTTCTAATCTATATATTTGTCTAATGGTCACTATTACTGTGTACTATAGGTCAAACTCAAAGAAAGACAGAGCCAAGAAGATGAGGATGGTGAAAGGGATGAGGATTTTGCTATTCGCTTGTACAAGGACACACATTTTAAGGAACAATGTGGATGGGCACATGAGAAAGCTAAGAGGAATTTTTTAAGTTAACTATAAGTTAGCATGTTGGATTATGAAATTTGGATCTCAAAATATTTTTGCGGTTTATAGGGGGTCACATGCCTTTAAGTGACCATTCTTGATTTTTTGTGCACAAATGGAGGTGGGGAATTGTTGCGGATGAAGTGTGTGGTTTTCATTCATTGCATTTCACGTTTAAAGAATATATATATATATATATATATATATATATATATATATATATATATATATATATTATGTTACCTCTTCAATTGAGTGGAGAAAAAGAAGAGAAAACAGTAGATGGAAGGAAAAAAAAAATATACAACTCCTTCCCCCCCCCCCCCCCCCCCCAAAAAAAAAGGAAGAAAGAAATAGTTTAGCTAATTGAAATTTTCCTGCTTTAACCAGTTATTTTGATCTATATACATGAACTCTTGTTTTGTGCACAATAGGATATGGTAATGCACACAAGTTATTTGTATGTGACTATGTGCCACTGTTTAACACAAATGGTATCAAGTTGGTCAAATGTAAATCCTGATTCAAAAGACTCAGATTTCAATATTTTCAATTTTAAGACTTTTTAATTATTGTTTTCTAGTTTTTGACATATATCTTTTCTTTCAGTATTACTATATGCCCATATATATTCTGCTATAGGTTGTGCACTGCTCCCCTCAAAAAAAATGAGATACATAAAAATAAAATAAAATAAAATAATGTATCCCCTGTCATATGTTCCCGTGATTTGTTTTTCCTTTCCATCTTTGTTTCATTTTGTTCAGTTAGAAAGCTTCTGCTTTGGAATCTCTTGAATTTTATATGCTTTTTTTAAGTAATGTGATTTTAAGTGCTTTGAATTCTTTACCATCCCAGATATGAATAATGTTTTTGGAGGAATTCTAAAGAATACAACATTGTTTAATTGATGGAGATGAATAATACATATCTAATTTAATTATTAATTAGACTAGTATTGTATCCATCAATTGACATCAAAGAAAATGACAAACGAAGTCGAAATTGATGCCAGATTAGGACTTGGTTCATATCATACTGGCTTGGATTTCAAATGAATTAGAGTAAAAGATTGGTTCATGAATGGATATAAAATGCTTAATTAGAATTAGAATTCCAAATAAAGCAATAGTGAAGAGCTCACCCACCATATAGTAACAAACACGTAATGTATTTTCAAATACTTGTCATTTGGATCGATGATGATGCCACTAAAATCAAAATCAACACCTACCACCACCCAAAATTGAATAAAAAAAACTTTGGTGAGAGAAGAGAATCAGGGGACCATAAATCAAGTTCTTCCATATGATCCAAAACTTTAAAATGATTTTTATGCCATACCGAGAATATGGAAATATGCTCATAGGTTTTTGTCAGTTGCCACAACTTTCTTGCCACAACTATAGATATAACCAATTTGGACAAATAAAATTACCTAGGACTCTGATCAAATTGCCAAAATCAACTAGAATTTGCCCAAGATTGTATAGCCACTAATTACAATTTTACTAGCAAAGAAAGCTGATTCACTAAGGCTAAGGTGTGCATGAACGAATATTGTTTTGCAAAAGACTCCTTTTGGGATTTAGGATTAAGAAAATTGGATTTAGAGTGATTTTGGATCCGTCAGAACACTTTTTGAAAAGAAACATTATGAAATTCAATACCGTGACAGTGAGTACCGGTGAACAAGATCGCCGCGGCGATGGAATCTGGGACGGAGGAAAGGGGTAGGAGTGCATCTAAAATACTTTTAAAATTGGAAAACTTGATTTTATGCCTCAATTGTTATATTTATTGTGATGCAATTGGAGGCTATAAAAAAGGAAAGAACAGAAAAAAAAAAAAAAAAAAAAAAAGGTCTATTGAAAAGGATATTTTTGTTTTTAGTTTCTACTATCAAATCTTGAATATGTGTAAAGTATTCAAAATGTTCCCTTAAAATAGATTGCTTTCAGGTAAAAAGTGTTTACTATGAATATTAGTTGTCATTTGTCATTTGTCATTGCAGTGTGTCCAAACTCATCCTACCATTTTGAAAATAAGCATTTCAATAAACTTTTTTTTTTTTTTTTTTCTCTCTATTGAAATTAATATATTAGCTTGCACATGATTTGTTCCTATGTCATATTCTTTCAATTTGATAGCGAACTTAAATATTTTGTAGGATGCAATGAAAGAAAAGGTTATATAAAATTCTCAAAATTCTAATGGTACATGTCATGACCCGGAAATTTTCCTTCCTTTCATTTTTTCTGAAATTTTACGAATGAATTTTTTTCGTTTAATTTCCTTTTCTGAGTTCAGTTTCTCATCACTTAGTGTCATCTCGAGTACTCATGAATGATTTCTAAGACTCTTCTCCATAGATTGACAACTTCCTTTGAGGACCGAGTCATTTCCACATTTTTCATTTTTCGACACTATGCACTATTTCGTCCTTTTCCCTATTCTGTCTTTTCCCCGTTTGTCAGTTTTTGGCATAACCTCACTTTTCATGCTCGGAGTTAGTTTTTGACTTCACGTGCCTTCATTTTGAGTGGTTTCCATGAAATACGTATCATTACTTTTGTAAGAAAGTACTCTGGTTGCTCCCGGTGTCCATAGGGGCATAGATGCACAACTTTTTAGAATCTTTTTCTTTTCTTGGGGTGTTTTTCATAAATATCTTTTGAAGATATTTTATTTTAGGGGTATCTAAGAAAATATCTTTCGAAAGATATTTTCATTCTGGGGCAGTTTTGTAATTAACCCTTTTTGTAGGGGCCACTGTGCAATTAACGAAAGTTATTACAAAATACCTCATCTGGAGCCTGGATCCTCGTACGGGATTCATTTTCACATTTTGTCAAGTCATGTACTCTTAGGATTTCCTTCTGGTCGTTTTTCTCCAGTTTCGGGATTTCCGACCTCGGTTAGCGCCGAACTTGTTCGGGCCATATCTCTCTGCTCGGGACTCAGTTTTCATTGTTGTTTCTTTCGTTGTTCATATTTTTTTATTTTGAATCTTTTTTGTTCACGGAGTTTTGCTATTTGAGCGCGTCTACTCAAAATCCACTTTTCCTGTCCCGGCGGAGCCCTTTCGGGGCACTTTTTGAGATTTTCTATAAATAGGAGGCTTAAAGAGAAAAAGTCAGATTTCTCTCTCTCTCTCTCCTCTCTTCTGGCCAGAAACCATGGCAGCCATGGCTGCCATCTTCTCTCTCTTCTTTTGGTCCACTTTTCTTTGATGAAAAGTCTTCGGTCTTAACGTTTAATGCTTGTCTTGACGACGCGCACCTTACGCCCTTATTAGAACCCATTTCTGACCATTTCTTGAGTTCGGGTTTGAAGTCAAGTTGTGAATTTCATGGGGATTCTTGCGGATTCTTGTTCCCGGTGTAGTCCCCGACAAAACCTCTCGGTATCGCCGGATTCAGAGCCGTTTCGTTTTGATGGCTTTTGAGATTTTCATCTCAAATCGAGGTAGGGGGTGTTATAGGTTTAATTCTTGTTATATTGCATGCTATTGATGCATATCCAACTTGATTACATGCTTAAATATGAAATCTAGAGATTTTAGCATTTATTTTTCTTATATTGGATTTGATTTTCCCGATTGCTCATAGCTTGTTTTGAACATGTAGTATGGTATTATATTACTCCATAATATGGTCATTGACATATATTAAATTGAGTATATTTGAATAAGTATTAAAGATTTTATTTAATATTTATCTTTAGTGAAAGATTAATTCACATGGCCTTACCTAGCTTGAAATCAATGTGTATTAGCATATTACCTTAGGCTTTAATTCACTCTTTAACATAGGTAAATTTAAGAGTAATCGGAGATGTTTTCAAATATAGTAATATTTAATTAATTTGATTAATTAATTAATTCCGAGTGTACCATTCACTCCATTGGAATTCTGACTTGATATTCATGATGTGCATGCTATGTGGTTTCACATATATTTGATCTAGAATATTTGATTAAGTTTTAAAATCTATCATTTATTATTTTTCTAGTATTAAAGTTTAATACTCATGGTCGTATCTTGCAAGTAATTCACTTGTATCGTGTTTTTAAAACAAGTCTTGACATGTTGTATAACATACAATAAATTGAGGTCACTTGGATGACTTTTAAAATCTAGAGATTTTAATTAAATGAATTAATTAAAATCTAATCAATGGTTCCATGAACTAGATTAAGTTTCTAACCTTGTATTCATGTTTTCCTTGACAAGTTCCTTTACGTGTATCAAATCGAGAATAATCGGATAAGTTTTGAAACTTATATTTAATTAATTCATTTGTATGGAACTTAATTCACATGGTTGCATCTTATATGTAATGGACTCGTAACTTGACATTGGACTTAGCCTTGACATGATCCTTGACATGATTTGTTTGTAGAACATTTGAACTTGCCTTGTAATCTTGATAATTTAATCCTTAAGTAGATTAAATTTCCTTATATGCTTCCATCGAGTTAATCATGCCTTGATATGAATTCTTGTTAAACTTGTGAACTTGACTTGAATTTCATAAACTATTATCTTTTTATCAAGCATCGTGATTCCTTGTATCTAGGTTTCATTAATGTACTTAATGAACATACACAATTGTCTTGAAATGGTTTAATTACACATGTGTTGCTTAGAAGGTAATTGAATCATGTATCTTATACTTGTGGTATATTTACTTCAATGAACTCCATGTGCTATATATCTTGGTTGCTGTCTATATAATTGCACACTATGAATTCTTGACATTTCACATGCCATTATAGTTGATGAACTTAGGGCATGACTTGTATGTTCCAAAATCTTATTTGTGCATGAAACGTGGTTAATGCATTTCTTGTATTTGATACAATCTTAACTTACACATCTTGTTGATTTTGGGACTTGGGATATCAATCAAGAATTGTCATGGCTAGGACTTGGTTCTAGTATGGGAGACTGTCCTCCTACACTATAATGCGCACTAGGGGAAAGGTACCCATGGGTTAGTAGCCCTAAAGTGATCTCAAGAGTACGGTTTTAATCCGGGCAATATCCGAGTTTCTACATTGGTTGATTTCACTCTTTAAATTTCAAGTTGCTATTCCTTGAAGATTTAAACTTGTCGTGTTATGTGAAATGCTCCAATCTTGTTTCATTGCATAGATATTATGCCTCATTCGTGATTTCAAGTATACTTCTTGTCATGTTAATTGGTATAGTCCAATCATATTAATTGCATTTATAATGTAATTTTTATTAATTTATATCCAAGTATACTTATTATCGTGTTATATGGAATATTCCATCCTTGTTTACTTGCATACATATTATGCCTCGTCATTGATTTCGTGTATTACTTCATGTCGTGTTAATTGGTATGTCTCAATCATGTAAATTGCATTGATAATGTGATCCTTATATTCCATTGTTTTCTTATCGTGTTGTATGGATTGTTCCTAACCTTATTCAATTGCATAGATAATGTGATTCATGGTAAATTGTAAACTTGTCATGTTAATTGGATTATTTCCAAATCTTGCTTAATTGTATTAATAATGCAATTCATGTTGATCTATATTCAAGTATCTTTCTTATTGTGTTCTTTGGATTATCCCAATCTCTATTCGTTTCATACATGTATATGTATCATGATTCTTATTGCTTATACTCTAGGGTAGCTTAGGATGCTCCCTGAGTCTCATTGTAACATAGACGTTAGGTGGCATGAGCCCCTTTAACATGTTTCACCTTAAGGTGATAAAATTGTAAAACGCTAGGTCGATGCATGCTCATCTCCTACGAGTAACTTTATGTTGCTCACCCACGTTGTGGGGACATTTTTCAGGTACGAAGACTTGGTCCGTAAAACTTGATCTTCCTTAGATGATTTGTAGCCTTATTTGTACAAACTTGTATTCTTTGATTCTATATATGTAAAATGTACATAAGTACATTCTTTTCAATGTAATTGACTTATATGACATGAGGCTAAGGTCCAAGCATGTTTATAATTGCACTTGTATTCTTTTAGTGCTATGTTTTGTTTAAAAAGGTATTTTTATCAACTTTGGAGGTTTGGCATGTCAAATCTTGTAAATGGAATGTAATAAGGCCGTAGGCCATTGTAACATGTTTAAAATGTCATATTACACTTGCGTGTATGTTCACATCATCACACATTTTTATATAATGTAAATTGATCATGCCATAGGGGATTCCAAGTAGACTTTCAGCCTTAGGTGCATAACAGTAGGTTTTTGCACATTTTTCGGTCTACTGAAATGCTTTGGGTTTTCATATGCACAGTAAACATGCATTCCTGTAGCCATTTTCACTGTTGAGGCTCATTTCGGTAGACCGATGAGTCATTTCGGTCGACCGAAATGAAGCCTCATTTCTCTTCTTTTCTTTCTCCATTTCGGTCGACCAAAATGGAGCTGCCTTGTGGATCTTGCTTGGTTGTTGCCTAGACAGGTTAACCTTGTTTCATTCGTTCCCACTTGACCTTGTTGGTTTTGTTCAAGCCATTTAATGGCATACATAGTCTAGTTTGAACTAAACCTTGTTCCCTTGGGTGTCATTGGTGCCATAGGGTACCATTTGACCTTTTCATTTTAGCTTCCGCATCCGGTTAATTCTTTGAGTTCCTTGACCTCATGGAAGGTCATCTTAGGGTCTTAGAGGTATGTTGTGCCTTGGGACACATCTAGATCCGTTATCGAGTCAATCACTGGTTTATCACAGTACACGCTGTGTTGAAAAATCCAGGGTCATTACAGTACAAGTCCAATCATAAATAATGTTGAGATAGTACAAAACCAACTAGGCATAAGGAAGGGATACTGCCGTGGATTCGGACATGGTTTCATGGCTCCAAGGCGTCAATGTGCCTCCTCATCATGTGACGAGGCTTCTAGGAAAAGGGCCGAAATTACTGAGGAAAGAAATGTACAATTGGCGAAAAAGATGGATAAACTTGAGAAGATGCTTGAGCAGTACCAGCAATAGCCGCCACCATGGTTCCTCTAATATCAATAGCAGCAGCAGCAGTAGCCGCCACCATGGTTCCACCAATAACAGTCTCCGTCAGATTCCCAGCAGCCGCCACCAACAAGGTGGCAATATCAGCAGCAGCCGCCATCAACATGGTGGCAATATCAACATCACCAGCAAGCACCACCACAACCACCAATAGAATGACTAATGCGATAAAGAGATAAATTTTTTGGTACACAAATTTTGGAGCTTTCTAATGATCAACTAGTTGATTTTTAAACTCTTTATCTTTTTTTGGGTTGTATTTTGATGACTTTGCATCTAGTTTGAAGAAGATGGAACCATTTTTTGTGCTAGCAGATGGTTTTAGTTTTTGTTTAGAAAATTGGATATTTTATGGATCTTGAATATTATTGTGGATTTATTTTGTTTCTTGGCTTGTAATATCTTTTTGAATGCTATTGAGGATCTATTTTGTTTATGTTTTGCATGTATCTAGAATGGTTAAACCTACAAAATAATTAAGCATTAAAAATAATAATAATAATAATAATAATAATAATAATGTATTAGGGACAGTCTATCCGTCCCTAATGCAATAATTATAATTAAAAAATAATATATTAGGGACAGTCCACTTGTCCATAATATAAAAATTATAATTAAAAAATAATGAATCAGGGACCGTCCAATCATCCCGAATACTATAGATATTGGGACAGTTCCCTAATTCATACATTATTAGTGACAGTACATACCGTCCCTAATAAATTTAGGGAAGGTGTTATTTGGAATAGTAAGTATTGTCCCTAAAGGTCTAAATGCACTAATTTGACCTTTAGGGATGGTTTCAGAGCTTTTAGGGACAGTTTTGACTGTCCATAAAACCCTAATTTCTTGGAGGATGTGATCGACCACTTAGTGTCTATACACTATTCACATAAGTTTGTATGGACAAAAATGTCTTCACATACATTTCATATAATGACTCGGTCATTTTTATTTCTTTCCTTTTCTTCAAATTTTGCGGATAATTTTTTTCCATTGTCTTTTCCTTTTCGGGTTCGATTTCCCACCTCTTAGTGTCGTCTTGAGTGCTCGAAAATGGTTTCTAAGACTCTTTCCTTTGGATTGACAACTTCTTTTGAGGACCGAGTCATTTCCACATTTTTTGTTTTTCGACACTATTCATTTTTTCGTCTTTTCCTTTTTTCGTCCTTTAGTCATTTTTTATTTTACCTTGTTTAACCTCACTTTTTGTGCTCAGATTTGATTCCGACTTGGCATACATCCATGATATTTCATTTCTATGATATCTACATTTTTACTTTTGTAGGAAAAACATATTGGATGTTTACTTTTCTTGTAAAGTGCATGAAAGCATGACTTTTTGGTAGTTAACCTAAACTTGAGGGGTTTTAGTGTAATTATGCAAAGTAATTATTTTTCGTCTTAGGGACCATTTTAAAATTTAATTTGGAAGATATTTTCAAAAAGGACTTGTTTGCAATTTTCGGGAAGTGTGACAACTGTCACACTCTCATTGGTCCACTTGTTGACATTTATGTGAAAACACTTTGATGCCTTGGATGATGACATGTGGAGGGTGGAGATTCACCCACTTGTTGGCCAAGGATTGGTACACTTGTTGGCATGGATGGTTGACAAGTGTAAGTTCAATATTAAGTCTTGGAAGTTTACATAGGATGGTCACAAGTGTAGGCTTGAGATTAAGCCTAGGAATGAACCATAGATTCATAACAAGTGTAGGGTCATCATTTAGTCTTGCATTGTGTGTGTATGTAAGGTAGTGTAGGAGCACATAGTGAGTGGAGGATTTCTAGCCCTTCCACTCACCATTTTACACTTTACCATTTTCATTTTCACTTGTCTTCAAGAACCATAACCTAGCCACCATTGGAGAAAAGCTTGGTTAATAGCTTTCTTCTTCATTTTGGCCTCCTTCCACTCACCTTAGACATAAAACCTTGAAAGACAAAAGCTTCCTCTCACTCCCCACTTCATTAACCCTAAACTTGTTTTCCATTTTGAGCTTGGTTGCTTGGATTATAGAGATTCAATTCTCTATTGAGGTAGGGGTGATTGTATGTTTATCTTTTTTGCGTTTTATACATATTGGAGCTTAATATATATTGATTACATGCCTTTTTAAATTCTTGTACTAGCATGTAAATAAAGATTTTATATGCTTGACTTGGGATTTGTGGATTAAAGCATGTGTGTGACTATTAAATTTGTATAGGTAGGCTATTGTCTAATAAATTGCCTAATACTAATGATTCCACTGAGGTTTTATTATGGATATCTTGAGATTACATTTATGATGTTAAGTAATATAGATTTCATTGAAAGTTTAGTATGAAAATCTTGTGTGTGGCACTTATAATTACTTGTAGGTAAATTACTATATTTCATGATTTGCAATTATGGCCTATATTGATAGTAAATTGATATAACATGATGTGTAATATCATTAACTTGCCACTTTAGACATGTAACCTTAAGACATGGGTTGTGTGGTTTTACCCTACTTGTACTTGGTAGGTAGTTTCATGCATTGAGATTGCATAAATGTCATGAACTTGTTGTTTTTTGGAAGCTTGTAAAGAGATGAGATGTTGATGGCTAGGGTTTGGCTCTAGTACGGAGAATAGGAATTCTCTTAAGTCATAGCGCGCACTAGGTAGTACCTTGTGGGTCATAATTACTCAAAATAACTTGTATGGTCTCGTGGCCACATATCCTAGTCTTTCCATTATTTGATTTGCACTATATTCCAAGTTGTAAATCATGGATTTCTTGTAACTTGTGATTCGGTGATTTTAGTTTCAATACGGTTAGTGTACTTGTTCATGTATACTTGAATGCTATGTGGTTATCATTTCAAATATTTGTATAGCTTGAGATGATCCCTTAGAGTACCTTGAAAACATAGACATTAAGTGGAATGCACCCTTTTGATGATCTATGTTTGGTTCACATTATACTTGAAACTATAGGGTATGCGCATGCACCACATCCTACGAGTAACTTGATTACTCACCCTAGTTGTGTGGGTCATTTTACAGGTAAGGAGACAATAATTGTGGATGCTCATCATCCATAGGTGCTCATGAGTACTTGACGCATTTTTGTATATGGACATGCACTTGTTTAGCATATTTTATCTTTTAGATGTTATATTTTGTATGCCATGGATGTGTGGTATTTTAGAAACTAAGATGGCTTCCTTTTTGCAATAAGTATCTAAGTACATTTGGAAGTGTTCATTTTACATGTATGACATAAGGCCAAGGGCCATTAACTTGAAAGGTTACAAGTATGTTTCCTCTAAAACACAAGTATTGCCATTGTAGCTTATTTGTGAGAAATGGAGGCTTTGTATGCTAAAAATTGTCAATGGAATGTAAAGAGGCTTTAGGCCATGTTGGTACATCTATTTTATCATATTGCATGCACTTGCAAACTCACTTTGGCAAACAACACCATCGTTGATAAAACAAAAACTCTAAGTAGCATTTTTAGGGAGTTTTACCCTGTTCTTTTCCATGGGCATTTCTGGTATTTCATAATTCATGTTTTTCATTTTTTCTCATATGCCACGTAGAAAACTCAATTTTGAGGGGGGTTTATTCTTTGTGTTTTTCCAGAAAATGCCATCTTAGCCCTCAAAAATCAAGATTTGTCCAAAAAATCCTTGCTGCCAGGTTTTGTAGATTTTTAGTGCAAATGTACTTGGTATTATTCATCGACTTTCTTTTGAGAAGTGTGACGACCGATCCGAAACTTTCGGTGGTCTTATAGGTGTATTTTAAGATTGCATTTTCAATTTAGGCAATTTAAAATCCCGAAGCCCTATTTCCTTTCTTTGGGCAGTAGCTCGGAGAAATTTTTACCCCCTTGACCAGATTTTCTTGGGGTCATTATGGGCATTTTACAATGCATTTTTTTGTTTCCATTCGTGTTTGGGGTAGGAAACTTGATTTTAGGGGGGGTTTCTTCTTTGAGTTTTTCCAGAAAAGTCCGTTTAGATGCCCATTTTTACTCTCAGTTGTAGCAGTAGTGGGTTGACGGCATTATAGCTGTCACGGCCTTCGTCGGGCCGCCACGACGTCGATTTTATTTTTGACCTTTCTCCCTCATCCGGACTCCAAATCAAGTGAATTTTTTTTTGAAATTAATTAATTTTTCATTGGCTATCCAACGGTATGCTCATTTGCACCTAGATATTTCTGGATAATTACCAGTTTACCCTTTTAGCTTTATTGCTCGTTTTTCTTTGTTTTGTTGTTTCTCCTTCGTCCGGAATCCGAATAATGAAATTCTTGAGTCCATCATGATTAGTTTTTCATTTCCTTCCCAGTGGTGTGCTTGATAGGACTTAAATCCATTTTTTTGCAAAATAACCATTTTACCCCTAGGTTCCTTTTTGTCCGTTTTTGAACGACACTTCCGCATTTGTTTTCCTTTGGGTTCCATGACCTCATTGAGGGTCACATTGGTGTCTTAGAGACGCATTCTATCTCTAGAGACCGTTGTTTCACATTTCGCTTTCGCATTTCGAATCTGTTATCGGGTCATCTTTTGGTCATCACTGACGCACCAGGTTTACAAAACTTGGGTCGTCACAAGTGGTATTAGACCTCCTAGGTTTCAATACCTTGGACGATGGGTTTTGGGTGCATATCATGCTTGTGCTTCCATGTTCTATTTGTTTATATGCTTTATGATAACATGTTTTAGTTTGATAACATGTTTATGTGCCTAGGTGGTATATGTAGTATATCATTTGGTTAAAGTATGATTTTATTCTAGTATAAGAAGCATGACATATGATGTATGCTAGGTTAGATTTGTATATACATATTGTTTTTGTGTATTTGATAGGACTTGGGATTAGTCACGGATGTTTGACTCAAGGTTGGGTTGTTTGGTGAGTTTGCACTTAGTGCAATATTTTGTGTGTTTTGGTTTTGTTTAGGCACTCTTCTTAGATATTGTTAGCAATTGTCAGTTTGGTTATATGGTAGTTTAGGTCATTGTTGACCTAACGTTGGCTTTGGATAGGTGGCTAGTCACATTTTGTTTAGGCTCTCGTGGGGTGAGCCATTAGGCGTAGCCGTGGTGCTGGATTTGTTGGTTTTGGGCCATGATGAAGTTGTGGACCTCTTAGGATCCTTGGTTGTTTAGGAAGATTCCTCTGAGATTGCAATTTTCGTGGGTGAGTACGTTTGTGGGCGGGTGCATGGCACTGTCATGCTACCGTACTAGCTAGCTACGAGTGCAGTTCGGATGGGATCAGCGTTGGTTTTTGTTCTGATAGACGTAGACCTTTTAGTCAGTGTTTGATGGTTGTTTTAGGCACGATTCTTGAGATTGATTTAGTTGTTGATGGTATAGCTATAGTTTCCATTTTCTTTGAGTTCTCCTTGCAAGATGACGCTTTTGTGGTCGAGTCGATTGATCAATGTTTTGGGTTAGTGAGAGCATTGCATTATTAGTGTCACTCATAGTGTCACCTTTAGATTTAGAGATGGATTGTTAGAGTTTTACCATTGTGGTGAGGGATCACGTTTGTTTTGAGACAGGTTATTGTCATATTGGTTTTTGGAGTCAGATTATCGCTAGGACTTGTTTTCCTTTTACCTAGACACTTTAGGACACGATGTCCATAGGGTTCATTGTTGCATCATCTTATCTTCTACAGTTTCGTTTACTACTATGTTAGTAGTATGATTTATGTTATTACGATGCATGAGTAGGTGAAGGTCTATCCACATTTATTTTCTTGTTGTTTGACATTAGCATGCCTTATTTACATGCTTAGAGATGCCATGTTGTTGCTATGCTTTAATAATATGCTTTTGCATTACATGGAGACATGTTGTATGTACCTTTGATTTTATCTATGTGAGTAGATTTTCTTACTTGGTAGTTGCATTCCTTGTCATATGCATGACTTTCATGTTTAGTTTTCCCTTTTGTTTCCTCCGGTCGCACTTAGTGTGTATGTGGGTTTTTGTAATGGTTCCATTGTGAGATTCCTTTTGGAGGAGTTCTCACATTTGTTTTGTTTTGAGCTGTCCGCCTCCCTAAGGTGGGAAGAACGCTCCATTTTCGTGTTCGTTGTGTTAACACTCGTAGGGGGATAGGGTTCCTCTTCTTTTTCTTGGTTGTCTCTTCTCTTCATCGCCTCGTGCACAGTTTTGGGGTTGGTTGGTCCGTGCGGATCACAGTGGTTGTCTTGAGTCCTTAGTGAGGGTTTGGTGGATTTTGGTCGACTTACTTCCAAGTAGGGGGTGAAGTCTTTGACCTTGTTGTCTTTTGTTTTAGAGGTGGAGTCATGGTGTTATCCTTCTTAGGACTGGTGGTTTTCTTTCTTTCGTGTCTTCCCTTAGGGAGTTTTTATCGTGTTTGTTGACGGAGTTATGGTGCTCAAGGTGAGTTGATTTATGTGAGATCATTTTACGAGGACTTGTGTCCACATTATTGAGGATTTTTTTGATTTGTGAGGTGAGCTCGATGCTCTTTTGAGAATGTCTTTTCGAGACTTGTTTCGATTTTGGAGACCTGGATGTGGTTGACCCTTAGGAGAGGTTTTGAAGGATCACAGTTGGATTTGGCTTGTTTGTGAAGTTTTCTCGTCCTAGTTATGGCTAGGCATCGTTTTGAGGAATTGTAATTCCAGTGATTGGGTATGGAATGAAATTGAGGAATTTTGATTTAGCCTGGTATTGCCAAGCACGGTTTTGAGAGACTCTGTTTTTATGACCATGGTTGTCAGAATTTTAATGTGTATGCCACGTGGTGGACTTGTTTTTCGAGGACTTAGTTATCCATGATAAAGATGTGGATCTGATGTTTAATTTTGGTGTAGTTTTGTAGTTAATCTGTTTCAGAGAGATATGTGGGACTTTTGATGAAATGTCTTGTATTGAGGTTTGTTTTGATTCATGGTGGTGTTAATTTATCTGGCAGGCTTTAGATTTTTGATTGATGTTGTTAATAGGATTGTTTTGAGACATTAGAGTTGTTGGTTTTGTTGTATTTAGGATTTAAGACCTTAAGCGTAGCGGTGCCTATGACATTGTTGTTAGAGTTTTGGAATTAGCTACCCCAACTCTCACACGATGCCTGGTTTCTGTAATGCATTTGCTGATGATGTTTTCCCGACATCAATGTCATTTGTATCGAAAGGTTTCATAGGTAGACCTAGTGGGAGGCAGGTCATGAATTAGTACCTAGTACCGTCATGCTACCTTACTGACGAGTAAGTGTGGGCGGGTTATGGTCGCTATTCGTACTACCACATTGTCTTTGTTCTGTACCTTGATTTGATATGTGGTTATCTTGAAGTTCTTTTGGTGGTTATTTTTGGATCGTTATGATGGTTCATCAGGAGGAATGCTTATGGTTGTTGTCTTCCATTCCTTTGTCCAACCTTGGGTTCTGTGTGTGTGACTTTTGACTTGTCGTGTGACCGTATGGTTAATTTCCTTTCCAGAGGTTGTCCTCTCGTAAGCACGTGGGTGCGAATGACATTGGTTTGTACATTGTCTTTCAGCTTTGGGATTGCTTTTGTAGCACGTTGTGTGGGGTACTCGGAGATGTACTCCGTAGTTATCCTAGTTTTGCCTTTAGTTTCTTGGGGCCGGATTTCGGGAACGAAATCCCTTTAAGGTGGAAAGTTTGTAATGACCCGATCATTTTTATTTCTTTCCCTTTCTTCAAATTTTGCGGATAAATTTTTTCCGTTGTCTTTTTCTTTTCGGGTTCGATTTCCCGCCTCTTAGTGTCGTCTCGAATGCTCGGAAATGGTTTCTGAGACTCTTTCCTTTGGATTGACAACTTCCTCCGAGGACCGAATCATTTCCACATTTTTTGTTTTTCGACACTATTCATTTTTCGTCTTTTCCCTTTTTCGTCCTTTAGTCGTTTTTTATTTTTCCTTGCTTAACCTCACTTTTTGTGCTCAGAATTGATTCCGGCTTAGCATACATCCATGATATTTCATTTCTATGATATCTACATTTTTACTTTTGTAGAAAAACATATTGGATGTTTACTTTTCTTGTAAAGTGCATGAAAGCATGACTTTTTGGTAATTAACCTCAACTTGAGGGGTTTTAGTGTAATTATGCAAAGTAATTATTTTTTATCTTAGGGACCATTTTGCTATTTAATTTGGAAGATATTTTCTAAAAGGACTTGTTTGCAATTTTCGGAAAGTGTGACAAGTGTCACACTCTCATTGGTCGACTTGTTGACATTTGTGTGGAAACACATTGATGCCTTGGATGATGACATGTGGAGGGTGGAGGTTCACCCACTTGTTGACCTAGGATTGGTACATTTGTTGGCATGGAAGGTTGACAAGTGTAGGTTCAATATTAAGTCTTCGAAGTTTACATAGGATGGTGACAAGTATAGGCTTGAGATTAAGCCTAGGAATGAACCTAGATTCATGACAAGTGTAAGATCACCATTTAGTCTTGCATTGTGTGTGTGTGTGAGGTAGTGTAAGAGCACATAGTGAGTGGAGGATTTCTAGCCCTTCCACTCACCATTTTACACTTTATCATTTTCATTTCCACTTGTCTTCAAGAACCATAACCTAGCCACCATTGGAGAAAAGCTTGGTTAATAGCTTTCTTCTTCGTTTTTGCCTCCTTCCACTCACCTTAGACATAAAACCTTGGAAGACAAAAGCTTCCTCTCACTCCCCTCTTCATTAACCCTAAACTTGTTTTCCATTTTGAGCTTGGTTGCTTGGATTATAGAGATTCAATTCTCTATTGAGGTAGGGGTGGTTGTATGTTTATCTTCTTTGGGTTTTATATATATTGGAGATTAATATATATTGATTACATGCCTTTTTAAATTCTTGTACTAGCATGTAAATAAAGATTTTATATGCTTGACTTAGGATTTGTGGATTAAAGCATGTATGTGACTATTAAATTGTATAGGTAGGCTATTGTCTAATAAATTGCCTAATACTTATGATTCCATTGGGGTTTTATTATGGATATCTTGAGATTACATTTATGATGTTAAGTAATATAGATTTCATTGAAAGCTTAGTATGAAAATCTTGTGTGTGGCACTTATAATTACTTGTAGGTAGATTACTATATTTCATGATTTGCAATTATGGCCTATATTGATAGTAAATTGATATAACATGATGTGTAATATCATTAACTTGCCACTTTAGACATGTAACCTTAAGACATGGGTTGTGTGGTTTTACCCTACTTGTGCTTGATAGGTAGTTTCATGCATTGAGATTGCATAGATGTCATGAACTTGTTGATTTTTGGAAGCTTGTAAGAATATGAGATGTTGATGGCCAGGGTTTGGCTCTAATGTGGAGGATAGGAATTCTATTAAGTCATAGTGCGCACTAGGTAGTACCTTGTGGGTCGTAATTACCCAAAATAACTTGTATGGTCTCGTGGCCACATATCCTAGTCTTTCCATTATTTGATTTGCATTATATTCCAAGTTGTAAATCATGGATTTCTTGTAACTTGTGATTTGGTGATTTTAGTTTCAATACGGTTAGTGTACTTGTTCATGTATACTTGAATGCTATGTGGTTGTCATTTCAAATTTTTGTATAGCTTGAGATGATCCCTTAGAGTACCTTGAAAACATAGACATTAGGTGGCATGCACCCTTGTGATGATCTATCTTTGGTTCACATTATACTTGAAACTATAGGGTATGCGCATGCACCATATCCTACGAGTAACTTGATTACTCACCCTAGTTGTGTGAGTTATTTTACAGGTAAAGAGACAATAATTGTGGATGCTCATCATCCATAGGGGCTCATGAGTACTTGAAGCATTTTTGTATATGGACATGCACTTGTTTAGCATGTTTTATCTCTTAGATGTTATATTTTGTATGCCATGGATGTGTGGTATTTTAGAAACTAAGATGGCTTCCTTTTTGTAATAAGTATCTAAGTACATTTGGAAGTGTTCATTTTATATGTATGACATGAGGCCAAGGGCCATCAACTTGAAAGGTTACAAGTATGTTTCCTCTAAAACTCAAGTATTGCCATTGTAGCTTATTTGTGAGAAATGGAGACTTTGTATGCTAAAACTTGTTAATGGAATGTAAAGAGGCTTTAGGCCATGTTGGTACATCTATTTTATCATATTGCATGCACTTGCATACTCACTTTGGCAAACAACACCGTCCTTGATGAAACAAAAACTCTAAGTAGCATTTTTAGGGAGTTTTACCCTATTCTGTTCTAGGGGCATTTCGGGTATTTCACAATGCATTTTTTTCATTTTTCCTCATGATTCATGTAGAAAACTCAATTTTGAGGGGGGGTTTCTTCTTTATGTTTTTCCAGAAAATGCCATCTTGGCCCTCAAAATCTAGATTTGTCCGAAAAATCCTTGCTGCCAGGTTTTGTAGATTTTTAGTGCAAATGTACTTGGTACTATTCATCGACTTTTTTTTGAAAAGTGTGACGACCGATCCAAAATTTCTGGGGGTCTTGTGGGTGTATTTTAAGATTGCATTTTCAATTTAGGCAATTTAAAAACCTCCCGAAGCCCTATTTCCTTTCTTTGGGCAGTAGCTCTAAGAAATTTTTACCCCCTTGACCAGATTTTCTTGGGGGCATTCTGGGCATTTTACAATGCATTTTTTTTTGTTTCCGTCCACAATTGGGGTAGGAAACTTGATTTTAGGGGGGATTTCTTCTTTGCGTTTTTCCAGAAAAGTCCGTTTAGATGCCTATTTTTACTCTCAGTTGCAGCAGTAGTGGGTTGACGGCACTGTAGCTGTCACGGCCTTCGTCGGGCCGCCACGACGTCGATTTTGTTTTTAACCTTTCTCCCTCATGCGGACTCCAAATCAAGTGAATTTTTTTTTTAAATTGATTAATTTTTCATTGTCTATCTAACGGTGTGCTCAGTTGTACCTAGATATTTCTGGATAATTACCAGTTTACCATTTTAGCTTTATTGCTCATTTTTCTTTGTTTTGTTGTTTCTCCTTCGTCCGGAATCCGAATAATGAAATTCTTGAGTCCATCATGATTAGTTTTTCATTGTCTTCCTAGTGGTGTGCTCGATAGCACTTGAATCCATTTTTTTGTAAAATGACCATTTTGCCCCTAGGTTCCTTTTTGTCTGTTTTTTAACGACACTTCCGCATTTGTTTTCCTTTGGGTTCCATGACCACATTGAGAGTCACATTGGTGTCTTAGAGATGCATTCTATCTCTAGAGACCGTTGTTTCACCTTTCGCTTCCGCATTTCGGATCCGTTATCGGGTCATCTTTTGGTCATCATTGACTCACCGGGTTTACAAAACTTAGGCCGTCACATTTCAGGGGTAGAATAGATATTTTAGGATGACATCAGTGTTGACTGCCTTTGACTATGCTGGAATCTCACCGAATGGGGAGGTAAGCAGAATTATCCAAATTAGAGGAGATGGGAGCATAATTTGACATATTTTTAGGGAGGTAACTATAAATTACCCTATTTTATTAGACCTTTTAATTCTTTATTTCTATCACCAAGAGCAAATAGATCGACTTCTTTTTTTTTTATGACATATTTTTCACTACATTTATTTCATCTCAGTTTTATCATATATATATATATATATAAACAAATGGCATCATATAGGGAAGCTGTTATTGGTGCTCCGTAAACCTCCTTTGCTGCTCCAACTCCTTATTTTATTAAATAATATAACTAAGAGCATCTTCAACAGTTGTGTATATATTTTTGCGTAAATCTGATGTGTCAAAGTAGATTTACACAAAAAAAATTGTAGTACCTATTTTTAGCTCCAATAGTTATTTTATACCTTTTGTGTAATGACCCGGTCATTTTCCTTCCTTTCCTTTTCTCAAATTTTCACGGATATTTTTTTTCCGTTGATCTTTTCCTTTCTGAGTTCGGTTTCTCGTCACTTAGTGTCATCTTGAGTGCTCGGGGATGGTTTCTGAGACTCTTTTCCTTGGTTTGACGACTTCCTTTAAGGACCGAGTCATTTTCGCTTTTTCACTTTTTGGACACTATTCATTTTTCGTCTTTTTCCCGTGTGTCACTTTGTTTGCATAACCTCACTTTTTGTGTTCGGATTTGATTCCAGTTTTGCATGCATCCATGATATTTAAATTCTATGATTAGTATTTTTACTTTTGTAAAAAAATACATTCTAGTTGCTTACTTTTTCGTAAAGGGCATGGATGCATACTTTCTTGTAAATATACTTGATTTTGGGATTTTAGTGTAATTATGTAAAGAAATTATTTTTCATCTTAGGGACCATTTTACAATTTAATTTGGAAGATATTTTCAAAAAGGACCTTTTTACAATTTTTGGAAAGTGTGACAAGTGCCACACTCTCATTGGTCCACTTGTTGGCATTTGTGAGGAAACACTTTGAGGCCTTGGATAAGGACATGTGGAGGGTGGAGATTTAACCACTTGTTGACCTAGGATAGGTGCACTTGTTAGCTTAGATGGTTGACAAGTGTAGATTTAACCACTTGTTGACCTAGCTTAGATGGTTTTAAAGAAGGGTTTTTGTGCAATTGACCATAGATGTGTGTGTTGACCATGGTGTAGGATCACCTAGTGAGTGGAGGATTTCTAATTCCTCCACTCACACTTTTTCACATTATGTCATTATCTTCCTCACCACAAACCTTAGCCTCCATGGATGAAGCTTAAAGCCTTAAGCTTTGACTTTGAATTTTGAGAGCCTTCCATTGATTTCCAAGCTTAACCTTGGGAATACTTTTTGTTCCCCTCATCCACCTTTACATAACCCTTGAAGGGTTTGTCATTTTGTGTTGATTTGCCTTGGATTCAAGAGAAACAATCCCCTTGTGAGGAAGGGGGTGTTATAATTTATTTTCTAAATGGCTCTACTTACTTTTGTATGAAATATAAGTTGTATGCATGTCTTTTGTTAATTTGAGAAATTATGATTTGTCATAGCTTGCATATAACTCATTTTTGACTTGGTATATGGCATGGCCATGACTTGATCTTTGATATATATTAAATTGGAATGATTTAAATGAGTTTCTAAATCTAGAGATTAAATAAATTTAATTTGATTTAAATTCTAGTTAATTGTGTTTTGCTTGTATTCCATTTTAGACTTCATACATGGTCTGACTATCACTTAGTACTTATTATATATTAATTTGGGGTCATTTGAATAACTTTTGAAAATTAGAGACTTAATCAATTTAAATTAATTAAATTCTTCTTGATGTTATCTTGTTCATCTTGGACTTTTGATTTGATATATGTAATGACCATGATATGTTGTTTAACATATATTAATTATTTTGTTTAATTAAATTCTATCCAATGGCTCCATGGATCTATTTGTGTTTTAGAAGTTGTTTCTATATTCAAATCATGGACTTGGACTTATTGTATATTCATTTTTTTGTGTTTTGAGCATTGGATAACATTGTTGTTATATTTATATTCATGAGAACATGTTTTCTTTATGGAATATATTGT
The DNA here is from genome assembly GCF_030987335.1 of Cornus florida. Taxonomy (NCBI): domain Eukaryota; kingdom Viridiplantae; phylum Streptophyta; class Magnoliopsida; order Cornales; family Cornaceae; genus Cornus; species Cornus florida. The sequence goes on from NW_026775580.1 coordinate 79,508,685, forward strand.
TACCTTCTGTAATGAATTGCATACTTTGTAATTGACATTATATAAGCCATTTTAGAATTTAAACTCTAAGGCATGGATTGTGTGGTTTCAACCAACTTGTGCATGGAAGGTGATTTCATGCATTATATAAATTATGTATAAGTTGTGAACTTATTTGCTTTATTTTGGAGTCTTAGGACATTGTTGTTACAAGTGACATGGCTAGAGTTTGGCTTTAGTGAGGGAGGTATGAGTTCTCCCCAATTGAGATAGTGCACACTAGGGTGGTCTTCCCAGCAGGTTAATGCCCGGAATAACCATTGAGGTCTCGGCAGAATTCTGAGCTTGATGTCCAAGTCTTTCACTATTTAATTTCGCATTCAATTCCAAGTTGACAATCATGTTTAATTGTAACTTATGGTTTTGGTTATTGGCGATTTTGATGTTGTTAAGTACATCTATGCTTTATGATTTTAACGCATTATTATAAAATTTTGATGTTGTTAAGTACATCTATGCTAAATGTTCAAATGTTGCTTATGAATGATCGTATAGATTCATTTGGAACATAGAAGTTAGGTGGCATGACCCACTTTTATCGTTTTAGTATTTTAGATTATAAATTGATGGCTTTGATAATCCATATCTTGTTGCTTTGTATAGTATGCTCCTATGTTGTTGAGATTGTATAAAGGAAGTGTTCTATGCTAGAAATGAGCTAAGGTAGCTTAGGATGCTCCCTGCGTCTAACCTTTAACATAAACGTTAGGTGGCATGATCCCTTTCAATTGTTGCATGTTAGTCTAAAAATCTATAAGAAATCAAGTCGATGCATGCTCATTTCCTACGAGTAAACTTGTTTACTCACCCCGAAGTTCCTGGGGGTTTTGTTCAGGTACGAAGACTTGGTTCGTGATGTTCATCATTGTTTGTATGATTGTAGACTTGGAGGTTTTAATTCTTGTAAAGGTTGGCTTGAAATGCCACTTGTAGCCTTATTTATCAAAATGTGTGTATTTGATTCCATTTATGTAATGTGTACATAAGTACACTCTATGCAATGTATTTGACTTGTATGTAATGAGGCCAAGGGCCAAAGACACTTATGTGAGATGTATGCAAATTTTTAACTTCATTGTTGCTTACGGAAGTTAGGAGATTTTATGCATTGAAGGGTCATATTTTACATACAACATGCCATGAGGCCTTAGGCCACTGTAGTACGTCTACTTTATCATATTACGTATGCTTGCATGTTCACTTTGGCACACAATACCCTTCTTGATAAAACCAAAGACTTAAGGTTGTATTTTTTTTTTAGTTTTTACCCTATTCTGTTCCAGGGGCACTTCGGGTATTTCATAATGTATTTTTTTTCATTTTCGCTCGTGTTTCCGAGTAGAAAACTCAATTTCGGAGGGAGTTTCTTCTTTGCATTTTTCTAGAAAATGTTATCTTGGCCCTCAAAAACCCATTTTTTTCCGAAAAATCCTTGCTGCCAGGTTTTTGCTAATTTTTAATACAAGTATACTTGGTACTATTCATCGACTTTTTTTTTAAAACTGTAACGACCGATCCGAAACTTCCGGGAGTCTTATGGGTGTATTTTAAGATTGCATTTTCAATTTAGGCAATTCAAAAACCTCCCGAAGCCCTATTTCCTTTCCTTGGGCAGTAGCTCGAAATGATTTTTGCTCTCTTGACCTGATTTTCTTGGGGGCATTCTGGGTATTATATAATGCATTTTTTTTTTATTTCTGTTCAAGGTTATGGGTAGAAAACTTGATTTTAGGGGGGAGTTTATTCTTTGAGTTTTTCCAAAAAAGTCCGTTTAGATGCCCGTATTTACTATCAGTTGCAGCAGCACTGTAACTATCATGACCCTCTTTTTGTTTTTGACTTTTCTCCCTCGTTCGGACTCCAAATTGAGTAAAAAAAAATTTCAACTTGACTATTTTTTTGTTGTCTTTCCGACGGTGTGCTCAGCTGCACTCGGATCTTCCTAGATAATTACCAGTTTACCCTTTTTGCTTTGTATGTCTGTTTTTCGTTGTTTTGTCGTTTCTCCTTCGTCCGGACTCCGAATCATGCGATTCTTGAGTCCATTTTGATTAATCTTCCATTGTATTTCCATTGGTGTGCTCGGTAGCACCTGAAACTATATTTTCAGATATGACCATTTTGCCCTTGGGGCTATTTTTGTCTGATTTTCTTATAATTCGCTTCCGCTATTTTCTTTTGAGTTCCGTGACTTCACAGGAAGTCATGGATGTGTCTCGGGAATTATATTATAATAACCCAGTCATTTTCCACCTTTTCCATTTTCGGGGATTTTCTTTTTTCGTCTTTTTTCTATTTTGTCTTTTCCCTATTTCGTCTTTTTCCCGTTTATCATTTTTCTTTGCATAACCTCACTTATTGTGCTCGGATTTGATTCTGGTTTTGCATGCATCCATAATAATTGGTTTCCATGATAACTGTATTTTTACATTTGTAGAAAAGCATGCTAGTTGCTTTCATTTTCGTAAAACGCATGGATGCATACTTTATTGTAATTATTCTTGATTTTGGGGTTTTAGTCTAATTATGTAAAATAATTATTTTTCATTTTACGGACCTTTTTGCAATTTAATTTGGAAGATATTTTCAAAAAGGACCATTTTGTAATTTTTCGAAAGTGTAAAAGTGTCACATTCTCGTGGAACCACTTGTTGGCATTTGGGTGATGAGACTTGGAAGCATGATCTCTTGACATTTCGAGGGTGGAGATTCACCCATATGTTGGCCTAGGATTGGTGCACATGTTGGCTTTGATTATTGACAAGTGTAAGCTTAGGATTGAGCCTAGGAAGGAGCCATTGATTTAGGACAAGTGTAGGCTCACAAATTGGTCTTGCATTGTGTGTGTGTGTGAGGTAGTGTAAGAGCATATAGTGAGTAGAGGATTACTAGACCCTCCACTCACCATTTTTCATTTCATCTATTTCATTTCACTTGCTCTCATGAACCTTAACCATTCCACCATTAGAGAAAAGCTAGGTTAAGAGCTTGTTCCCTCATTTTGGCTTCCTTCTATCACCTTAGACCATAAACTTTGGGAGAGAAAAGTTTCCTCTCACTCTCCTCTTCAATAACCCTAAACTTAATTTCCATTTTGAGCTTGGTTGCTTGGATTATAGAGATTCAAATCCCTATTGAGGTAGGGGTGGTAGTATGTTTATATTTTAAGTGTTTTATAATCCTTGGAGTTTAATATATATTGTATATATGTTTTTAATATCATAGACTTGCATATTATAGGAAACCCTCACTTTTTGACTTAGGGTTTGTTGATTTAAGCATGTATGATATGTATATACCATGTGTAGAAGGATTATATAATTTAGTAGTATGCTAAATTCTAGTATTATCACATGTGGTAGTGATATGGAACTCTTGTAGAATTATTAATGTCATATACAATTCTTATTGACTTGAATTGCTATATTTGTTGAGATGATAATTTTATATTTTTGTGGATTACTAATTGTGATTATTTTAGAAGCTTATTACTATAATGTTAAGGTTTAGTAAATAAAGCTTATTGTTCAGGCATGATTTAAATTGATAAGTTTGTGATGTTGTATTGTGCATAATATCATGATGAGGACTTGTGATTTTGTATGCCATTTTAGACTTGGAACCCTAAGACATGGTTTGTGTGGTTTCAAAATACTTGTGCATGGAAGTTGGTTTACATGCCTTAACTATAGTGTATGAGTTTTGAACTTGATTATGATTTTGGATTCTCTTGGGACATTATGACAATGATATGGCTAAAGTTTGGCTTTAGTGCGGGAGATATGAGTTCTCCCCAATTGAGATAGTGCACACTAGGGTGGTCTTCCCAGCGGCTTAATGCCCGGAATAACCATTTTGATCTTGGTTTAGTCCGAGATGTGATGTCCAAGTATTCCACTAATTGTTTTCGCATTAAATTCCAAGTTAACAACCAATGCTTAATTGTAACTTGTAATTTTTGTTATTGGCGAATTGATGTTGTTAAGTACATTCATATTGACGTGTGTTATTAAAGAATCATTTAAGTTAGCTTAAGATGATCCCTTAGATTACCTTGAACATAGACATTAAGTGGAATGATTCCTTGTATTCGTCTATAATGATCTTGCAATGATATTGAAACTTTAGGGTATACGCATATGCTTCTTCCTACGAGTAACTTGATTACTCACCCTAGTGGTTTGGGTTGTTTTACAGGTAAGGAGACTATATTCTTGGATGTTCATCATCCTTAAAGGCTTATGAGCTATTTGAAGCATTTTTGTATATTAACATGGAAGTGTTTGGCATGCTTAACTTCTGATGCCATATTTTGTATACTATGGGTGTATGGTATTTTAGAAACTCATGTAGCTTTCTTGATGTGTAATAATACTTAAGTATTTTCTTTTGACATTATAAGCATGTATGTAAAGAGACCAAGGGCCAAGCATATTTACTTTTGTACTTGTACTCTTTTGGTATCAATATTTGCTTCAAAAATGTATTTAAACCAACTTTGGAGGTTTGACATATGAAAATCTTGTAATTGACATGTATGAGGCCATGGGCTATTATTTTACATTCAAATATACATGTTAAGATTGTTGGCATGTCCACACATTTACATTTTATTGAAAAAAAATCAGTTTTAAACATTCATTTTTGAACCAATTCATTAGGGGAATTGAAGCATGGGTTGAGCCTTAACACATTTGGCACATAGCAAATCATATAGCAGCATGTCGAGGAGTTTCGGTCGCCCGAAACTCTATTTCGGTCGACTGATGGCTCAAATCGGTCTATCAAAACAACCTTCACTTAAAAAACAAAACTTTAAAAAGGTTTCTGTGAGTTTTGGTCGACCAAAACTTTATTTCGGTCGACCGAAATAGCCCCTGTGCACCAGCACCTCCAGATTTTGTTTTAGCATTGATGTTCTAATTTCAAATGGTCATAACTCATTCGTTTCTAATCCAAATGGGGTGATTCTTGAGCCTAAACTCAAGGAATTTGAGTCATCTTTCCAATGGTACCAATTCCATCATTAGATTCAAAGCATAGCGATAGATATTCATGTTTTAGTGAGGTAGTGTTAGTTTTCACTTCAACCGGGAAAGGGCATTTTGTGGGATTCTTGGCCAGAGTACTTAGAACCTCTGGGAATGTTTGGAAATGATTAGATTAGGTTGTATTAACCTTGTTTAACTTGTTTAGAGTTAAGTTTCTCTCTTTAGTTATGAATTGACCACTTTGCCCCTTAGTTAACGGATTTTGACCGTTTTGACCTTTGTTTCCGCTTTTACTCTCTTTAAGTTCCGTAACCAGATGGAAGGTCGCATTGGTGTCTTAGGGGTGACTCCTATCTCTAGAGACCTTAGTTTACCTTTTGCTTCCGCATTTCAGATCCGTTATCGGGTCAACTTTCGGGTCATCATTGACACACGAGGATAAAAAACTTGGGCAGTCACAAGTGGTATCAAAGCTCCTAGGTTTGAATACCTTAGGATGACGGGTTTTGGGTGCATATCATGCTTTTGTTGATGTACTTTGATGCATTCACATGCTTTTGATAACATATTGCGGCATTATAACATGTTTATGTGTTTCTTGATAACACGCTTGGTAGTATGACATGTCTTTATGCTTATATGCCTATATGGTTAAGAGCATCTTTATTTGACATGTATGCTTATTTGCTTAAGTGCTTAACTATTTAAATGGCTTTCGTTAATTGCTTTAGTATGACAGTATGTTGCATACCTTGTCTTATTTTGTGTTTCGTGCATTCATAATGTGAGTTACACTTGGTTATAATAGCTTGTGTTATTGTTGACCTCTTTCCTTTTGTACGTCTAGCATCATAGTTGTCACGCATGAAGAGTATTCACGTCAGGGCACTGAGGAGCAGGTGGCTGACATCGAGTTTACGAGAGGTCCAGGAAGGCCCAGGATTCTAGTTCGTGGCGTGGATACTAATCCGCCACGGGCACCGACTTATAAAGAGCGAGTGGCTTAGGAAATCAATCAGGGGATCGCTGAATCCCTATAGGAATAGATACGCAAGCAATTGGCAGGGATACAAATTCCGGCACCGGCACCAGCACCGATAGTCAATGAGGCGATAGAGTACTTTATGCGACTACAGAAGGTTAAGAATGATCCATTTACAGGGAGTTCAGACCCGCTAGTCTCAAAAGCTTGGTTGGACCTTATGGTTCGCAAGTAAGACAGTATAGCAGTGTCCACGAACAGATTGAGGATTTCTTTGACTGCCTCTATGTTCATGGGAGATGCAGATATTTGGTGGAGATCTATGACTAATGTCCACAATGTTAAGTTGATGACTTGGAATGAGTTCAGAAATTTGTTTTTCGAGCACTTCTTTCCTAGGGCTATGAGGTGAGAGACGAGGACACAGTTCACAGGTCTTTATCAGGGAACTATGAGTGTCATTGAGTATGAAACACGATTTACTTCTTTCTCTCGTTATGCCAAGGATATGGTGGCGACAGATGAGGCCAGGGCAATGAAGTTTCAGGATGGGCTACATCTTAACATCAGGCCACGGGTCTCAATTCTTGACTTGAGGACTTACAGAGAAGTGGTTCAGAGGGCTATGCTAGCTGAGGTAGAGAAATGGGATCAGTTACGGATCAGGGGTTCACATAAGCAGCCTCGCGGAGATAATTCATCATCTTCCAGGAGTCAGTGGAAGAAGGCTAAGGCAGGGAACAGTACTCACTCACAGGGGGCACTGCAACAGATTCGTTCTGCACCTCAGTTCCTGTATCTACAGTATCAGCCCAGGGTGTGGTTTGTTATCATTGTCAGCAGCCGGGGCACATCAAGCCTCGCTACCCACAGCTTCGACCACAAGCCAGTCAGACATCAGTTTTTACGAAAATGGGGCAGGGAGCTTACTTCTATTGCAAGCGACCAGGTTAGCTCAAGAAGGATTGTCCAAGGTTTTTGAATAAGTCACGCAGTGGCACAGATTCACAAATGGTACCGGCACAGTCTGTAATGGTTCAGTCTGGTTTCAGACTTCCTCAGGCACCACAGCTAGTGGCGCTAGTTGGCACTTATCCAACCAGGGGTTCTACACCTACTGCTTCTACACATCAGCCGGGCTATCATGGCAGTTCACAGCAGGGCTCAGGGATTCAGGGACGAGCCTACGCTCTTCCACAGGCAGATGCTTCCGCAGGCACCTCTTCAGTTCGAGGTATCTTTCCAGTTTTCAGTTCTTGGGCACGAGTTCTTGTTGACACAGGTGCATCATATTCTTTCATTTTCGCATCATTTGCACATTCATTGGGTCTGGAGGTCACACTTTGGGACAGTCTTCTTTGTGTTGACACACCAGTTGGGGGTCCAGTGTCTATGGATCGTGTTTGTCGGGGTTGTGCTATTGAAAGAACTGGGAGAACCTTAGAGTTCAATTTTGTTGTTCTCTACATGACGTGTTTTGACGTCATTCTTGGGATGGATTGGTTATCATTCTTTCGGGCTACGATCGATTACTTCCGCGGGAGGGTGTCCATTTACACTTCCAAGGGAGATTATATCCATTTTGTGGGAGATCGGAGTGATTCCCACCCAACGATGGTTTTCAGCACTGGTGACTGGAGTGGCCACAGATCCTACTTGGCTAGTTTGCTAGTTGACGAGGATAACAGTTTGGACCGTGTTTTTTTGGCAGTTGTTGAGGATTTTGTTGATGTTTTTCCAGAGGAACTGATAGAGTTACCTCCTTTAAGGGAAGTTATTTTTGCCATTGATGTCATTCTCGGTACGGCACCCATCTCTATCACACTGTATCGTATGGCACCGGCTGAGCTTGATGAGCTGAAAGGTCAGTTCGATGATTTAAAAGCTAAGGGCTTCATTCGTCTTAGTGCTTCACCATGGGGAGCACAGGTTCTTTTTGCGAAGAAGAAGGATGGGTCTTTAAGACTTTGCATCGATTATCGCTAGTTGAATCGCGCTACGATCAAGAACATGTATCCTTTGCCTAAGATTGATGACTTATTTGATCAGTTAAAGGGAGTGACATGCTTTTCGAAGATTGATTTAAGATCGGATTACTATCAGTTGAGGGTTAAGGATAAGGATATATCCAAGATTGCTTTCTGCACATGGTATGGCCATTATGAGTTTCTGGTGATGCCATTTGGTTTGACCAATGCTCCAGTAGCTTTCATGGATTTGGTGAACTGTGTGTTCAGTGACTATCTTGACAAATTTGTGGTGGTGTTTGTTGACGACATTCTCGTGTACTCAGCTTCGAGGGAAGAGCATGAGTTTCACTTAAGAGTAGTTTTACAGATCCTTAGGGATAACCGATTGTATGCCAAGTTCAAGAAATGCGAATTTTGGCTACCGAAGGTGAAATTCCTTGGACACGTCGTGTCAGGGGGCGGTGTTGTAGTGGATCCATCAAAGATTAAGTTTGTGATGGATTGGGAGCATCCGAAGATAATGTTTGAGATTCGGATCTTTCTTGGCCTAGCCGGCTATTACAGGAGATTTGTTTGGGATTTTTCTCGTCTAGCGGCACCTATGACTCGACTTACTCACAAGGGAGTCAAGTTCATATGGAATAAGGCTTGTGATTTTTCTTTTCAGGAGTTAAAGGTCAGGTTAACATCAGCTCCAGTTTTGATCATACCTGAACGTAGTTTGGGTTACGTGGTCTATTGTGATGCTTCGCGAGAAGGTTTATGTTGTGTTTTGATGCAGACTGAACAGGTGGTAGCTTATGGGTCTCGATAGTTGAAGACTCACGAGTTGAACTATCCGACACATGATTTGGAGTTGGCAACAGTTATCTTTGCGTTGAAAGGGTGGAGACATTATTTGTATAGGGAGAAGTTTGAGGTTTTCTCCGATCACAAGAGTCTCAAATATCTCTTCTCTAAGAAGGATTTGAATTTGAGACAGCGCAGATAGGTTGAGTTCTTGGAGGACTACGACTTTGAGTTGCAGTATCATCTGGGAAAGGCCAATGTGGTGGCCGATGCATTGAGTAGGAAGTCACGGGGTACTCTTGCTAGCATTTCCGTTCACAGATGGAAAATGCTAGAAGAGCTTGCAGATCTTGGTTTATAGTTGTATGAGGATGTTTCATCGGCTATCTTGTTTAGTCTTGTGGCTCAACCAGCTCTTGTTAGCAGAGTTATTGAGGCACAGCAAGAGGATGGGGAGATGAAGTCTATCCCCGATCGGATTTCAGGCGGTGAGAATATAAAAGGTTGGACCTTACATTCAGACGGTGATCTCAGGTACAGAAGAAACATGTTTATTTCTTTGTCTTGTCGTGACGTTGTTCTTCAGGATTTTCACCATTCTCGACTCGCAGTTCATCCTGGTGGTACTAAGATGTATCACAATTTGCGGAGATAGTTTTGGTGGAAAGGCATGAAACGGGATGTTTCTTAGTTTGTGGCTAAATGCCTTACTTGTCAACAAGTGAAAGCAGAGCATCAGAGACTGGCAGGTTTGTTGCAACCACTACCAGTGGTAGAGTGGAAGTGGGAGCACATCATTATTGATTTCATGACAAGACTTTTGAGATCCAAGGCAGGGAATGATGTCGTTTGGGTCATTGTTGACAAATTGACTAAGACGGCTCAATTTTTGCCTAATACAGTGATAGATGATGCAGAGAGACTTAGTGGACTGTATGTGGGGTGGATTGTCAGGCTTCACGGGGTTCCGATATCCATTGTTTCGAATAGGGATCCCAGGTTCATGTCTCACTTTTGGCAGAGTTTCCAGGAGGCTCTTGACACAGGGCTTCATTTCAGCAAGGCATTACATCCTCAGACTGATGGTCAGTCAGAGCGTACCATTCAGATATTGGAGGATATGCTACGGACTTGTATTTTGGATTTTGAGGGTAGTTGGGAAGACTACATACCCTTGGTTGAGTTTGCCTACAATAACAGTTACCAGACCAGTATTGGTATGGCACCTTTTGAGGCGTTGTATGAAAGACCTTGTAGATCTCTAGTTTGTTAGACCGAGGTAGGTGATACAGTCGCCTTAGGTCCTGATATTGTCTTTGAGACTACAGAAAAGATTATGTTAATTCGACAGTGGTTGGCTACAGCTCAGAGTAGTTAGAAGAGTTATGCTGACGGGAGGAGGAGATCCTTGTCTTCTGAGGTAGGGGACCACGTATTTCTCAAGATTTCTCCACGGAAGGGACTTTTAAGATTTCGGCAGACGAGCAAGTTGTCTCCTAGGTTCTTGGACCATTTCAAATTTTGGAGCGCATCGATGAAGTTGCTTATTGTTTGGCATTGCCGCCAGACCTGGATAGGGTTCACGACGTCTTTCATATATCAATGTTGAGGAAGTACGAGCTGGATCTATCGTATATTTTACGGTGGATAAATATTGTTGTTGATGACGACGTGACCTACGAGGAGGGTCCAGTCCAGATTCTTGATTCATGGGAGCAGGTCTTGCGTACCAAGACCATTCCATTAGTTAACGTCTTATGGAGACATCACGTGTTGAGGAGGCTACCTGGGAGCTCGAACAGGAGGTACGCTCTTGGTATCCCCATTTGTTCTCTCTTTAACGTACGACTCGATTTCAGGGGCGAAATCCTTTTAAGGAGGGTAGGTTGTAATGACCCGGTCTTTTTCCTCCTTTTCCATTTTTGGTGATTTTTTTTTTTCGTCTTTTTCCTATTTAGTCTTTTCCCTATTTCGTCTTTTTCCCGTTTATCATTTTTCTTTGCATAAACTCACTTGTTGTGCTCGGATTTGATTCTTATTTTGCATGCAACCATGATAATTGGTTTCCATGATAATTGTATTTTTACTTCTGTAGAAAAGTATGCTAGTTGCTTTCATTTTCGTAAAGGGCATGGAAGCAATATTTATTGTAATTATTCTAGATTTTGGGGTTTAGTGTAATTATGTAAAATAATTATTTTTCGTCTTAGGGACCTTTTTGCAATTTAATTTGGAAGATATTTTGAAAAAAGGACCATTTTGTAATTTTTGGAAAATGTGACAAGTGTCACACTCTCATAGAGCCACTTGTTGGCATTTGGGTGAGGAGACTTAGAAGTATGATCTCTTGACATTTGGAGGGTGGAGATTCACCCACATGTTGGCCTAGGATTGGTGCACATGTTGGCTTTGATTGTTGACAAGTGTAGGCTTAAGATTGAGCCTAGGAAGGAGCCATTTATTTGTGACAAGTGTAGGCTCACAAATTGGTCTTGCATTGTGTGTGTGAGAGAGGTAGTGTAAGAGCACATAGTGAGTGGAGGATTAGTAGACCCTCCACTCACCATTTTTCATTTTATCTCTTTCATTTCACTTACTCTCATGAACCCTAACCAATCCACCATTAGAGAAAAACTTGGTTAAGAGCTTGTTCCCTCATTTTCGCTTCCTTCCATTCACCTTAGACCATAAAATTTGGGAGAGAAAAGTTTCCTCTCACTCTCCTCTTCAATAACCCTAGACTTGTTTTCCATTCTGAGCTTGGTTGTTTGGATTATAGAGATTCAATTCTCTATTGAGGTAGGGGTGGTGTATATTTATATTTTAAGTGTTTTATAATCCTTGGAGTTTAATATATATTGTATACATGCTTTTAATATGATAGACTTGCATATTATAGGAAACCCTCATTTCTTGACTTAGGGTTTGTTGATTTAAGCATGTATGATATGTATATACCATGTGTAGAAGGATTATATAATTTAGTAGTATGCTAAATTCTAGTATTATCACATGTGGTAGTGATATGGAACTCTTGTAGAATTATTAATGTCATATACAATTCTTATTGACTTGAGTTGCTATATTTGTTGAGATGATAATTCTATATTTTTTCGAATTACTAATTGTGATTATTTTAGAAGCTTATTACTATAATGTTAAGGTTTAGTAAATAAAGCTTATTGTTGAGGCATGATTTAAATTAATAAGTTTGTGATGTTGTATTGTGCATAATATCATAATGAGGACTTGTCATTTTGTATGTTATTTTAGACTTGGAACCCTAAGACATGGTTTGTGTGGTTTCAAAATACTTGTGCATAGAAGGTGGTTTACATGCCTTAATTATAGTGTATAAGTTTTGAACTAGATTATGATTTTGGATTCTCTTGGGACATTGTTATAATGATATGGCTAAAGTTTGGCTTTAGTGCGGGAGGTATGAGTTCTTCCCAATTGAGATAGTGCGCACTAGGGTGGTCTTCCCAGCGAGTTAATGCCCGAAATAACCATTTTGATCTTGGTTTAGTCCGAGATGTGATGTCCAAGTATTCCACTAATTGTTTTCGCATTAAATTCCAAGTTAACAACCAATGCTTAATTGTAACTTGTAATTTTTGTGATTGGCAAATTGATGTTGTTAAGTACATTGATATTGACATGTGTTGTTAAAGAATCATTTAGGTTAGCTTAAGATGATCCCTTAGAACACCTTGAACATAGACATTAAGTGGAATGATCCCTTGTAGTCGTCTATATTGATCTTGCAATGATATTGAAACTTTAAGATATACGTATGTGCTTCTTCCTACGAGTAACTTGATTACTCACCCGAGTGGTTTAGGTTGTTTTACAGGTAAGGAAACTATGTTCTTGGATGCTCATCATCCTTAGAGGCTTATGAGCTATTTAAAGCATTTTTGTATATTTACATGTAACTGTTTGGCATGCTTAACTTTTGATGTCATATTTTGTATACCATGGGTGTATGGTATTTTAAAAGCTTATGTAGCTTTCTTGATGTGTAATGATACTTTAGTATTTTCTTTTGACATTATAAGCATGTATGTAAAGAGGCCAAGGGCCAAGCATGTTTACTTCTGTACTTATACTCTTTTGGTATCAATATTTGCTTAAAAAATGTATTTAAACCAACTTTGGAGGTTTGACATATGAAAATCTTGTAATTAACATGTATAAGGCCATGGGCCATTATTTTACATTAAAATATGCAAGTTAAGGTTGTTGGCATGTCCACACATTTACATTGAAAAAAATGAGTTTTAAACTTTCATTTTTGAACCAATTTATGAGGGGAATTGAAGCATGGGTTGAACCTTAACACATTTGGCACATAGCAAGTCATATAGCAGCATTTTGAAGAGTTTTATTTCGGTCAACCAATGGCTCAAATTGGTCTACTGAACCAACCTTCACTTAAAAAATAAAACTTCAGAAAAGTTTCTGTGAGTTTCGGTCCGAAACTCTATTTCGGTTGACCGAAATAGCCCCTGTGCACCAGCACCTCCAAACTTTGTTTCAGCATTGATGTTATAATTTCAAAGGGTCATCATAACTCCTTTGTTTCTAATCCAAATGGGGTGATTCTTGAGCCTAAACTCAAGGATTTTGAGTCACCTTTCAATGGTACCAATTTCATCATTAGATTTAAAACACAGTGAGAGATATTCATATTTTAGTGAGGTAGTGTTAGTTTTCGCTTCAACCAGGAAAGGGCATTTTGTGGGATTCTTGGCTAGAGTACTTAGTACCTCTGGGAATGTTCAGAAATAATTCGATTAGGTTGTATTAAACTTGTTTGACATGTTTAGAGTCAAGTTTCTCTGTTTAGTTGTGAATTGACCACTTTGCCCCTTAGTTGACAGATTTTGACCGTTTTGACCTTTGTTTCCGCTTTTGCTCTCTTTAAGTTCCGTGACCACATGGAAGGTCACGTTGGTGTCTTAGGGGTGACTTCTATCTCTGGAGACCTTATTTTACCTTTTGCTTCCGCATTTTAGATCTGTTATCGGGTCAACTTTCGGGTCATCACTGACGCACCGGATTGAAAAACTTGGGCCGTCACAAGTGGTATCAGAGCTCCTAGGTTTGAATACCATAGGACGATGGGTTTTAGGTGCATATCATGCTTTTTTTTATGTACTTTGATGCATTCACATGCTTTTGATAACATGTTGTGGTATTATAACATGTTTATGTGTTTCTTGATAACACGCTTGGTAGTATGACATGTCTTTATACTTATATGCGTATATGGTTAAGAGTATCTTTGTTTGACATGTATGCTTATTTGCTTAAGTGCTTAACTATTTAAATGGCTTTCGCTAATTGCTTTAGCATGACAGTATGTTACATACCTTGTCTTATTTTGTGTTTCATGCATTTATAGTATGAGTTGAACTCGGTCATAATAGCTTATGTTATTGTTGACCTCATTCCTTTTGTACATCTAGCATCATGGTTGTCACGCGTGGAGAGTCTTCATGTCAGGGCACTGAGAAGTAGGTGGCTGACACCCAGTATACGAGGGGTTCGGGAAGGCCTAGGATTCCAGTTCGTGGCGTGGATGTTAAACCGCTACGGGCACCGACTTATAAGGAGCGAGTGGCTCTGGGAATCAATCAGGTGATCGCTGAATCCCTACAGGAATTGATACGCAGGCAGGTTGCAGGGATACAAATTCCGGCATCGGCACCAGCACTGATAGTCAATGAGGCGATGGAGTATTTTATGCGACTACAGAGGGTTAAGATTGATCCATTTATAGGGAGTTCAGATCCGCTAGTCTCAGAAGCTTGGTTGGACCTTATGGTTTGCAAGTTAGACAGTATGGCAATATCCACGGACAGATTGAGGATTTCTTTAACTGCCTCTATGTTCATGGGAGAAGCAGATATTTGGTAGAGGTCTATGACTAATGTCCACAATATTGAGTTGATAACTTGGAATGAGTTTAGATATTTGTTCTTCGAGCGTTTCTTTCATAGGGCTATAAGGCGAGAGACGCGGATACAATTCATATGTCTTTATCAGGGCACTATGAGTGTCATTGAGTATAAGACACGATTTACTTCTCTCTCTCGTTATGCCGAGGATATGGTGGCGACGGGTCTCAATCCTAGACTTGAGGACTTACAAAGAAGTGCTTCAGAGGGCTATTCTAGCTGAGGCAGAGGAACAGGATCAGTTATGAATCAGGGGTTCACATAAGCGGCCTCGCGGAGACAATTCATCATCTTCAGGGAGTCTGTGGAAGAAAGCTAAGGCAGGGAACAGTACTCACTCACAGGGGGCACCGCAGAAGATTCGTTCTGCACCTATAGTTCCTGTATCTACAGGTTTAGCCCAGGGTTTGGTTTGTTATCATTGTCAACAGCCGGGGCACATCAAGCCTCGCTACCCACAGCTTCGACCACAGGCCAGTCAAACATCAGTTTCTACGAAAACAGGGCAAGGAGCTTGTTTTTATTGTAAGCTACCAGGTCATCTGAAGAAAGATTGTCCAAGGTTGTTGAATAAGTCACGCAGTGGCATAGATTCACAGATGGTACCGGCGTAGTCTGTAATGGTTCAGTCTGGTTTCAGAGTTCCTCAGGCACCACAGCTAGTGGCGTTAGTTGGTACTTATCCAACCAGGGGTTCTACACCTACTGCTTCTACACATCAGTCGGGCTATCATGGCAGTTCATAGCAGGGCTCAGGGACTCAGGGACGAGCCTACGCTCTTCCACAAGCGGATGCTTTCGCAGCTACCTCTTCAGTTCGAGGTATCTTTCCAATTTTCAGTTCTTGGGCATGAGTTCTTGTTGACACAGGTGCGTCACATTCTTTCATTTTCACATCATTTGCACATTCATTGGGTCTGGAGGTC
This sequence comes from Cornus florida, assembly GCF_030987335.1. Taxonomy (NCBI): domain Eukaryota; kingdom Viridiplantae; phylum Streptophyta; class Magnoliopsida; order Cornales; family Cornaceae; genus Cornus; species Cornus florida. The sequence goes on from NW_026775580.1 coordinate 79,524,348, forward strand.
ACACTTCGGGATAGTCTTCTTTGTGTTGACACACCAGTTGGGGGTCCAGTGTCTATGGATCGTGTTTGTCGGGGTTGTGCTATTGAAAGAACTGGGAGAACCTTAGAGTTTGATTTTGTTGTTCTCTACATGACTGTTTTGAAGTCATTCTTGGGATGGATTGGTTATCATTCTTTTGGGCTACGATCGATTACTTCCGCGGGAGGGTGTCCATTTGCACTTCCAAGGGAGATTATATCCATTTTGTGGGAGATCGGAGTGATTCCCACCCAATGATGGTTTTTAGCATTGGTGACTGGAGTCGCCACAGATTTTACTTGGCTAGTTTGCTAGTTGACGAGGATAGCAGTTTGGACCGTGTTTTTCCGACAGTTGTTGAGGATTTTGTTGATGTTTTTCCAGAGGAACTGACAAAGTTACCTCCTTTAAGGGAAGTTGTTTTTGCCATTGATGCCATTCTCGGTACGGCACCAATCTCTATGGTACCATATCGTATGGCACCGGCAGAGCTTGATAAGCTAAAAGGTTAATTGGATTATTTGAAAGCTAAGGGCTTTATTCGTCCTAGTGTTTCACTATGGGGAGCACTGGTTCTTTTTGCGAAAAAGAAAGATGGGTCTTTGAGACTTTGCATAAATTATCACAAGTTGAATCACGCTACGATTAAGAACAGGTATCCATTACCTAAGATTGATGACTTGTTTGATCAGTTGAAGGAAGCGACATGCTTTTCGAAGATTGATTTGAGATCGGGTTACCATCAGTTGAGGGTTAAGGATGAAGATATATCCAAGACCGTTTTTTACACACGGTATAGCCATTATGAGTTTCTGGTGATGCCATTTGGTTTGACCAATGCTCCAACAGCTTTCTTAGATTTGATGAACTGTGTATTCAGTGACTATCTTAATAAATTTGTGGTGGTGTTCATTGACGACATTCTCGTGTACTCAGCTTCGAGGGAAGACCATGAGTTTCACTTGAGAGCAGTTTTATAGATCCTTAGGGATAAATGGTTGTATGCCAAGTTCAAGAAATGTGAATTTTGGCTACCGGAGGTGAAGTTCCTTGGACACGTCGTGTCAGGGGGCGGTGTTGCAGTGGATCCGTTGAAGATTGAGTCTGTGATGGATTGGGAGCATCCAAAGATTGTGTTTGAAATTCGGAGCTCTCTTGGCCAAGCCGGCTATTACAAGAGATTTGTTTGGGATTTCTCCCGTCTAGCGGCACCTATGACTCGACTTACTCGCAAGGGAGTCAAGTTCATATGAATGAGGCTTGTGATTTTGCTTTTCAGGAGTTGAAGGTCAGGTTTACATCAAATCCAGTTTTGATCATACCTGAATGTGGTTTGGGTTACGTAGTCTATTGTGATACTTCGCGAGAAGGTTTAGGTTGTGTTTTGATACAGACTGAATGGGTGGTAGCTTATGGGTCTCGACAGCTAAAGACTCACGAGTTGAACTATCTAACACATGATTTGGAGTTGGCAGTGGTTATCTTTTCCTTGAAAGGGTGGAGACATTATTTGTATGGGGAGAAGTTTGAGGTTTTCTCCGATCACAAGAGTCTCAAATATCTCTTCTCTCAGAAGGATTTGAATTTGAGATAGCGGAAATGGGTTGAGTTTATGAAGGACTACGACTTTGAGTTGCAGTATCATCTAGGAAAGGCCAATGTGGTGGCCAATGCACTGAGTAAGAAGTCACGGGGTACTCTTACTGGCATTTCCATTCACAGATGGAAGATGCTAAAAGAGCTTGCAGAAGTTAGTTTACAGTTGTATAAGGATGTTTCATCGGCTATCTTGTTTAGCCTTGTGGCTCAACCGGCTCTTGTTAGCAGAGTTATTGAGACCTAGCAGGAGGATAGGGAGATTAAGTCCATCCACGATCAGATTTCAGGCGGCAAGAATGTAAAGGGTTGGACCTTGCATTCAGACGGTGGTCTCAGGTACAAAGGAAAGATGTTTGTTCCTTTGTCTTCTCGTGACGTTGTTCTTCGAGATTTTCACCATTCTCGACTCGTAGTTCATCCTGGTGGTACTAAGATGTATCACAATTTGCAGAGACAGTTTTGGTGGAAAGCATAAAACGGGATGTTTCTCAGTTCGTGGTTAAATGCCTTACTTGCCAACAAGTGAAGGCAGAGCATCAGAGACCGGCAGGTTTATTACAACCACTACCAGTGGCAGAGAGAAAGTGGGAGCACATCACTATGGATTTGATGACGGGACTTCCGAGATCCAAGGCAGGGAATGATGCCATTTAGGTCATTGTTGACAGATTAACTAAGACTGCTCCCTTTTTGCCTATGGCAGTGACAGATGATTCAGAGAGACTTAGTGGACTATATGTGGGGTAGATTGTCAGGCTTCACGGGGTTCTGGTATCCATTGTTTTGGATAGGGATCCTAGGTTTACGTCTCACTTTTGGCAGAGTTTTCAGGAGGCTCTTGACACAGGGCTCCATTTCAGCACGGCATTCCATCCTCAGACTGATGGTCAGTCAGAGCGTACCATTCAGATATTGGAGGATATGCTATGGCTTGCATTTTGGATTTTGGGGGTAGTTGGGAATACTACTTACCCTTGGTCGAGTTTGCCTACAACAACAGTTACCAAACTAGTATTGGTATGGCACCTTTTGAGGCGTTGTATGGCAGACCTTGCAGATCTCCAGTTTGTTAGACCGAGGTAGGTGATACAGTTGTCTTAGGTCCTGATATTGTCTTTGAGACTACAGAAAAAATTATGTTGATTCGACAGCGGTTGGCTATAGCTCAAAGTAGATAAAAGAGTTATGCTAACAGGAGGGGGAGATCCTTGTCTTTTGAGGTAGGGGACTATATCTTTCTCAAGATTTCTCCACGGAAGGGACTTCTGAGATTTCGGCAAACGAGCAAGTTGTCTCCTAGGTTCATTGGACCATTTCAGATTTTGGAGCACGTCAGTGAAGTTATTTATCATTTGGCGTTGCCGCCAGACCTGGATAGGGTTCACGACGTCTTTCATGTATCTATGTTGAGGAAGTACGAGCCGAATCCATCACATGTTTTACGGTGGACAGATGTTGTTGTTAAGGACGTAATCTATGAGGAAGGTCCAGTCCAGATTCTTGATTCACGGGAGCATGTCTTGCGGAGCAAGACCATTCCATTAGTTAAGGTCTTGTGGAGACATCATGGCTTTGAGGAGGCTACCTGGGAGCTCGAACAGGAGGTTCGCTCTCGGTATCCCCATTTGTTCTCTCGTTCAGGTACGACTCAATTTCGGGGGTGAAATCCTTTTAAGGAGGGTAGGTTGTAATGACCCGTCTTTTTCCTCTTTTTTCCATTTTCAGTGTTTTTCTTTTTTCGTCTTTTTCCTATATTGTTTTTTCCCTATTTCGTCTTTTTCTTGTTTATCATTTTTCTTTGCATAACCTTACTTGTTGTGCATGGAATTGATTCCTATTTTGCATATATCCATGATAATTGTATTTTTACATTTGTAGAAAAGCATGATAGTTCTTTCATTTTCATAAAGGGCATGGATGCAATATTTATTGTAATTATTCTTGATTTTGGGGTTTTAGTGTAATGATGTAAAATAATTATTTTTCGTCTTAGGGATCTTTTTGCAATTTAATTTGGAAAATATTTTGAAAAAGGACCATTTTGTAATTTTTGGAAAGTGTGACAATTGTCACACTCTCACGGAGCCACTTGTTGGCAATTGGGTGAGGAGACTTGGAAGCATGATCTCTTGACATTTGGAGGGTGGAGATTCACCCACTTGTTGGCCTAGGATTGGTGCACATGTTGGCTTTGATTGTTAACAAGTGCAGGTTTAGGATTGAGCCTAGGAATAAGCCATTGATTTGTGACAAGTGTAGGCTCACAAATTGGTCTTGCATTGTATGTATGTGAGAGGTAGTGTACGAGCACATAGTGAGTGGAGGATTACTAGACCCTCCACTCACCATTTTTCATTTCATCTCTTTCATTTCATTTGCTCTCATGAACCCTAACCAATCCACCATTAGAGAAAAGCTTGGTTAAAAGCTTGTTCCCTCATTTTGGCTTCCTTCTATTCACCTTAGACCATAAACTTTGGGAGAGAAAAGTTTCCTCTCACTGTCCTCTTCAATAACCCTAGACTTGTTTTCCAATTGGAGCATGGTTGCTTAGATTATAGAGATTCAATTCTCTATTGAGGTAAGGGTGGTAGTATGTTTATATTTTAAGTGTTTTATAATCCTTGGAGTTTAATATATATTGTGTACATGCTTTTGATATGATAGACTTGCATATTATAGAAAACCCTCACTTCTTGACTTAGGGTTTATTGATTTAAGCATGTATGATATGTATATACCATGTGTAGAAGGATTATATAATTTAGTAGTATGCTAAATTCTAGTATTATCACATGTGGTAGTGATATGGAACTCTTGTAGAATTATTAATGTCATATACAATTCTTATTGACTTGAATTGTTATATTTGTTGAGATGATAATTCTATATTTTTGTGGATTACTAATTGTGATTATTTTAGAAGCTTATTACTATAATGTTAAGGTTTAGTAAATAAAGCTTATTGTTGAGGTATGATTTAAATTGATAAGTTTGTGATGTTGTATTGTGTATAATATCATGATGAGAACTTGTCATTTTGTATGCCATTTTAGACTTGGAACCCTAAAATATGGTTTGTGTGGTTTCAAAATACTTGTGCATGGAAGGTGGTTTACATGCCTTAATTATAGCGTATGAGTTTTGAACTCGATTATGATTTTGGATTCTCTTGGGACATTGTTACAATGATATTGCTAAAGTTTGGCTTTAGTGTGGGAGGTATGAGTTATCCCCAATTGAGATAGTGCGTACTAGGGTGATCTTCCCAGCTGGTTAATGCCCGGAATAACCATTTTGATCTTGGTTTAGTCCGAGATGTGATGTCCAAGTATTCCACTAATTGTTTTCGCATTAAATTCCAAGTTGACAACTGATACTTAATTGTAACTTGTAATTTTTGTTATTGGCGAATTGATGTTGTTAAGTACATTGATATTGACGTGTGTTGTTAAAGAATCATTTAGGTTAGCTTAAGATGATCCCTTAGAACACCTTGAACATAGACATTAAGTGGAATAATCCCTTGTATTCGTCTATATTGATCTTGCAATGATATTGAAACTTTAAGGTATACGCATGTGCTTCTTCCTACGAGTAACTTGATTACTCACCCTAGTGGTTTAGGTGGTTTTACACTCCTATGTTCTTGGATGCTCATCATCTTTAGAGGCTTATGAGCTATTTGAAGCATTTTTGTATATTGACATGCAAGTGTTTGGCATGCTTAACTTTTGATGTCATATTTTGTATACCATGGGTGTATGGTATTTTAAAAGCTCATGTAGCTTTCTTGATGTGTAATGATACTTAAGTATTTTCTTTTGACATTATAAGCAGGTATGTAAAGAGGCCAAGGGCCAAGCATGTGTTACTTTTGTACTTGTACTCTTTTGGTATCAATATTTGCTTCAAAAATGTATTTAAACCAACTTTGGAGGTTTGACATATGAAAATCTTGTAATTGACATGTATGAGGCCATGGGCCATTATTTTACATTCAAATATACATATTAAGGTTGTTGGCATGTCCACACATTTACATTTTATTAAAAAAAAAAAATCAGTTTTAAACTTTCATTTTTGAACCAATTCATGTGGGGAATTGAAGCATGGGTTGAACCTTAACACATTTGGAACATAGCAGATCATATAGCAGCATTTCGAGGAGTTTTGGTCTACCGAAATAGCCCTTGTGCACCAGCACCTCCAGATTTTGTTTTAGTATTGATGTTCTAACTTCAAAGGGTCATAACTATTTCGTTTCTAATCCAAATGGGATGATTCTTGAGCCTAAACTCAAGGATTTTGAGTTAGATTTACAATGGTACCAATTCCATCATCATATTCAAAACACAATGAGAGATATTCTAGTTTTAGTGAGGTAGTGTTAGTTTTGACTTCAACCGGGAAAGGGCATTTTGTGGGATTATTGGCCAGAGTACTTAGAACCTCTGGGAATGTTCGAAAATGATTAGATTAGGTTGTATTAACCTTGTTTGACTTGCTTAGAGTTAATTTTCTCTCTTTAGTTGTGAATTGACCACTTTACCCCTTAGTTAACAGATTTTGACCATTTGACCTTTGTTTCCGCTTTTGCTCTCTTTAAGTTCCGTAACCACATGGAACGTCACATTGGTGTCTTAGGGGTATCTCTTATCTCTAGAGACCTTAGTTTACCTTTTGCTTCCGCATTTCGGATCCGTTATCGGGTCAACTTTCGGGTCATCACTGACGCACCGGGTTGAAAAACTTGGGCAATCGCAAATATACATTCTAGGGACGTCATTTCCATGTAAAATGACTATTTTCCCCTGGGGGCTTATTTGTCATATTTTCAATCTTTTACTTCCGCGTCAGTTCTCATTAAGTTCTACGACCTCATGGAAGGTCATCAAAGTGTCTTAGAGGTGTGTTGTGCCTTGGGAGACCGTTGTCTTATTTCTTATTTTCGCATTCTGGATTCGTTATCGGGTTAATCTTCGGTTCATCACAGGACGCACTAGCTTGAAAAACCAGGGCCGTCACACTTTGTGTAAAAAAATATCCCCCAATAAAAGGCCCTATATAACTTTTACAAACTTACTTGATGCATTTATTTTTTCGCGATTAAATCTCACGTCCCAATCCTCCTCAATTAGGAAAAAATAATAATTTCCCCATATATTTCACTTTCTACAAAAACCAACAATATGTAATAACAATTGTGATTGAATTGACTAATTACCAAAAATGAAAAAAAAAAAAAAATTGTATAACTGTATCAAACAACAATTATATAAAATCGTGATTAAAATATATATATAATCTTTGACTAGTACATATTTATCTCATTAAAATATAATGTAAAATGATAAATAAAATAAAATAAATTAAATTATCTTAAAAAAACCGTAGAATCTACAGCGATTATTACAAAAGATAGGATGAAACGAAAGTGATGAATCAAACTATTTTTATTAAAAAAGAAAAAAGAAGAATAAAACATGGTCGAACAGTTGTTACCTTGCCACAAGTTGCAGATTCTTCTCTATGGTGCTCTAAAAGTAAAGTGGGAAACAAAGAGGCGTAAAGGAATGAAAGAGAAAAAGGAGAACCGCGAGTGAGAAAGGGGGAGGGGACAACCCTTTTACACATTGGTGATGTGATAGTGTATCTTACCAGACTGTTGCAGTGTATATTTTACACAATAGAGTTTTTTAACAGATCGCTGGAGATGCTCTAAACTACCATTCTTTCTTTATTTTGTGCTCCCTTCTTTCCTCCTTTATCTTAAACTTTATTGATGAATTTACTAACACTAGGACTCTTATCTCACAAAGATTTATGTCTATATTGATGAGCGCTCTAAGGTGGTTTTCAAGGGAAGTACATTCCACCTCCACTACAAAGCCAAAGATTCCAAGGATATAGACCGTACCAATCACAAAGGAACCAATTCTCAAATTTTCATTTTCCCAATTAATTATATTCCCAAGGTAATGCTAGAAGTCCCGCTTTTGAAGAGAAAGTCTTGAATGCTTTGGGCACTTTGGAGGCAAACACACAATTGCTTCATTCCCATTCCAATCTATTGCAAAGCTAGAAACCCAAGTAGGGCAAATAGCTAGCACTTTAAATGCAAGAGAGAAGGGAAAAATGCCTATGAATGCCCCACTTAAGCAACAATGTGTTGTGGAGACTCATTCCTCATCGGAAGGTCACACAATAGAATATGTCAATGCGGTGACTACCTTGAGAATTGGAAAGATTGTGGACAACCAAGTGGGTATGTCCAATGAAGAGAGTGAACTGGTGCAACCACAAGTTGACACCCATCCCATTTCACATTCTATTTCTCCTTCATTACATGTGCATGACCATACAAATGAGAAAACTTTGAAAAATGATTTTGAAAGTGATTTGTTGAAGAGAAATTTGATGAAAAATGATTGTGAAAATGTGTTTTTGAAAAGTGATTTGAAACAAAATGATTTGAAAAATTCTTGTGTTAAAGAGTCTTCAAGGAAAAATTCTGAAAAAGTGTTTGAACCAAAAGCTCCATTTCCGGATGCCTTAAAAGGATCCATTTCAAATGACAACCAAAAGGCCAAGACCAATGAGATTATGGAAGTGTTTAGGCAAGTGAAAGTCAATCTTCCACTTTTGAATGCAATCAAGCAAATTCTGGCTTACGCCAAGTTTTTAAAAGATCTTTGCACCCAAAAGAGGAAGAACAAAAGCCAAGCACCAAGAAAAGTGGTCTTAATCGAGCAAGTAAGCTCAATTTTGCAACATAACACTTTACCAAAGTTTAAGGACCCCGGTTCACCTCTCACTTCATGCATCATTGGTGATCATTTCATTAATCGGGCACTTCTTGACTTAGGAGTTAGTGTTAATCTTCTTCCTTATTCAATTTATGTCAAATTAGGCTTAGGAGACTTAAAACCGACGTCGGTGGTTTTGCAACTTGCCGACGGATCTATCAAAAAGCCTAGGGGTATCATTGAAGATGTTTTGATCAAGATTGATAAGTTCTTCTTCCCCGTTGATTTCGTTGTCATTGACACGGAACCAGTCCCAAATCCTAAGAGCCAAATTCCAGTTATCCTTAGTCGTCCTTTCTTGGCAACCGTGAATGCCAACATCAATTGTAGGACGGGGATAATGAAGATCTCATTTGGCCACATGAAGGTGAAGTTGAATATCTTTAATCCAACCCCCAATTCATTTGACAAGTATAAAGAGGTTAATGTTGTAAAAAAATGTCATGATTTTAAAAGTGAAGAAATTGAGTTTTTTTGTAAGACCAATGTTTCAAAAGGATCATCTTCAACCCTGCATTCTAAGGAAATTGTTTCAAATTCTTGCTATGAAATGGCATGGAAGCCTAAAGATTGCATTGACCAAGGACCAAAAGCTTCTTTTGAGCTTAATCCAAGAAGTTCCTCAAAGAACCATTTGTTGGGTAGAGTTCAAAGCACCTATCAACCTACCAAGAAGGGGATGCATAACAAGATTTTTGATCTGGGCTAAAAGAGCCCAATGTCTTGCTAGAGACGTTAAAGACTAGCAAAAACATTTCGTAGGGTGTCACACCCCTATTTCTCCCCCATTTCTATCTTACATTTCATTTCTTACGAAGTCTGGATATTGGCTTTGGGTTCATATGCATTCCTAGGAACTATGGTTAGGATTGCATGAGCTTTTATGTTGAAATTGAGCATTTTACATAAGTTCAATCGATCTCAAAATGAGGTTCGATTGATCGAACTTCATTCCTGCAGCAAACCTGCATCCAAATCACTCTCTATCTCATCAATCCAAGAAAAATCTAGGATCTCAGTTCTCTGTTAGATCGATTAGAAGACTTTCGATCGATCCAAACATCAAGTTCGATCGATATGGTAGTTTCAACACTTACATAAATTTTGAGCCTGCACTAACCTGCATATTTCAGCTCTCTGTCCCATCGATCGAAAATATTTCTAGATCGATTTGAAATTCTTCGATCGATCCAACTTCACCATTGGATCGATCTTCAATTCCAACACATAGAAAAAAATTTGAACTCAAAAACCTGCATATTTTTGGCTCTCTGTTAGATCGATCGAATATCTGTTCAGATCGATCTCAATTCTGGAAATTCATTATTTTGAATTTGTTTTGACTTTCAATTTTAAAATCCAAAAATATCTTTCATTTTTAGTTTTTGATTTTAATTTTTAATTCAATGATTTTATTTTTTTATTTTTATTTTTATTTTTAATTTCAAAATTTCAAAAATCCAAAAAGATTTTATTTTATTTTATTTTTCAAAAATCCAAAAATATTTTCAATTTTTAATTTTTAGTTTTTAATTTTAAAAAAAAAAAATTCAGAGGAGAGATTGATTACAATTCGATCGATCTGAAATCTCAGTTCGATCGATCGAACTGCTTTGGGAAAGTTTTTAAAAATAGAAACCAATGGTTTCTAGATCGATTTCTGTAATGACCCGGTCTTTTTCCTCCTTTTTCATTTTTGATGATTTTCTTTTTTCGTCTTTTTCTTATTTCGTCTTTTACTCGTTTATCGTTTTTCCTTGCTTAACCTCACTTCGGGTGTTCGGATTTGATTCCGGTTTTGCATGCATTCATGGTGTTTGATTTCCATGACATTGGTATTTTTACTTTTCTTGAAAAGCATGCTAGATTAGTACTTCTCTTGTAAAGGGCATGAATGTGTAATTAATTATAACTTTTGGGGTTTTAGTGTAATTATGTAAATTAATTATTTTTTATTTTAGGGACCTTTTTGTAACTTATTTTAGAAGATATTTTGAAAAAGGACCATTTTGCAATTTTTGAAAAGTGTGACAAGTGTCACACTCTCATGGAGCCATTTGTTGGCATTTAGGTGAAGAGACTTGGCACCATGACTTCTTGACATTTGGTGGGTGGAGATTCATCCATGTGTTGGCCTTAGATTAGTGCACATGTAGCCTTTGATTGTGAAAAGGGTAAGCTTAGGATTAAGTCTTGGAAAAGGCATTGGATTAGTGACAAGTGTAAAGCCATGATGTAGTCTTGCATTGTGTGTGTGAGAGAGGTAGTGCAAGAGCACATAGTGAGTGGAGGATCTCTAGCCCTTCCACTCACCATTTTTACACTTTACCTTCTTCATTTCATTATCTCACATGAACCCTAACAAGTCCACCATTGGAGGAAAGCTTAGTTCATAGCTTACCCCTTCAATTTGGCTCACTTCCATACACCTTAGACTAAAAACCTTAGGAAAGAAAAGTTTCCTCTCATTTTCCTCTTCATTAACCCTAAATTTGTTTTCCATTTCGTGCTTGGTAGCTTGGATTATAGAGATACAATTCTCTATTGAGGTAGGGGTGGTAGTATGTTTATATTCTAAGTGTTTTGAAATCTTTTGGGGTTTAATATATATTATATACATGCTTTTAGAATTGTAGTATTACATACTATAGGAAATCCTTATGATTGACTTAGGATTTCATTGATCAAGCATGTATGCTATTGTGATGTTAATCCTACATTCTAGTAGATTACTATTGATAGTCATGATTGTTATAGAAGCTATTTTTGCTAAAATGCTAACATTTAGTATATATAGCTTATTGTTGAGGCATGCTTAAATTGATAAGTTAATGATATTGTTTTATGCATTATATCATGTTAAGAACTTGTCATCTATCATGCCATTCTAGACTTAGAACCCTAAGACATGGTTTATGTGGTTTCAAAGTTCTTGTGCTTGTAAGGTGGTTGATATGCTTTATTATTTATATATATAAGTTTTGAACTTGATATATATATTTTGGATTCTCTTGGGACATGGTTACTAGTAATATGGCTAGAGTTTGGCTCTAGTGTGGGAGGTATGAGTTCTCCCCAATTGAGATAGTGCGCACTTAGGGTGGTCCTCCCTGTGGGTTAATGCCCGGAATAACCGTTGAGGTCTCGGCAGAATTCCGAGCTTAGGTGTCTAAAGATTCCACTTTTGATTTCGCATTCAATTCCAAGTTGATAATCAATGTTTAAGTTGTAACTTGTAATTTTAGTTTCATGCGATTTGATGTTGTTAAGTACATCCATTTTGAAATTGTGTTGCTAGATTCATTTAAGTTAGCTTAAGATGATCCCATAGAACACCTTGAACATAGACGTTAAGTGGAATGCTCCCTTGCATTCGTCTATATTGATCTTGCAATGATATTGAAACTTTAGGGTATACGCATATGCTTCTCCTACGAGTAACTTGATTACTCACCCTAGTGGTTTGGGTTGTTTTTCAGGTAAAGAGACGATGTTCATGGATGCTCATCATCCTTAGAAGCTTTTGAGCTAGTTGAAGTATTTTTGTATATTAGCATGCACTTGTTTAGTATGTTTTATCTTTTGGATGTAATACTTTTGTATACCATGGATGTATGGTATTTTAGAAGCTAAGATGGCTTCCTTCATGTAATATGTATCTAAGTACTCTTTTTGATATTTGTTTTGTATGTATAACATGAGGCCAAGAGCCATTAACATGAAAGATTACGAGCATGTTCTCTTTAAAACTCAAGTATTGCTATTGTAGTTTGTTTATGAGAAGTTGAGGCTTTGTATGCTAAAACTTATTAATGGAATGTAATGAGGCCTTAGGCCATGTTGGTACATCTATTTTATCATATTGCATGCACTTGCATACTCACTTTGGCAAACATTACCTTTCTTGATGAACCAAAAACCTAAAGTTGCACATTTTTTAGTTTTGACCCTATTCTGTTCCAGGGGCATTTTGGGTATTTCACAATGCATTTTTTTCATTTTTCCTTGAGAGTCACATAGAAAACTCAATTTTGAGGGGGGTTTCTTTTTTTATTTTTCCAGAAAATGTCATCTTGGCCCTCAAAATCACATTTTTTGCCGAAAAAACCCTTACTGCCAGTTTTCCTTGTTAACCATTCTGATTTTTGCTTCGTAACCGGTTAGATAGGGCTATGTAAATGGTTAAATGACTTGAGGCAGTGGGTTGGACATGATTTTTAGCCTTCTAACCAGTTAGAAAGGCTTCCTAAACGTTTAGATGACCTAGGGTTAGCTACTTTTGACCTTTTTGCCCCTTCTTCTTCCTTTAGCCATAACTTCTTCATCCGGACTCCGAATCAAGTGATTCTTGAGTCTAAATTCATTAATATTTCATTATCTTTCCAACGGTGTGCTCAGTAGTACTCACTTTTATGATGGAAATGACCATTTTACCCTTGGGTTCCTTTTTGTCCATTTTTGAAATCTTGTTTCTGCATTTGTTTTCTTTGGGTTCCGTGATCACATTGAGGGTCTCTTTGGTGTCCTAGAGACATGTTGTGTCCCTAAGGATGTCATTTCCTCTCTTGCTTCGGTAATTCAAATCCGTTATCGGGTCATCTTTCGATTCATCACTGACGCACCGGGTTGAAAAACCTTGGGCCGTCACAATTTTAAAGATCGATCTAACCCTCTTCCGAACCCTATCCCTCGTCGCCGCTGCACCTAACCAAGCATTTCCATCTCTGGTAAGATCTCCGGTGACCACCCCTTATCACGAATCACTCTCTCTCCTCTCGGATCTTCATTCACATCTCCACTTCTCTTTCGATTTTTAGGTGAAATCCGAATCTTTATTATGATTTCAAGCTTCAATATGACGAATCCATGCTTTAAATGTTAGATTCATGCTATTTTGATGATGAAAATCTCCATTGATGAAGTTTGAAGCTTTTTGTAAATATGTCTATATGTATATATATATGTTTTTATATATTTTTGAGATTTGATTTGTTTTTGGAAGTTTTAGGCCTACCCAAGTGACTAGGATTGATGTATGTTGTGTTGATGGGCCCACGACCATGTTCGTGAAGGCCCCATGCCATCCACGTCACAGATCTGTGACTGTCCACGTTCTTCGCACAGTTCGATCGATCGAACTTCTTTCTCAGATCGATCGAATTCAGTTTCTCAGTTTCTCAGTTTCTCAGATCGATCCAAGTGAGATCGATCGAACATTTTTTGTGATCGATCGAACTTCACAGATTTCATATATACATTCCATGCATCTTATCTTGTGTTCCATGCTATCTCATATATGCCCAATGCCTGTAATTTTCCACATTGGATGCATTTCATACTTACACTGCTTAGCATGCTTCACATCCTGTCACTTACATAGATTCATGTTCATTTATTTGTTTTATCTATCCTATTTGACATACATGTTTCTATTTTGTGCGTTCAATTCTTTATTCTGGCACTGACTTCTTTTGCAAGTTTTTTTTTTCTTTTTGCAGGCTATGACTCGATACAAGACAGTTGCCAAAAGGCAACACGGACCCCAGAGGCAAGTCAGGTCTCAGACAAAGGAGCCAGGAGAGCCCTCGCATATATAAGAGGAGCCAATAGAGACCACACAGTCTCCACATTCTGATAGCAAAGTATCTTCATCTGCTGAGGCTTCACCTTCTCATTTAGCTGAGGCTGAACCTACACCATCACCTCCACCAGCTCAAGAGCTAGACCGGCTTTACCGAGATATACACGCCTATCTATGGCACACGAGTCATTCTTTAACATAAATTTCATCTCCCGATCGGTGCTTACCCGATCAGTTTATGATAATATTCTTCAGAGGGGTCTTGCAGCCATTCTTGCCCCTGTCACATACCAGGTGTACCCGAGGCTAGTACGGATGTTCTTCTAGAACCTCCGGCCTGCACCGCGTAACCCGGCGGAGTTGAGGACCACTATTGATGGTCATTTGATTTCTATTACTGTGGACACATTATCCAGATCATGCCACTGTCCACATGCCTTCCCTCTAGAGCTACAGGAGACATATCCCAGGCTATATAAGCCATCATATGCAGACATGGCCATTTTTCTGACAGGACATTATGCCGATGGTGAGACCTTCGCCACCCGTACTTATTTGCCAGATGACTTGTGGTTCTTTGACTCAGTCTCGTTTCGCAATGTCTTCATTGCCAGGCATAAGATTCAGTGGAGAGGCGATTACTTAACAGCCCTATACGTATTTTACACAAGGCATTGGCTATCTATCCCAGCACTCATCTAGAGCGTGATGAGGAAGCTTTATGATGATCACATTAGCAAGGAGCGGCCCAAAAGGGCCAAGTTCCTCCCATTCGGCCACCTCATCACCCAGATTCTACTAGACCAGCGCTATCCCTTCCATCCACAGGAGTGCCCTGAGAGAGGATCTTCTTCCTTCAAGAAAAAGGATTGGGATAAGAGCTACAAGGCTCTTATCAAGAGCCTTTAGGATGATGCGGCACAGGCGGCAAAGGATCTTGAGGCCGAGGAGGCCGCAGCACCAACAGCACAGCCGGCAGCGGACGACGCAGCAGTCGATCCGGCTGCCGCACACATGGATATTGATTCAGAGCAGCCTGCTGAGGACGCAGAACAGCATTCTCCAGTTGGGTCACCCATTCATGCAGAGGAGCAAGCTCAGGATCATCAGTCTTCCGATTCATCCGTACCTGAGGCTCCTGTTCATACCCCCAGTCTTGGAGAGCAACTTCAGACTCAGGAGGACGCAGTGATATCTATCCGAGCAGAGACTGTCTCCCTTAAAGCTAATATTGCTTCCTAATCAGCGCCGAATATTGCATATTCAAGCGCCCTTTCTTGCATTAGTTAAGTCTGTTAATGGAATAGAATGTACAGTTTTAATTTATTTTTGCACTTTTGTCTTGTTTCAGGTCGGTCTCCCTAAATTTGATCAAAGAAGCGGTTTTGGCATCAATTATGTTGAAATACGTGCACTGTGCCGGGGAGTCATCTTTTGGACCTGACTTCTCCTGTTGCCGTTTTATGAAGTCATGACTGAGTGTTCATCGTGGGAGTGCATCCACGGTCTGGCTTGAAGAAGGCTTGCAAGAAGCCTTGATAATGTTGCAAAGACAAGCTCCAGCGGGCGCCCACAGCGCCACCGCGGGCGCCCGCCGAATGCCTCACCTCTCTATCTAGTTTTGCGGTGCCTTGCAAAAGCCCCCGCAGTAGCGCCCGCCATGCCACCGCGGGCGCCCGCAGAATGCCTCACCTCTCTGTCTAGTTTCACGGTGCCTTGCAGAAGCCCCCGCAGTAGCTCCCGAGCACCACCGCTGGCGCCCGCCATCGCGCCGCGGGCGCCCGCCAAACATGCCAATACCATCCTCGCGAGCCACAGCTTCCGCGGGGGCCCGCCGGCCCTCTATAGGCAGTTCACCTGCCCCTTTTTTTCAGCATTTTTGTTCCCTTATCTTCCTTTTATGTGGTGGAGATTGAGCCAGAGGGGGAAGCTCGGGATTTTAGAGTATGGGGAGTAGGTTTTGGTAGGATAAGAAGGGGGTATGATTATACATATCTCATATCTCAAATTTGAAAAGCTAGAGGAGAGGTGGAGAGCTTTTTGGGTGTTCTTGGAGCTCAAGGTGCAACAATGGAGAATTCTTCTTCTTCCTTCTTTCCACTCCTTGCATTAATGGGTAACTAAACCTCCATCTAGGGAGGTGATGATGCCTTCCCTTGTAATCATGTTTTAGATTAGGCTCTATTTAGGGGATAAATATGTATAATTTTTGGTCTTCTCATAATCTAGAGCATATTACTTTTTGTAATGAATTTCAATGTTCATAAATGATTAATGTAAGTTATTTATCTTATCTTTGATGATCCTTATATTAATCTTAATGCTTACATTTTCATGGTGACAATGGAAATAAGATTATGGGTGGTTTTCATGGCATGTTGATAGAGAAACTTGATAGTCCATTGCTTAGGTATTCCCTTTGATGGTTTATACTTGATTCCTAGCTTCATGTGCTTTATCATTTGATTAATGGCTTGATGGTCTTTTGCTTAAGGTAGTAGGTTTGATGCTACACCCTAGTTTAGGTAGTTCAAATGTATGAACTTTTGATGGATCATTCTTGTTTTGATTTAATGAACTTTTTGATGATTATAGGGTAACCATGTGTTGCTATATAATTCTTGACCATTATATATATATTATCTATCTCCAATTTAGTCTTGATCTAGCATGTGTTGAGGGTTTAGTGCGGATTCACTTCCCTAGTTCTTTTTAATTGTCTTTGCCTATTTATTTCGTAGCATTACCATTTCATGCATTTCTCAATTCATAGTTTTAGTGACAAACCAACAAATCCTCTATAAACCTCCCTTGTCATTCTAAAATATGATTTTAGACACTTAGGTTGCCACAGACTAGCAGTCCCAATGGTTCGACTTACTCGACCAATAGCCCTATTTTACAATGATTTGTGCTATTACAAAATGGGTTGATTTATAATTGTAATTGATCCGTCGATCAATTTTTGGCACCGTTGCCGGGGACTGCAAACGGTTTTTATAACCAAAGTTCTAGGGTTAATTTTGGATTGATTATTAATATTGTGATTTGTGAATATTTCTTGTGTGGTTCTGACCATCTTGGTGTTGTAAGTTGTTTGTGAGATTCTAGGGACTAAATGTTTGCCGAGGGAACGCTAGCAAATTTGTAAGTCTAGAGGACTCCAGGTAAGTCTCTCGACCTTCTACTTTCGAAATTGTTAATATCGTGCATGTGTTAAAATTAGCGATACTTAAACTATGAAGCCCTTGTCGAGGCTACTTAGTGTGAATTTACATTACAAAGTATCGGTCCTTGTCGTGACCATTTAATTCCTGTCTTGATAATTGAGGAGAAAGGGAACATCGTATGTGGAGTTGATGATGATAAATTATTGTGATGATTGTGTTGTGAGTCGTTAATGTTTGGCCGTAGATCATTCTCCCTACCAACTCTTGAATCTACAGCTGATATAAATTCTCTTAAAAGAACTCTTAGACGAACCCTTAGGGAATCTTCTAGCATAAGAGAGCTTGAAACTGAATTTAACACAATGGATGAAAATGTAGGAAATGTCGGAAACGAGGGAATTAATAATGATAGGGCCGAAATTCCAAATGTGGTTCCCATGACTCCTAGGGACCATTTCATCCCTACCACTTATGCTTCTCCCTCTTGCATAGTGATGCCAAACATTGATGCAGCTCAATATGAAATCAAATCCAGTACCATTCAAATGCTTCCATCCTTTCATGGCTTTGATAATGAAGATCCTTATAAGCATCTTGATGAATTCCTTGAAATCTGTTCGACCATCCGGTTGAGAGATTTCCCTGAGAATGCATTCCATCTATATCTTTTCCCATTTTCTTTAAAAGATAGGGCAAAGTATTGGTTGAACTCACTCGCTCCAAATTCCATCACTTCTTGGGCTCAATTATAACTAGAATTCCTTAAGAAGTATTATCTGGTGAGTAAAACCAACCAAATGAGGCGTTCCATTCTTAGCTATTCTCAAACAGATGGAGAACAACTCCACGAGACTTGGGAAAGGTTACAAGATCTTCTTAGAAAATGTCCGCATCATTTGATTCCAAAATGGCAATTAGTGCAAGCTTTCTATGCTGGCTTGACCGAACCCCATAGATTTATGGTTGACTCTTCTTGTGGTGGGATATTCATGTCCAAGAATACGGACGAGGCTTGGACCCTCCTAGAGAATTTAAGCGAAAATTCACTTCAACATAATTCTCGTATGGCCCCGACCTCAACCAATGCAAAGAACACCAACCCTTGTCAACCAAAATCAATAAGGGAGGAATCATCTCAAGTGGATGCCATAGCTCATAAGTTCTATCAATTGATGCATCTCTCTCTTTCATTATTTCAAAATTCGGCAAGTTCGGTATGCTCATCATGTACTAGTCCATTCCATCTCACGGAAGATTGCCCCGACCCCGGAGCAATTTTCCAATCCAAATCAAGAGCAAGCTAATGCCATGTTCTCAAGATCCGGGAATAATCCATATTCCAATACCTACAATCCGGGTTAGAGAGATCATCTAAATTTTTCGTGGAGGCAATAAGCCCTACAAAATTCTTAACTCCAACATCAAGGGCATCAAAATCAACCCTCTTCGCAATATCAAGGTAGACCATTTTAAGCCTCTTCAAGCTACTAACCTCCGTACAATCCAAATGTCTCCAATCAACCTCCAGTGTACCCAACTGATGAAATTGTGGCTGCAAACAAACAAATGATGGAGTCATTAAACAAGCAAATTATGGATTCCAACAAGCAACTCTTGACATCTTTGCAGCCTACTCTTCAAATGGTTCACTCTCATACTCAATCCATAGCTAAGCTCGAAAATCAAGTGGGCCAAATAGCTAACTCTGTGAACCAATTGCTTCAAAATGATAAAGGTAAGCTTCCCGCTCAACCATTTGAAAATCGTAGAGGGATGCATGCGATTGATGAAACCCCTCCATCAAGTGGGCCGAGTCATAAGCATGTTTAAGCAATCACCACCCTTAGGAGTGGTAGAGTGGTTGACAACATGGTTGATGGAGACAAAAATGAAAAAGAACCTCCTTTGCAAAATCCAAATTCAAGCTCTTCCAATCAAATTCCAAGCTCTTCTCGTCCAAATACCATTCACGGAAATCCCACACATGTTAACCCAAATGTGGAAACTACTTATGAGCCAAAAGCTCCGTTTCCTCAACGTCTTCAAGAGTCAACACATATTGGGAACAAGAATTGTAAAATTCAAGACATATGGGAAGTTTTCAAGCAAGTAAAGATCAACTTGCCCCTCTTGGATGCTATCAAGCAAATCCCTCCCTATGTAAAATTTCTCAAAGACTTGTGCACTCAAAAGCGCACTTCAAAAAATCATTTGCCAAAGAAAGTGAGGTTAACTGAAAATGTTAGTGCTATCATTCAGTATAGCACTCCTCCAAAGTATAAGGATCCGGGTGCCCCCACAATCTCTTGCGTCATTGGTGACAACAAAATCGAGAGGGCCCTCTTTGACTTGGAGCTAGTGTGAATTTAATTCCATACTCAGTTTACTTACAGCTTGGTTTGGGAGATCTAAAGCCGACTTCCGTGGTTTTGCAACTTGCCGATAGATCGGTCAAGCATCCACGAGGCATTTTTGAGGATGTTATCATCAAAGTGGACAAATTCTACTTCCCGGTAAACTTTGTGGTTCTTGACACGGAACCGGTCTATAATCCAAAAAAGCACATTCCTGTGATCCTTGGTAGGTCATTCTTAGCTACGGCTAATGCATCAATTAATTGCCGAACCAGGGTGATGGACAATGCTTTTGGAAACATGCAAGTTAAACTCCACATTTTTCATGCAACTCAACATCCTTCCAATGAGGATGATTGTTTCCTTGTTGATGTCATTGATGAAGTGGTCGAAGAATCTCTCCCCTTTATTCTAAGCAAGGACCCCCTTGAAACTTGCATGTCTCATTTCGACTTCTCAAACTTTGACATTGATCAATCCATCCAAAAAGTTAATTCTCTACTTGATGTTGATGCTATCATGGACATTCCCCCTCGAAAAATTCCAAAAGAGCCGCTTCCTCAGCTCTCCACTACTCCTCCGATTCCATCTCTGAAATCTCCACCATAACTTGAGCTTAAGCCGCTCCCGGCCCATCTTAAGTATGTTTTCCTTGGTTCAAATCAAACTCTCCCGGTCATCATTGCATCGGACCTTCTAAAGGACCAAGAAACCAACCTTTTAGCGGTGCTACAAGAGCACAAAGAAGCTATTGGTTGGGCAGTGGCTGACTTGAAAGGAATTGACCCCTCCATTTGTATGCACCGCATTCATATGGAAGAGGACGCAAAGCCCACTAGAGAGGTTCAGCGCCGGTTAAATCCTAACATGAAGGAAGTGGTAATGAAGGAAGTGATAAAATTGCTAGATGCGGGAATCATCTACCCCATCTCTGATAGCAAATGGGTGATTCCCACTCAAGTTGTTCCTAACAAATCTGGCCTCACCGTGGTTGAAAATTCCGCGGGAGAGCTCGTGCCACAACGCACCACCACCAGTTGGCGTGTGTGCATTGACTACCGGAAACTTAACTCCACCATTAGGAAGGATCATTTTCCACTCCCATTCATTGATCAAATCCTAGAAAGGTTAGCCAGCCAAAGCTTCTATTGTTTCCTTGATGGTTATTCCGGCTATAACCAAGTGGCAATTGATCCGCAAGATCAAGAGAAGACCACATTCACATGCCCCTTCGGAACCTTTGCCTATAGGCGCATGCCTTTTGGGCTATTCAATGCTCCGGCCATGTTCCAAAGATACATGATGTCCATATTTTCAAATATGGTTGAAAAATTCTTAGAGGTGTTCATAGACGATTTTTCTGTCTTTGGATCCTCCTTTGACTCGTGTCTCCACAATCTATCCCTTATGCTTCAAAGGTGCAAGGAAACAAATCGCATTCTAAGTTGGGAGAAAAGTCACTTCATGGTCCAAGAAGGCATTGTTCTAGGACATGTCATTTCTAAACGAGGAATTGAGGTGGACAAGGCAAAAGTTGAGTTAATCTCTAATCTTCCTCCTCCGAATTCCGTCCGTCAAATCCGTTTCTTTCTTGGCCATGCCGGATTTTATCGTCGCTTCATCAAGGACTTTAGCAAAATTTCTCGACCCTTGTGTAATCTTCTTGCCAAGGATGTTCCATTCAATTTTGATGAAGCCTGCATGGAAGCTTTCATAAAACTTCGTACTCTTCTTTTATCCGCCCCAATCATGAAACCACCCAATTGGTCTCTCCCTTTTGAGATCATGTGTGATGCATCGGATTATGCATTAGGTGCGGTTTTGGGCCAGCATGTGGACAAGCTTCCGCATGCCATCTATTATGTGAGTAAGACTCTCTCTGATGCTCAGTTAAATTACACCACCACTGAAAAAGAATTGCTAGCTGTGGTGTATGCCTTGGATAAATTTCGCTCCTATCTTCTTGGTTCCAAGGTCATAGTCTTCTCGGATCATGCCGCTCTTTGGCACTTGTTAACGAAAAAAGAGACCAAATCTCGCCTAATTTGATGGATACTCTTACTTCAAGAGTTTGACATCGAAATTCGGGACAAAAAAGGGACTGACAATGTTGTCACCAATCATCTCTCTCGCTTACTCATTGAAAAATCCTCGGAATTTGCTGCCATCCATGATTTCTTTCCGGATGAGCAACTTTTCCAGATTTCCCATTCAAGTCTCCCTTGGTTTGCAAATATTGTCAACTACCTTGCGGTAGGCAAAATTCCCTCCAATTGCTCCAAACAGGAAAGAGACCGTTTCTTCTCCCAAGTTAAGCATTTCTTTTGGGAAGATCCGGAACTATTCAAGTATTGCCCGGACCACTAATATTCTAAATTTCTGTCATACTCTTGCTTGTGGCGGCCATTTTAGTGCCAAAAAGATAGCCGACAAAGTCCTTCAAAGTGGATTTTATTGGCCATCCTTGTTTCGAGATGCTTACAACTTCTGCAAATCTTGTGAGCTCTGCCAAAAGCTCGGATCCATGTCTAGGAGAGACATGATGCCCCTCACTCCAATCCTAATTATTGAAATTTTTGATGTGTGGGGGATCGACTTCATGGGACCATTTCCATCTTCTTATGGCTATGAGTATATCCTTGTAGCAGTGGATTATATTTCCAAATAGGTTGAAGCCAAGGCTACCAGAACCGATGATCATAAAGTCGTAATCCAATTCATTCAATCCAACATTTTCAGTCATTTTGGTACGCCCCGAGCAATCATCAGTGACTGCGGATCTCAATTCCGAAACCGTTATCTTAAATCCGTCCTCTCCAAGTACTCCGTCCTCCACAAGGTTGCCACACCTTACCATCCTCAAATGAGTGGTCAGGTGGAAGTATCCAATTGGGAGATTAAGCACATCTTGGAAAAAATGGTTCGACCGGACCGCAAAGATTGGTCATTAAGACTAAATGATGCGCTTTGGGCCTACCGGACGGCCTATAAGACACCTATTGGCATGTCGCCATATCGACTTGTTTTTGGCAAGGCATGTCATCTCCCGGTAAAATTAGAGCACCGTGCTTATTGGGCCATAAAAAGGCTCAACTTTGATCTCAAACTAGCCGGCTCTAACCGTGCTTTGCAACTTAATGAACCTGAGGAAATCCGAAATGATGCGTATAAGAGTGTCAAAATCTATTAGGAAAAGGCCAAAGCATTCCATGACAAGCACATTGTCAATAAGTCTTCTGCCCCGGGACAAAAAGTTTGGCTCTTCAATTCCCGCTTGAAACTCTTTCCCGATAAACTCCAGTCAAGGTGGGATGGTCCATACCTCATCACTTCTGTCTTTCCTCATGGAGCGGTTGAGCTTCAAGATCCTACTAATGGATTGTTGTTCAAGGTTAATGGCCAACGCCTTAAGCCCTTCATTGACGGCATAGTCCCAATCCGTAAAGTAGATAAAGTCTTATTAATGGACCCAATCTACGAGGACTAGTGCGCGCGTTTAGTTCGTCTAGCTATCGACATTAAAATTTAGCACTCATGGGAAGCAATTCTTCTATTTTCCACGCTTCCGTTCTCTTTATGGCCAATGTCAAGACATTCCCGGGACACATTCTAGTGATCACATTTGGTCATTTTCAGCATGTCCATATCTTTGTTCAACTTCGGGGAATATTCGAAGTCGTTTGGACACATCTCCCGTTCTATCCAAAGTTTACATCGTAGGACTGTCGTGGTGAATTAGTTCGTTCCACTTCATTCTTCGTAGTCATCACAATCCCGTTGCTCTCTAATCTATGCTGGAAGTTCATGTGCTTCCGTCCGTAGGTTGACCAAACCTGACTATGATGCACAAGGCAGCATTTCATGAGCTCCCACGGACGCCCGCCAAACTAGTCAGTACACTCAGGTCATCCGCGGGCGCCCGCCACCCGTCGCTGGCAGATTAAATGGGCTTCTAAGCCCATTCCCCCCCCCCCCAATTTTATTTCATATAAACCCTCCTCCCTCTTTCAACCTGCGCCCCAAACCTTCCTTCACCCCTAAATCTCTCACTCTCACTTCATTATCATCGATCCTCCTCCATCCATCTTTCTCATCCTCTTAATCTTCCATCCCCAAGCCCCAACAAGAGAGTTTTTGATTCTTCAACTTGAGGTAAGTCTTCTTCTTCCTTTCTTTCAATTTGTGGATCAATGGAGGATGGGATTGATGTGGTAAAGGTTGTAGAATTTGTTGGGATTGTGCATGGTTGATTTTAGATGCAAATTTTTGGAATTTTCACCTTTCTAACCTCATTTTGCTCTTTTCTAATTTCTGTTGCATACCATGTGTTTGACAAAAGTCCTGAACCAATTTTCTTCATCCCAATGGCTCCTAGGGTTATTTCCAAGCATGCTAGGTCATCCGAGGGCCTTTCTAATGCTCCTCCGCCCCCAAATTGGGCTGAATGGCCAATTGAAACTGAAGCTCATTTCGACATTACACCTACTTTCGAGAGCCATGTGGAGACCGCATGGTCCGTCCGCGAATTGAGGGCTCGTGGCCTAGCCTCTATTTTCAAACCACGCACTCATTCTTACTTCCTGCGTGTGGTCCGTCTGTTCTATGCCAACATAGTCCACTCATGTGAAAAACCGGACAAAATCAAAACCACCATTGATGACTATGATTATGAATTCGACCTCGATGACCTTGCTATGGCTATGGATTGCCCCTTGAATTCGCCAGTGGAGGAGGCGGGCCTCCCCCTTTATGTTGAAGGTCCCGATCAGCCTACCTTAGCGGACATTGTGGGAGAAATTTGTCATGGTCAATTCACCAAAAACAGAACCACAAGCACCAATAAATCTTTCTTACCTTGCCGGCTATGGTTTCTTGATTCGGTCCTGGCCAAGAACGTCCTACCCGTGCCAGGCCATTCCGAGCAAAAGGGGGAATTTCTGAAAACCCTCTACTATGCTAAAAAGGAGTGTTGGTTTTATGTCCCACAACTTGTCTGGGACCAATTGCTAAAAATCTACAAGGAATTAATCTTCGTTAGGTCGCGCACCACCACAACCTGGGCATTCCCATTTCCATACCTTATTACAAGGTTGCTCAAAAATATGGGGTTCCGAGCTCCCCGTGGTGAACAGAAAGAAAAAGATGTAATGACCTTCAACCTTAGGGTCTGGAAGTCCAGCACAGCTTAACTTCAGACATCCTGTCAGGCCCGCATTGGTGACGAGTTGGATTGGGGTGCTCCGCCCCCCCCCCCTGTGGCTCCTGCTCCTCCTCCTCCTGATGCCCCCGCTTCTCTAGCTGCCACTTTTGTCCCGCCACTGGATGTCATGACTCGCGCCGACTATCTCACTTTGGATGCTCGTCTCGATGCTTTTTCCTTGTGCTTTGATGCTATAGAGGGTGCCGTCCAGAAAACCCAGGAGAATCAAGAGATTTTGCAGGCTATGCTCTAGTCATTGATAGATAGAACGCCAGGTGCACCTGGTGCTTCCTCTTCCACGCCGATGGAGGATTGATTTCCTGTTTCTCGTTTTATTTCCCTTTTTCCGTAGTACTACTTTTAGGCTTCTTTTGGGCCGTGTTTGGCATTTCTTTTCCAGTTCTTTTAAACTTTTAACTGCATCGCTTTTGTTAGTTTGCATGGATTTTAGCTTTGAAATAAATTACAGTTATCATTAGTAATTTTTGGATTCATTTGATTCTTGCTCTGTATAGATGTTTTTGACAGGTATTTGATTTCAAGTTTGGGGGGATGCTCTTGGAATTCACAAAGTGGCTTATTTTTGCACCGCCACTTTATTCCTCCTCAACTTGGTACTATTGTTCTTCGCACTCTCCAATTTTCTTTCTAATTCTCTTATCCTTTGTCTTCTCACATTGAGGATAATATGACATTCAAGTTTGGGGGTGCATGTGCTTTCATTCGCATGATTTTTGCTCATTTTTTATGCTCATAAGTTAATAAAATCATGTTGTTGAAAGCAATGATAGTGTAACCATGGAACTTGTTGAAGGTTGAAGCATGTACTTAATACTTTGTTTATAGAAGCCAAGATAATTTTTGAAAATAAGGAAACTTTTGAAATAAGCATGTTGATTCATAGTTGGTTTGTATAAAGACTTCAATTAAATTTTTGTCGGATTTCATACTCTTTTATGCTTCACATTGCACATTTGCACACCGGAAACCTAATTGTGAGGCATACAACCCAAATTAACCTTGATCGGGACTCAGTGATCTGAATTAATGACCCTAATGAATGGATACCCTTAGCATTTGATTAAAAAAAAGGAGAAAGCAATCAATGACCAGTCGAAGTTCGTAGCCTTTCCAGCTCGAGTTATTAAGCCCTAGGAGTGTTTCTACACTTAGCGCCCTAAAACCATCTGGTTTAGGAGTTGTTGGCCTAACGCTTGTTACATAGGTTGGTTAGAAAGCTTAAAGAACCTAGACATTGCACGGTTATTCAAAAAAAAAAATTTGGTTCATCGAAGTTCGTAGCCTTTCCAGCTCGAGTTATTAAGCCCTAGGAGTATTTCTACACTTAGCACCCTAAAACCATCTGGTTTCGGAGTTATTGGCCTAACGCTTGTTACATGGGTTGGTTAGAAAGCTTAAGGGATTTTGGCATTGCACAACCAATGGTATGCTTTCTTTTGTGTTGAACAATAGAATTCTCAATAAGCAACAAAAGTTGCATTGTGAATAAAATTATGCCATGGGGACCTCATTTTGAAGGAGATTTAAGGATGTGAAAATGTGTTCTTGGGATTGGAAAAAGAGGGTAAAAGCCGCATATTGGGAATTCGGCTCACTATCACTGAAATTAGAGTTCATGTTATTCAAGAGAGGATAATTGAAGTTTTTATATAGAGCTTAATGATTGATGCATTTAAGATTGAACTCATTTTTGCCATTTTGATTATTAAGGCTTCATATATGCAAGGTAGTCTATTTAATGGAACTTCCTCCAATTTTTTGTCATTCCATGTTGCATTTGAGCTTCATAGATAAATTTCTTACTTAATAATTGATGCATGTTGTCATTTTTCCTAGATTCTATATTTTGTTTTGCTAAGGGACTAGCAAAATGTAAGTTTGGGGGTGTGTTAAGCGCCGAATATTGCATATTCAAGCGCCCTTTCTTGTATTAGTTAAGTCTGTTAATGGAGTAGAATGTACAGTTTTAATTTATTTTTGCACTTTTGTCTTGTTTCAGGTCGGTCTTCGTGAATTTGATCAAAGAAGCGATTTTGGCATCAATTATGTTGAAATACGTGCGCTGTGCCGGGGAGTCATCTTTTGGACCTGACTTCTCTTGTTGCCGTTTTATGAAGTCATGACAGAGTGTTCGTCGTGGGAGTGCATCGACGGTCTGGCTTGAAGAAGGCTTACAAGAAGCCTTGATAATGTTACAAAGGCAAGCTCCCGCGGGCGCCCGCCGAATGCCTCACCTCTCTGTCTAGTTTCGCGGCGCCTTGCAGAAGCCCCCGCAGTAGCTCCCGCGCACCACCGCGGGCACCCGCCATCGCGCCGCGGGCGCCCACCAAACATGCCAGTACCATCCTTGCGAGCCACAGCTTCCGCGGGCGCCAGCCGGCCCTCTGCAGGCAATTCACCTACCCCTTTTTTTCAGCATTTTTGTTCCTTTATCTTCCTTTTATGTGGTGAAGATTGAGCCAGAGGGGGGAGTTCGGGATTTTGGAGTATGGGGAGTAGGTTTTGGAAGTATAAGAAGGGCGTATGATTATACATATCTCATATCTCAAATTTGAAAAGCTAGAGGAGAGGTGGAGAGCTTTTTGGGTGTTCTTGGAGCTCAAGATGCAACAATGGAGAATTCTTCTTCTTCCTTCTCTCCACTCCTTGCATTAATGGGTAACTAAACCTCCATCTAGGGAGGTGATGATGCCTTCCCTTGTAATCATGTTTTAGATTAGGCTCTATTTTAGGGATAAATATGTATAATTTTTGGTTTTCTCATAATCTAGAGCATATTACTTTTTGTAATGAATTTCAATGTTCATAAATGATTGATGTAAGTTAATTATCTTATCTTTGATGATCCTTATATTAATCTCAATGCTTACATTTTCATGGTGACAATGGAAATAAGATTATGAGTGGTTTTCATGACATGTTGATAGAGAAACTTGATAGTCCATTGCTTAGGTATTCCCTTTGATGGTTTATACTTGATTCCTAGCTTCATGTGCTTTATCATTTAATTAATTGCTTGATGGTCTTTTGCTTAAGGTAGTAGGTTTGATGCTACACCCTAGTTTAGGTAGTTCAAATGTATGAACTTTTGATGGATCATTCTTGTTTTGATTTAATGAACTTCTTGATGATTATAAGGTAACCATTATCTATCCCCAATTTAGTCTTGATATAGCATGTGTTTAATGTTTAGTGTGGATTCACTTCCCTAGTTCTTTTTAATTGTCTTTGCCTATTTATTTCGTAGCATTACCATTTCATGCATTTCTCAATTCATAGTTTTAGTGACAAACCAACAAATCCTCTATAAACCTCCCTTGTCATTCTAAAAGATGATTTTAGACACTTAGGTTGCCATAGACTAGCAGTCCTAGTGGTTCGACTTACCCGACCAATAGCCATATGTTACAATGATTTGTGCTATTGCAAAATGGGTTGATTTATAATTGTAATCAATCCGTCAATCACTTCCCTCCGCACGGATATCACGACTGCATTCCAAGATTTATCTAGGGATATCTGTGGAACATGCCTTGCTCATCCTGCCTCATTCACCTGAGATTCCCAGTTCCTCTATCTTTTTATACTCCATATCTGTGATACTATTATTATTTTTGCAGTCAGGTCTGTCGGCTTTGATATTGTGATGTACTATGCACTTTCTTTTGGTATATATGTTTTTGCTATGGATGTCATATGTTTATATTCTTATATCTGTCTGTTTGACTCCATCAGGTGCATCCCAGTGACTTCAATGAGAGAGTGCTACCCGATTTTCAAAACCACCCTTATACCTCTCTCACTACTTTATTTAACTATCCCATTTACACTTGCATGTCCACTGTGCACTGATTATCCCTTTTGTTATCTGATGAGTTTATCCAAGTGCCATCTATTCAGAACCACAGTTTATCCCAAGTTTGGGGGGGCCATGCCACCCACTTTGGATACTTCAGTCCGGACCATTCTTTGTCTTAGTTGCACTGGTATACTCTTTCCCTTTGTTCTCTTTGCACATTGAGGACATTGTGTCGTTTAAGTTTGGGGGTAATGGTGTATTTTACAGTGTTTGCTTTAAATTCAAAATTTTGAGCATGAATTGTGTATTTAAGAGATTATCTATGATTAGTCTAGCTATGGTTTTGATCTTTTGAGGATTATATTGCTTAAAATTTAAAAATTTCTTGACTTAAGAATCTAATACTCCTTATATGCCTTGTGGATGCCATTTAAGAGTAAATTTTTTGAAAGATTGATATTATACTTACACTTGTGGTCCATATCATCTTGATTTTGTGATTGTTTTGGGATTCATTCTAGGATTCTATACTAGCACAGGAGCACACTAACATTCATTTGTGGGGTACATGCTTTGTTGATTATTGAATTGGTTATATCCCAATTGAGCTAGTAGTGCATTGAAAGCTTTCATTCTTGATAAAGGCGGATAACAACCCCTTTTCACTAAGTAGCCAGGATTCTAGCCTCATCAAGCACTAAATTTCTCGCGCCGAAAGGTGGAGGGCCCAAACTCTAGGTTAATAATTGAATTCAAAAAAAATAAATAAATAAAAATAAAAATAAAAATAAAATAAAAATAAAAAGTTGCAAAAGCAATAAAAAATGAGGACTTCTCCCAAAAGGTGAGAAGTGGGAAATGATTAGATGGAGGTTGTCTTGATTTGTAGCCTAGTTGATTTGAGCTTGTAAGTCCATAGGAATGTTTGAACACCTAATGCCCTAAAGTCGTCCGGTTTGGGAGTCATTGACTTAACGCTCGATCTCATGAATCACTAGCAAGCTTAAAATATCAACACATTGCACCATACTTCCATCTTTGATCCAAAAAATAAAAATAAAAAATAAAAATAAGCGCAACTAAAACAATAAGCTTTAATAAAAGGTCCACTTTTTGTCTTGATGATCGGTACTAGATTTGTGTGCTAGTTTGAGGGTAAGGATGTGATCATTTCTTTAGTTAGCTAAGATAGCAACATATTTGATGTTAGTCCACTCAAAAGGATTCTAGAATTGTTTTGATTTGCATAATCATTTTCTTGATGTGTGGAGGACCATATTTGCTTGCTTGATGTTGAGATTTTGGGAGTTTACTTAGAAATAGTTGAAAAATTGCATACTTGAGGTAGTTTTCTCCCAATACTTGTTTGCAATATTGGTGCCTCTTTAGAAAGAATGAACTTAATTTTGTGGGTATCATTTTTGGAAACCCTCACGAGACTTCACTCGTCCACTAGGGGTAACTTAGGGGTTTAAAAGGCTTGTTGCATGTGCTAAGTGCAATCATGTTCCCTACGAAAGTGGCGTTATCCATTTATTGCTTTCTAGTTATATTTGTACAGTAGTTCATTTCATTCCTTTACTTTATAGTTCATTGCTAGGGACTAGCAATATTTAAGTTTGGGGGTGTGATGAACACTGAAAAGTGCACATTTAAACACCTTAAGCTTAGGTATTCTAAGACCTTTATCTATCTTATTTTCCCCTTTGTATTGATTTCGTGTTATTTTCGTTTTTAGGCACTTATCCCCAAAATAAGCTAACTCAGCCAAATAAGAGCAAAAATGAAGCAATTCTGAGATGAATCAAAGAAAGGAGCAAAGTAAAGCAAAAGGAAGCAAAGGAGAAATTTCTGCAACTTCGATCGATCTCAGAGAAAGGTTCGATCGATCCAACATGATCGATCTCAGCACTTCAAAGATAGATCCAAGCCAGCTTTTCCCTTTTAAGAGATCCAAAAGTTCGATCGATCCAATTTCATTCTCTTATTGATCGAACATCCTTGTCCTTATCAAGATTCGATCGATCCACCCTACCAACCGCTTTTGTCCTTTTCCCAAAAATATCTTCCAAAATATCTCAGATTTGTCTTTATCCAAAAAGGTGCCGCCAAGTTAGATCGATCCAGCCAAAGTTCAATAGATCTCAGCCATGTTCGATCAATCGAACTTTTTCCAATGCGAAAAAGTTAAATTTCCAACTCATAAAAAGTTATCCTTATCCAATCATTGGGAGAATATTGGAGTACGTGCCAGATCATTCTGGGGTGTCACCTAACCTACCGAAAAAGGGGATTTGAGCAACTTTTGGGGGGATTCACACATAACCATCTAGAGAGAGATTTTTAGATAATTCTTAGGGAGGAAGCAAAAGAGGAAATGAGGCTAAAGACACAACCATTGGAGGTTCTTCATTAACCAAGGAGCAAATTTCTTCTATGGAGCTTGCCCTTAAAGGTTGGAGGAGCACATCCATGAGTGGCTAGACATCCTCTTGGAGCTAGAGTTAGCCCTAAGCGTGCTTTATATATCTTGATTTATGTATTTTTGAGAGGATTTGTGTTGTAATTCATGTTTTGACATTTTCATATATATAGATCTTGTTTATTCAATGATTTATATGGTTTAATGCTTCCAATTGATCATTTAATTCTATCCATATGTCTATATAGGCTAGAATTGATGTTCATGTGCTTGTCTCTAGATTTTGTGTTATTGATGCATGTCTATGTGTGTTGATGCTATGTATCTAGAGATTCTCAAAACATAGTGCTTAATGGAATGCTCTTGTTATTTACTTGATGGTTCATACTTATTTCTTGATGGATTGTGCCTTTCCCTTAGTTTAATTAGTTTAATTTCATGTTAGTAGCTTAGTTGTAGTGTAGTTGTAGTGTAGTTGTTAAATGGGAGGACAATCCATGCTTGTTGTTTGATGTTCCATACTTTTGAATACAAGTAGCATATGTCTCTAACCTTGTGGTGTATTTGGATTGTGAGCTTAATGAAGGGATTAATGTCTTAGTTTGATGTATTGTGCTTTTCACTATGTTGTTTAGATAATATATGCTTAACTGGTCATCCTTGCTAATTGAATCAACCAACTACACACACACACGCACAAATATTGTAACACATGTCTTCCCCTCATTAATCATTCATTAAAGGTGTAGAAAAGTATGCTTAGTGGTGATCTCTAAACCCCAAGATTTCTTTCTCTCTTTTATTCTCTCTTTATTGCATTCAATTTCCTGCTTTAGTTTATATTGCATCTAATTTAATCCAACCAACCAATTCTTCTTTGATCACTCAACCTACTAACCCTAATTGAGATTCTGCAAGTTCGATATACCCACCAATCCCTTGGGACGATCCCTACTCGCCCTAACTATATTTTTAGTGAAAGGTAGTAGTGACTTTTAGAAATGTAAAACTTGGCCCTCACCTTTGTTGCACACTCTTAAGTTATGTGAGCACAGAACGGCCATATATATATAACTTGCCCTTTTCTTTGTTTTTTCAATAAACAGCGTCTTTTTGTCCATCTCTTTTAGGTTCTCATCTTTGATTAAATTCTTCTCTTTGATTAAAATTTTCTTTTCTTTATTGAAGACTCTGCATAGTGCCTACTTAGCAAGTATAGAGAATTAGATTATAGAGTTTTTCATAATTTTATTGAGTATGGGAGGATTATTGTATATTATAGTAGAGTGTAGAGTAGAGAATATTTTTAAAAAGTTTGAGTTATGTAAGTTTGTAAATATTTAGAAACGAATTTTAGAAAATGAATCTTATTTGTTGTTTGTAACGCATTATAACCCATTCATTAAGGAGAAGATACTTATTTAAGAAATTCATTTGTAGTCGACAAGTCTTAGAATGAATGTATAGCTCCGAAGAGAATATACGAGTAACACTATAAATATTAGTGATTTGTGAATTTTAACATGATGTAACACTAGCTGTCTTTATATATATATATATAGAGAGAGAGAGACAACTTGTATAAGTTTAATCTTACTACATCATATTATGTTTGAAAAAACAACAAAATAGAGTTTCTTTTGAATCGAGAATTTATTTTGAAATCTAGTGTTTTCAATTAACCTAATATCTGAATTCATCTAGAAATTTTTCATAAACGCATATATATATATATGATTCGAACCGTAAAATCAATAAAAAAAATTTAGGGTAAAGTACAGCAACACCGGTTGAGGTTTGCCCAAAGGACACTCAGATGAAAGTTACCTGTTTTTGGAACAATGACACCCTTTAAAAATTGAAAAGTGGACAAAGGCACCCCTTGAAGCCAACTAGCATGAAAAATTGACGAAATTGCTCTTTGACCATTTAGTTGACCTTTTTAAATTTACAAGTTAATAAATTGGACGAAACTAGCCCTTATAAACAAATTGCCACAATGCTAGGAATATAGACTATATATATATATAGACTACATATATATATATACATCCCTGAAACTGATTAATAAACTGGACGAAAGTACCCATGTGTGAATTAATAACAAAATTTTTGGTAAAAAAAAACCTATTTGTTTTCATTCTGCCACAATTTCTCAAAATAACAAAATTGCATATTTCTTTTGCTATAATAAATTTTCAATTTCTTACAAAAAGAAGAAAGTTTAACCAATCTAAAAAGGTGTCTATTTGTGCTCCTTATATCTGTCAATGTAGTTCAATTTTGCATTAAAAAAATTGTGAGAAATTATGAATGGGTTATCCAACCTTGGAATGATGTCTTTCAAGAGCTAATTGATGCTACTGGGTGTTACTTCGCTGCATAGCCCACACTAGATTCGCTATTTTAGTTATTTAGTTATTTTCCATTCTATTTATATGGTAATAACAAAATTGATAACCCCCATTTGTTAAAAATAATAATAATAATAATAATTTCATTCCGCCACAATTTCTCAAAATAACAAAATTTTGGTAAAAAAAAAAACCACATATTAGTAAAGAAAACAGGTACAAAATTTTCTCGTAAAGAAAATAAAGAACACCCTATATTTAGAAGAGTAGTGATACTAACACCGAACACTTGCAGTGAATTGCCTAACGGAATAATTTTTAATTAGCTCTTTATACCAAATACAACTAAGTGGAGGGCTTCACTTCCTTATTTGTTACATAATTAACCAATTAAAAGAGTAGGTCTAGCAATTCACACCAACTATTCGGTACAAGAATCATTTCTCTATTTAGAAAACCTCATAAAGAAAACCCCATATTTTCTTTACAATATTTTTTTTGTAAAGAAAACCCTATTTTAGTAAAGAAAACAAGAACAAAATTTTTGTTAAAAAAAAAACCCATATATATATTTTTGTAAATTAATAGATAATATAGTAAATAAAACAAAAAAAAATTTTGGTGAAAAAAAAAAACTAATTACAAATAACAACAAATTGATAAAATTTACGAGATCCTCTTGAAAAAAAGCAAGCACGTGTGGTGATTGTATTGACAAAATTGCGAACACCAAACACTCGGACTAGAACAACAAATTAGCCAAACACTGGTTGGTCTTGATGAGATCGCGAAATCAGCAAATCGAAGCAGAGCAACCAAATCAGCCGAACATTGGTTGGCAAATCGGAGTAGAACAACAACAAACTTAGGGTTTCAGAGAGGCAGAGATGGTGATACGAAGAGAATAAATGAAAGATTAGAAGAGAGAAATAGACGGTATGTGGTACAGTGGTTCGATGGTTAGAAGATTAGGGCAATTCACGGGTTGTTAATCTGGCGCCAAGTGGCTTTAATTTGTGGCCCTAAACTTTCAGGGACAATTGCTTCATTTTGACAGGTCTGATATTTTGCAATAAATCTGAATTTAATATTAAGGGGCAATTTTGTTTTTTCATATGATTTATAGCCTTATTTGGATGGCATTTTTTCAAGGGGGTGTCATTGTCCCAAAAACATGTAACTTTCATTTAAGTGTCCTTTTGGCAAACCTCAGGAGTGTTGTTGTACTTTACCCAAAAAAGTATTTGGTCTTGGTGAAAAAAAAAAAAAAAAAAAAAAAAAAAAAAAAAAAAAAAAAGTCTAAAAATAATAATAACAAAAAGTATACTAAGAGAGAGAAGGAGCTTTAGAAAGAGAGGAAAACAAAAAAAGTTCACTAGGAGAGAAAAGAATTGTTGGCTAAATATGTTTTATGCATGGATTATCATCTGGTTCATTATACCAATAACAAGAAGCCCAAGAACTGATCACAATAGCTCCTGTTGTGTTTGAATGGGTGAATTGAAGACAAAGTAGACAGTTGCCTAAGGTAGTCTGTTGATGGATTGTGTTGAAATCATTTAAGTTTATTTTATTTTATTTTATTATTAGTATTTTTTTTTTTCTTTTTTTTGGGGTGGTTTCGTGATGAAAACTACTACTAGGTCTCAATTCAATGGCCGCTATTAGCATTCTTCATGTCGTCATATGTATTAATTTAAACAACAAACCAAGCAAAAAAGAAAGATAAAAATTATCCATAGCAGTAATTGTTCATTAGTTGATCGACATATAAATTGTGATACTCATGATTCCAATATTTTATTTTCAAAATATGTATAGACTAATTAAATCGGCCAATTGACCAAGGTGACAAAATTTGATTTTCGTCCTATGTTATACCCCATCTCAACGCACAACCCTTTATCTTATTTATCCTTATACACTGTATTTGTTTATGCAAGCTTCGAATTAGACTTCGTTGTAATTTTTTTTTTTTTTTGGTTTAGCTTGAAAATTAGAAAATTATATAAAAATTTGTTTCACTTTTTGATAATTCATTTAGGGCAAATTTCACGAACCCTCCAATACTATCACTTTTTGTATCAAATACCCTACTTTAGAAAACCACAAACACTATGAAAATTGATCACATTGCACCATGTCTGTAATAAAAGGACAAAACTACCCTTCTGATATACCAAATCAATTAAAAAAAGTCAAAATAGGTATTTTGCCAATTACTAAAATACCCTTGGTGACATTTAAGTCACCAAAGCACAAAATGACCGCGTTTTGTGTGTATATGTATATGTATATATAATATTCATCTCCCCCTTTGTTCTCCCTTCGCCCTTCTCTTCCATCTCACCTTTGCCCTGCAAATTCAAATCTTCATTGGAGGTCGAATGCAAAGCTTCATTGGAGATGTAATTTCATGCTATTACTGTGATCCACAAAGGAAGGTATAGGAGGGTTGAATTGACAGCGCAAGTTGAGAGTTTTTTTCTGCGAAATCCTTTAAGCAATCATGGGTGGAAGTTTTTGAAGAAATAATCTGAAGCCGCCGTTCTCTCCTCCATTCAAAGAATTAGTCGAAGTGATTTTAAAGACCTAATTAAAGGTAATTTGCTGCCCTATTTGATGGTAATTTGCTGCCCTAATTGAATGTAATTTGCTGCCCTAATTGGAACCTCTTACCCTAGCCATAATTGAAACCCCCATACCGAAGCCGTAATTGAAACCCCCATACCAAAGCTGTAATTGAAATCTCTTACCGTAGCCCTAATTGTGTGAATTTTGTTTTTCAACTCGTAAATTCAATATCTACCTTAGTTTCCAGCCATGACCACTATTAAATTTTTATTGTTATGAGTTGGTTTTGATTGTTTTTTATTGAAATGAAATGTTATTTTCATTTGTAGATTTTAATCCAACAATGTCTTCTTCAAGCAATCAACATTGGAGTCTTGATTTAAGGTATACCAATGCTGAATGTGATTGTCAAAAAACAGCTATAATTCTGGTAACAGGGTCTGATGAATATGACAATATGGGAAAGCTATACTATAGATGTCGAAATAGAAGATGTGGATTTTGGGAATGGTGTGAACCAATTTCAATAGGAACTTCAAATGCAAATGGGAAGAAGATTGAGGTTGGTCAACAAGTTCATAGAATTGATTTTGCTTACTTGAAGAGTAAATTGACTGCCATCGAAGGAAGTCTTCAATGGACGAAGAAACTTGTTACAGCCTATATCATCATTTCTATTGTTGCTTGTGTGCCAACTTTGGGAGGAAAATAGCCTGGTTCTTGGTTCGGCTTAGGACGTATAGGGACTAGTTGTGTTTTTGTGTTTGGTTTAGGATCTGCAAGTTGTTTTATGTTGTTTAAGTTGCTTAGGAGTTGAAGGTGGCTTCTATGTTTCAAATATTGTATGTGTTGTTTGGTTTAGGATCTTGCAAGTTGGTGTTAATGTACTCTGCTCTTAAGGTGGTTGTATTACAATTATTTTATGTCCCTTGAATGTTAGCATATGTAGTTTCAATGGCATGTTCACAACATTAATACCAAATGTTCAAATGAAACATGTCATACAATAACCTGTTAACAAATGCAATACAGCAATCCATTCAAATGCAATTGACCAATCCATCCAAATGAAACCTGTTTACAAATGCAATACAACAATCCATTCAAATACAATTGATTAATCCATCCAAATGAAACCTTTTTACAAATGCAATATAACAATCCATCCAAATGTAACATGTTCACATGAGACATGTCATACAATAACCTGATCACAAATGCAATAAATAACCTGTTCATACCATAAATACCATAAAATCATTTCATAACATGTCCATACCATTAAGTACACACATATTGGTCAAGTTTGGTTGTGATTACAAAACTAATATCAATGTCATCCACCAAGTTCCAAAAAAAAAAAACACACACACACACACAACAGCCATAGTACTGTCCAATACAAGCTTTACAAAAAATACTGTTGCACTGTCATCAACCATCACTTTATCATCCACCAACCAACCTATAAAAATAATTAAAAAAACAAATTAATGACTTTATGTTCCATATACAACAAATCCTAATTCTTGTAAGATTTAGTCTTATACAATGTCACGTACTTGATTCACAGACATTAGTAAGAGGAATGTTCAATCTTATGTTCCTCCTTGTGTGTATGGATAATTCATATCCACCACTTGTTGGTTGGATGATGACGCCTAATAAAACATATAAAATTTTAATAACACTGTAAATACAAGCATTTATATCAACAAAATGGAATTTAAAGGTTAAGGCATTTTTACCTGTGAATGACCCAAAACACCTCCTACACCAACACCATAACCTCTAATTGCAGCCCTTACACCACCTGCATCACCACCTGCAACCCTAGCAGCAGCAAAATTTATTGGAGATCTACCACCATCAAATGTACCACCTCTTCCACCCCTACCAACAACACCACCACCACCATTTATATATGCATGTCTTCCACCAGCATCTGCATGTCTTCCACCACCTCTACCACCAGTTCTTCCACCAACTCTACCACCACCTCTACCACCACCCCTACCACTAAGGCTCTCATCCCTGTCACCACCTACTCCACCTATACCCCTCTGAAGTAGTGGTCTTCCACCTCTACCTCTAGGTGGTCTTGGAGCAGGTTCAGCTACCTTTCAAGTTCTAACATTGTGGCCCTTTTGCAAACATTTTTTGCATGTCAATTTTCGTTTTTTCTTGGCCACACCACTACTTGAAGGGCCCTCATCTGCACCTTTCTTCCTATTTTTTTTAGGTCTTCCTGGTTGAGGCTTATGAGGTGTTGGCAAACATACGAGCAGTGCCCACTTCTCTTCTCATATTTCTCAATGACACTGGACTTATCACATGGCCATAACACTTAAAAAAACTGTCCCTATAGTAGTAAAGGTTCACATATGTGTGTGGATCCTCTCTTCTGAACACTGCCACAGCAATTGCATGCTTACATGGAATGCCACTTATGTCCCAATACTTGCATGAACAAGATCTTTCTACCACATTCACATAATCACTAACTCCTGCATCTTGGTATGACATGTTATCCACTTGATATTTGTCATTCCCAGCAGACTCCATATGCAGCCTTCTCACATGAACTGAAATATTTTCTACCTTTTCTAAAAATTTTGGGCATAGAAATCCATTTACCCTTGCCATGTTAACCCTACTCTTCTCAAACCTTATCATAAGTTATTTTGTAACCATCTCAAACATAAACACTAAAGGTTTTTCCCTTGCCTTCCCAACAAAATTATTGAAAGACTCACACATGTTGTTAACACATAGGCTACTCTTACTCTTGTCACTATATGATAACCTTGCCCACACTTTCTTAGGAATATTCATTAACCATTCACATGCATTTTTATCTACTGACCTCATTTCTTGCATTAAAACGTTAAACTAAGAAGTAGTATATGCAATGGCTGCATCCCAAAATAAGTTCCTTAATCTAGTACCTTTGTATCTCAGCTTGAAATTGTCATACAAGTGCTTCAAGCAGAATCTTATATCTGCTCCAGGATATCTGCTCTCAAATGTCTCAACTAGTCCCTACAAATTAACCATGTGCAAATTAAAGAAAATAGAAAGTTAAAGAATATAAATCATCATAATGATAAATAGAAAGATAAAAAATAAGTTTATTACCTTTTGTCTATCTAATATAAAAGTGAAATCTTCATAGTTGCCAACCAACACGAACAATTCATTCAAAAACCATTCCCAAGAGTCCCTACATTCTGACTTCACACAAGCAATTGTAATAGGGAATAAGTCATTGTTGGAATCCCTACCAACAGCACATAGCATGTGGCCCCCATACGGCCTTTTAGAAATGGTCTATCTAGACCAATAAATGGTCTACATCCTTCTCTGAATCTTCTCCACATTGCCTCTAAGAAAAAAAAAACTTCCTATAGAATGAAACCCCATCATCACTATATGGCATTGTTCGTACATGAGCAACACTTCCAAGATTTGTTTCAAGTATCAACTGACAATAGTCTCTTACTCTTTAAAACTGTTCTTCATGATTACCCTCAATCATTTTTAGAGCCAAACGTTTTGCCCTTCTAACTTTCTGCTTATTCACAACAACATCAAGTTCCTTCTCAACTGCATGAGCCATTCTATGCACTGTGTAACTAGGATCAGCTATAACTATCCCTATATAATGCTTAGCTATATAACCATATGTCAACTATCCATTCACCCTTACACCAGTACAATTATGGTTATCATTGAATTCTCTGATTTCAAATTAGTAATCACTAGTGTTAGTAGATCCACGAATCTTCCATCCACATTCTGCTTTGCATATGATAGTCACTCTATCTCCATCATTTCTCGTGCATGTGAGGTCAAACTTCCCTTTTATTGTTGTATACCTTACCGCTTCTCTAAAATCAGCCGCAGAACCAAACTTCTGCCCAACTTCTAATTTCTTCATTCCCAAGTCCCTTCTAGTATTAAAGTATTGCGAAGTTGCATTAATGCCTTCATTATCCTCATCACTTTCACTGACTAAACTTATCAACTCCTCACTTGGCCCATACTTAGAATCTCTCTAAGCTTTATCATAATTATCATAACGACTTGCATTTTCATCTTCATTACAGCCTGCATGAGTATCTTCATTCTCAACTGTGAAGTCTTCATCATCATTACCTGCATTTTCATCATCAAATGTGAAGTCTTCATCATCACTATCACTTACATTTTCATCATCAAATGTGAAGTCTTTATCATCATCACCTCCATATGCAGCATCTTCATCATGAATTTCATCATTTGGTTCATCCTGATATTGATTGTTAACCCATAACTATCATCAGTCCAGTCCATGAACACTTCTGCTGCAGCACTAGGTTGTACTCCATTAACATTCCCCTTAGCAGGTTCTACTGCAGTCACATCCACTAGAATCACATCAATTGTCCCATCTTCGGTTTGTGTCTTATCACCTTCTTCACTTTCATTACCATCATCTCCAGTTGGTGCAACCACATAAACTTTAATGAACGAGAATATTTTATACTTCACAGTCATATCAATATAATCTTGGTCAGTTGCCAATTTTGATATACTCCCATCTCTCAAACATCTGTTACAAATCACTTCTTTGAGAACAACCAACCAACTGTGAAATGAAATTGAAATCTACCATTGACATGCAGAATATCTACTCCATCAATGTTAGTCATAGACCCACCAATATAATTCATTTGCCCTATGTTATCAAACTGGCCACCATGATGAACTTGATGTATAATTTCATGAAAATAGGACTATAGCCTATTACTAATCAAACACAAATTAATTAACCATCTATAAAGTCCTACTTAATTAACCAACTAATTAGTTAACCAACACATTACAATTTAAAAACACTAAATAGAAACTGACTTTAATTAACAAAGCATATAAACTAACCCTAATATATAATATAACACACAAAATCCTATCAATAAACAAAAACATATTAATTAACCAACACATTACAATTTAAAAACACTAAATATAAACTAACTTTAATTTTTTTTTTTTTTTTTTTAAAAAAAAAAAAAACATATAAACTAACCCTAACCCTAACCCTAACCCTAATATATAATACAACACACAAAATCTTAATTGATTAACCCTAATTAATAAAAGCCTAATTTAATCAATAGGAACTACAACCCTAATACAAAATTCGAATAACCCTAATACAAAATTACAATAACCTTAAATTATTCAATGGTCTCAAACTGTTGGAATCATACCCGACAAAGACCCTGCAGATGAAAATGATGTCCAAACAATACTAAAAGCCATACCTTTCGACATATTATTGTCTAGAAAAGTCGAAGACAATAACCTCGAATAGACCACTCCTTACGAATCGTCACTGACCCACAGATGAAAGCAACCCCACTGATCAGTGTTTGAACAAAAAGAGCACAGAAGAGATATAAGGCAAAGAAAAACACACAATCTCACTCAAACGCACCCTCAAAACCTAGTCCCTTCCAATTCCTCTGATCGTAAGTGTTTGTCAACAACCCTTTCCCATCCCTTTGATCGCTTCAGATTCTCATTTATTATACATAAACATATACATATAATATATAAGAACCATTTACCCAATTCGTCAAATGGGTTTGATCAAAACGACCGCGTTTAGTGCACATAAAATATATATACACAAAACGCAGTCGTTTTGTGCTTTGGTGACTTAAATGTCACCAAGGGTATTTTAGTAATTGGCAAAATATCTATTTTGGCTTTTTTAATTGATTTGGTATATCAGAAGGGTAGTTTCATCCTTTTATCACATATATAGTGTAATGTGATAATTTTCATAGTGTTGGGGGTTTTCTAAAGTAGGTTGGGAGTATTTAATACTGATGAGCACTGAAAAGTGCGCATTTAAAACCGGTAAGCTTAGGTATTCTAGAAACTTCATCTATCTTATTTTTTCGCTTTAGATTGATTTCATGTTATTTCCGTTTTCAGGCACTTATTCCCAAAATAAGTTAAATCAGCTAAATAAGAGCATAATTGAAGCAATCTTGAGATGAATGAAAGAAATGAGCAAAGTGAAGCAAAATGAAGCAAGTGGTAGAAGTTCAGCAAGTTCGATCGATCTGACATTGATCGATCTCGGCACTTCAAGATGGATCCAAGCTCTTTTGTCCTTATCTAAAGATCCCACAATGTTCGTTCGATCCAACATTCCTCAGATCGATCGAAAAGATTCCATCTTATCATATTGTACCACTCCACATACCACTTTTGTCTCTTTCCCAAAATATCTCAAAAATATCTCAGATTTGTCTTTATCCAAAAAGGCGCCGCCATGGAATGATCGATACAACCAAAGTTTGATAGATCTCAGCCATGTTCGATCGATCACACCAAAGGTTCGATCGATCGAACCTCCCCAAGTGCGACTTAAAGTGATTTTTAGCTCATTAAAAGTTGTCTCATAGTGCAATCATTGGAGGAGCCCTTGTGTACGTGCCTAAACCATTGGGTATGACATTTGAGCTACCTATATAAGGATTATGAGCCACTTTTACACAGAGGCTACATATCTCATATCATTCTTAGTGAGGAAGAAAAGA
Organism: Cornus florida; assembly: GCF_030987335.1. Lineage (NCBI taxonomy): Eukaryota > Viridiplantae > Streptophyta > Magnoliopsida > Cornales > Cornaceae > Cornus > Cornus florida. The sequence continues at coordinate 79,566,848 of NW_026775580.1, forward strand.
GAGGAGGAGGCTAAAGACATATTCTTGGGAGTTCTTCCATCCACATCAAGAAGAGGAGCATTTCTACCATGGAGATAGCCCTTGAGGGTTGGAGGTCACCATCCATGAGTGGCTAGACATCTTCTTTGGGCTAGAGTTAGCCCTAAGCATGCCTTCTACATCTTGATTTATGTATTTTTTAGAGGATTTGTGTTGTAATACATGTTTTGACATTTATATATACATGGATCTTGTTTATTCAATGATTTGTGTGGTTTAATGCTTCCAATTGATCATTTCATTCTATTCATATGTCTATGTATGCTAGAATAGATGTTCATGTGTTTATCTCTAACTTTTGTGTTATTGATGCATGTCTATGTGTATTGATATTATAGATCTAGAGATTGTCAAAGCATAGTGTTTAATAGAATGCTCTTGTGGTTTATTTGATGGTTCATACTCATTTCTTGATGGATTGTGCATATCCCTTAGTTTAAGTAGTTTAATTTATGTCATTAGCTTAGTTGTAGTGTAGTTGTTTTAGTTTCATAGATGGGAGGACAATTCATGCTTGTTGTTTGATGTTCCATGCTTATTGTTTGATGTTCCATGCTTATGAATGCAAGTAACATATGTCTCTAACCTTGTGATGTGTTTGGATTGTGAGCTTAAAGGAAGGATTAATGGCTTAGTTTGATTTATTGTATTATTCACTATGTTACATAGACAATATATATTTAATTAGTCATCCATGCTTGTTGAAGCAACCACACACACTCACTATTATTGCAACACAGGTTTTCCCCTTATTAATTGTTCATTAAGTGTGTAGAAAGGTTATGCTAAGTGGTGACCTCTAAACCCCAAGGTTTCTCTCTCTTGTTTTCTCTATCCTTTAATTGCTTGTTCTATATTGAGCTTGTTTAGTTTTAACTGTAGTTTAATTCAATCAACCAATCATATTTTGATCATTCGACCTACTAACCCTAGCTTGTTTCTATAGTAATACGACCCACCAATCCCTCAGAACGATCCCTACTCGCCCTTGCTACATTAGTAGTAGTGGTTTTTATAAATTTAAACTAGACTAGAAAAACTTTTCTTGAACCGCACATTCACTACATTATTTTGGCGTATACAAGCGGCCTCGTCAGATATACAAAAAGTGATAGTATTCGGGGTTTCGTAAAATTTGCCCATTAATTTATGAAAAATCAATCAAAATTTTGGTACTAAACAGTATATTTATATTGTCATAAAAATATGAAACTAAATACATTTGAGAATAGATTATACTAAACAAAAATGAGTATGTTGTCATAAAATATACAATGGAGGATCCGAGTTGTACGGGTAAAAAAATGTTTAGAAGATCCGAGATAAATGAATAGAAAATGAGTATTTTATCATGAAATGTACAACCCGATTACATACAAATCCGAGTTGAAGGAATATAAAATGTTGTAGATGATATGAGTTGAACAAATAGAAATTTTTTGGGGCAAAGTGGGAAAGGACGAAAAAAAAAGCTCAGATAACCCTATAATTCGCCTATTGATCATCATTAATCAGCCATGTTCAACACGCAAGTCAGTCTTTGCTAGACCAACAAACAATTTTTTTTTTTACCCTGACAATAAGAAAAACAGCCATACGGCATCTATAAAGAGCGCCATAAATGGTCATACAAGGACAAACAAATCATGAAGCAATATAATAAAACGGAAGAACAGGCTCCAAATTTGCTAAGAAACAATGCACCAACGGAAACCACCAAGGGAGGAAAGTAGCAACGGAAATGACCTACAGGTCAGGCCAATCGTCAAGGCAACTGCTCTAAGGCTGCATCCACAAGACGCTGCCGACAGGGAAGAAACCCCCCAAACCCCGCACAAGAGGCAGGGACAACAACACCCACACAGAGGCGGGGACAAAAACCCGACATAGATCGAAAATCTAGCCAGAAAACAAAAAGCAGATCCATCCCTTCAAGTCAGAAACAAACCTAACAGGAGCAGATCTAACAAAACAATAATAAAAACGACGTAAAAGCCCACCCACCGAGCGACTATGTACAACAAGCCGAGTTTATTATGCGGTGGGAAGCGAGGGTCGGCACCTCCCATCCCATGGAAGGAGGTGGGGAGCAAAAACAGAGGAAGAGAACGAACAGGGCGGCTGGGTTTAGAGAGAGGCAAGAGAAAAAGTTTTAGTTGAGTTGAATTTGTGCAATCTAGACCAACAAACAATTGGTCAACCCACACCCACACACATTCCAATTTGAATCCTCTGTTTAATTCCACAAGACCCACAACAACAAAAGCTCCACCCTCTTTTATCTGTGTTTTTACCCAAAATTGGTTTGGAGAATTCAATCCAATCCAATCCAGTCCTTCAATGGCGAGGAAGATGAAGATACCCATATTTCTGTATTCATTTGCACATTTCTAGTTCTGGTTTCCCATTTGGGCTTGTCACACGGCCAACAATCTTATGTCAACAACAAAGAGCTTGACTGTGAACGAAACTACACGGTCGCCGAAGGCTATGTCTGCAATGGTCCACTCTCCTCCTGCAATTCTTACCTCACTTTCCGATCGAACCCAACCTACAGCTCCCCCGCCACCATCGGCTACCTCCTCTCCGCCCAACCCGCCGAAATCGCCCGAATCAACGTCTCCGACTTCCACACCTTCCCCACCGACACCATCGTCGTCGTCCCTGTTAATTGCTCCTGCACCGGCGGCGAAAACTACCAGCACAACGCCACCTACGTCTTGAAGACAACGGACGAGACCTATTTCTCCGTAGCCAACAACACCTATCAGGGTCTCCAAACCCAAACAATTTTCGAGATCTGGCAGTGGACATGAGACTCAATATTCCTCTCAGATGTGCTAGTCCCACTTCGAATCAGACCTCCAATGGCGTCAAATACCTTCTCACTTATCTGGTCACTTGGGGAGATGGCCTTCCTTCTATTGGAGACACTTTTGGTGTTGACAATCTGAGCATATCTGATGCTAACCAACTATCTGGACTCATTTTCCCTTTTACTCCGCTTCTCGTTCCGCTTAAAACCGAACCCATTAGGATCAACACCACCACCGTCTCTCCAACGCCACCTCCGCCTCCGTCGTTGCCCACCGCCCCCGTTGACGACAGCAACAGTTCTTCCTCCCACAAGTGGGTTTACGTAGGCCGTGATTATCATCCTCTGTTTATTTTTGGTTTGGGGCTTTCGTAGGAGGAGGTCTCAACCAAGCAAGCCAATTCCAGTTCCAATTCGACCGGGTGGTGGTAGGAAGCTTGATGAGTCTGCTGATTACACAGCTCTGCCAGACACCAAGTCATGGTCTGTCTCGTCGGAAGGAATTCGATCCGCTGTTGAATCCCGACTCTGTACAAGTTCGAGGATTTGCAGAAGGCCACTGGATTCTTCAGCGAAGAAAACAGAATCAAGGGCTCTGTATACGGGTTCTTTCAAAGGGGATGATGCTGCAGTGAAGATCGTAAAAGGGGATGTGTTTGTGGAGATCAATCATTTCAACATAATGAGACTCTCTGGTTTCTGTGTGAATGAGGGTAACACCTACCTTGTTTATGAGTATGCTGAGAAAGGGTCACTCTCAGATTGGCTTCATTTCAAAGGGTATCAAACTTCTACTACTAGTCTAAGCTGGAAGGAGAGCGTTCAGATTGCCTATGACGTCGCGGATGCTCTGAATTACCTCCATAACTACACCAATCCGCCTTTCGTTCATAAGAACTTGAAGACCAGTAACATACTTCTTGACGGTAATTTGAGAGCCACGGGTGCGAATTTTGGGTTGGCAAGGACTCTGGAGAATGAGGACCAAGGAGGGCTGCAATTGACTAGGCATGTGGTCGGAACTTATGGGTATATGGCTCCCGAGTACATTGAGAATGGATTGGTTACTCCTAAACTAGATGTGTTCTCATCTGGTGTGGTGGTGTTGGAGCTCTTGTCAGTAAAGGAGGCTAATAGCAGTGGGGGTGGCGAGAAGAATGGTGAAGAGGAGTTACTATCCGTGACCATAAACCAGGTGCTGGGAGAGCCGAATGTGAGAGACGAGTTGCGAGGCTTAATTGATCCTTGCCTAGAAAGGGAGTACTTGGCATCCTCCATTGCCGAGCTAGCTAACAACTGCGTCGCTCATTATCTCAATTCTCGCCCACCCATGGCCGATGTTTTCATGACCCTGTCAAAGATTCAGTCATCTTCACTGGATTGGGATCCGTCCGACGAACTCGATCACTCCAGATCACTAGGCCGTGGCAGATAAGAAGTCAACTGCTATCAATGAAGGAGAATGAATATGGTATCCTGTGATAATAGTGTGGCAATCGGTGGCTGTTGTTTGTCCAGCCCATGTTATTATAGCATAATAGAGCATAGAATTTCTTGTCTGTCTTCTTTCATAAATGACGACGTATAAGCATCTGAAAACTGGTGCTTCAGTTAGCCCAATAATCAAGCTTCAATCTCATCCCTGTAAAACCTAAAGATCAAATGATTTCTCAAGGTTTATCTGGCTGGAGTAATGGCAAAACCTGGTCACACAAACTGTACCACAAACTCAGTAAAAAAAATTTAGCAAATTTTCTGGAAACCAGTCACAGACTCGCTGTAACAAAATGTATCTAACAAACATTTCCATGAATGTAAGGTAAAAGAGCAAGGTTGACTCCAATTTATGTGGCAATAGAAGTTCCAATGTATGCTATTGATATATTTTCCTTCATTAAACTTTTCCCATTCCCCTTTACTGATCCTGCTATTCAACATTGCTTGAAGCTGGATCACATTCCTAAGGTAGAGATGCAGTGAGAACTCATACAATCTTTGTTTAATTGTTCTCTCTCATCAAATCAGGCCACTGGGGAACTTTCTTTCATTTTAGTGCCCACTGGAACGAGATGGGGATTGAAGTCTGAGCACGACTCACTAGTGGTGCCCTACAAAGTGTAGAGTTTGTATGAAGTTGATAACTTGTACCGCCTGAAAGTAGCCGCTTAGGCATGTGGCATCATTTACAAGTTCAAGAACGTGTTATATTACTCAACCCCAAAACCTTCTCAAAGCAACCAGAACACATGGCTTAAGTCGATGATGTGAGAGTTTCTACTGCCAAAGAGTGACATAATATAAAGGATAAATTGCTTACACAATACCACACATGAGAAAAATTGAGTCAATCAATCAATCATTGTAGATTATTTTAGCACAAACATGCTGTATCAGATTGGATTATGCCAAACAATGCAACATATAAAACGTAACCTTTTACTAAACTCTTATTTGGTGGCCTGCGCGATTATATTGCTGATTGAACTGGCCTTTTCTTTAGCAGCTTCAACTAACGAATCCTGAAAATCAAATATACAGTCCATTCAAATTCTAAATGTCAGAGTAAATATATCACCACTGTGAAGAAACATACCTGCACTGCTATTAGACGTGCAACTGTTTTCTTGCTTGATTCTTGAAGTTCACCGGCAATTAAAAGTTCATCCAATATGTAATATACCTGCCAAGTATTACGCAGAAACATTTTAACCAAAAAAACAAAAAATCAGCCATTAACACCATCTAGAATTGTGTGGTCAACCAGTTGTCAAACATATCAACAAGTACTGATCATTCAAGTAACATCCCCAAATCAGAGGAGGTAATAGTACTTTTGCAATGCAGGTATGTACCACCCAAATGACAATATCACCTTCCAAAAGATTATTTTGTTGACTACTCCAACTACTAAATCTAATTTTCCAACAGAGGGGCAAGGTAGAATTGAGAAGTTGATCAACAGAAGTCTGTGAATGTCTTACCAAAAGAAAAGAGATTGGTTATCATCTATATGGTTCCTACTACAGGAAAAGAGTCAAATTTAATTCTCATCAGTGGTCTTACAGCAGCATATTCAGCAACTACAAATGGCTGTTAAAGATTCGCTTTACTCTTTTGCTAACTCTTATTTTGTAATTCATTTTAGGGTTAGCGAGACATGGCTCGTGGAAAGAGAGAGATTGCATATATAACTTTAAGGTCAATGAGTATTGCAAGAAGATTTATAAACAAAGGGCAAGGGAGCAGTCCTAACAAGAGTATTGTATATATGATTTTGAACTAACAAGAGCTTAGAAAATTACCACTCTTAACCAATACTTCTGTGTCAGACATCCACTGAAATGTACGAATGAACATAAACATGTACAACTTGAGTCCAAAACCATACTTCCAAATACAAGCCAAACAAATCTTCTTCATCATTCGGCTCTATATAGGGGAATTTTTTTCAGTTTGTCACCCAAGCAAAAGATCAAAAAATGTCCTGCAGGAGGCAACAGGTATTGCCCTTCTGCAACAGATAAGGGAAAAAGGATTCAAACACATAGCAGGGCAATGTAATATACCTTATGAAAATTATAGATTAAATCAAGCTCGCAGACCTAATGAAGCATAGAGAAGCATTATCAATACCAATTTAAGATAGTATGTTAATCTAATTCAAATTCTTAGTTATTTCAAGTTTAGCAGGGCTCACACTTCCAAAGTAGCGGTCAAGTATTTCGACATAATGGTGTATAATTTCAAGAATCTCTAATCTATTGTCATCCTGGTCAATGCACATGCAGAAATACAGTCTGGCATATCTGATAAACAGATGCACATAAAGTACTGTATATTTGTGAAGAAGAATAATTCTCTCTATGAATCAGGGCCACAAACATAAACGTCAAATTAGGATTAAAAAATTCTGTCATACCTTTTATAAACAACTTTAAAACCCCTCCACTCCACAAAGTTGCAAAGCTTGGGTCCTCGCGGGAGAATTAAACCACTGAGTTCCCTGATTACCTGTACAAAGTGCCATCCACATACCACAACATTTACATAATTAACAGAGTGCACATTACTTCGGGAAATTCACATGCTAAAAATTATGATTTTCCATAATTGCACAAACTAATTCCCCCCGTCGAAATGCCAACAACTAAAAGATATGACTAAGAAGGGATTCCATGTATGTTTATAATGACAGCCACTTAGTTGTATATAAATGTTCAGCTTCCTTATAAAGCTTGAAACAAGAACAGAAACACATTCCAACGACACAACAAGATTCCTTATATATCTTGCGCAATGCAAAGTCCACAGGGGAAGAAGAAGAAATTTTCATTATTACTATATCTATATTGAATTAATAAGTAAAAAAAAGATACTCGACTCCTAAATTTTACATTGTACTTGGCATGAATTGGCACCAGCTAACTAATCTATATTTGTAACCCTCCTCCCAGGAATACAGAAAATGAACAGCTTTCAGATTGGAAAAAGTTGCATAGTTCAAGTAAATGATACCTTTGTTCTTTCCTTCTGTGCATAAGGTGAATACCACTTTGTCAACCTCACTTTTCCTTGTCGGCTGATGAGAAGCACAAAGTGAATCTGGAACAAGCACGTAAACAGACGCCACTAAACATTTACTAGTTCTCTAGCTGGTTCAAACATAACCATTAAATTATTCTTGAAAAGTTGGTGGTTTTTGAGGGCGATAAAATATATTACGTATCTTGTTGAAGAGGTAAATTATTTCCCCCAAGTAAGAATTACGATCAGAAAGAAGCAAAAAAAAACAGATGTGAAACCAGTTTTTTCCTCAATAAGAGCAAATAACCGTCAACAAATGATAAACCAACTCATAATATTCAATTATTCATCCAAATTACCTCATTTTATTAAGAAGACAAAACTATTAATCAAGTTTGATTTATAATTGCTGAAAATGTTGAATGGGTTCCACCGAAAAACATAGGCTTAAAAAAGCAGCACTTGTTTGTTCATGGTGCAAACTAGTGAACACAGCTTTACATGTCAAAGCCCTATTTGGTGTACATTACTTTCAACAAAGAAAGATTGAATGAGCCCATCCCGCATTGCTTGGACAACCACCAAATATGCATTTTGCATGTACAGAAAGGGTTTTCAAACCCCATTACTAGAGAATGCAGTTCAGTTGCAAGTCATTTCATTTCTGGATAAGAAGTTGATTAAAGATTGTTGCAATAAATTATAGTTATAAGCATGAAATAACAAGATAAAATTTGTAAGGCATTTTTGTGATAAAAAGAAAGGGTTTACCAATTTAAGACACGTCCACTGCAACTTAACACAATACTCACAAAACTAATTTTCTATCTGGAAATGATTAAGCATAATTGGACAAATATAAGCAAAACCTAATTATTTGTCCTTAATGCTCCAGGACACCGTTCTTGTCACCATGCAGGCTCTCACCATAGAAATTCTCTCTATATCACGTCAACCATGGCATCTTTCAGAATTCATCATCAGTTGCACTTAAATCCACCTCTTGCAAGCCACAAGCAACACCTCACTCCTGTAAGCAACCATCCTACTACTCACCAAAGCTGAAGCCTCCACCATTTTTTTTTATCTCAATCTTAATAGGTTTTTCTTAGTTGTGGGCACCCCATTTGCATATTCCTCCTACAAACACTAACTCATTCATTAAGAGGGGGGGGGGGGGGGGGGGTTGGGGTGGGGGGAGGGACTAACTCATTCCATTTGGCTATGTCCATCAAGTACACCATCCACTTTTACAGTTGGCATCTACATAATTTTGTTCACAACCTAGAGGACAATGCTTAGTGACCTAGTAAAATGCTCGGGCTGCCAAGCTTGAGAACGCGGACAACCACTTTGTGTCAATAATGCCACAAATTAGGTCTGTATCCAGTCGACCCTGCCCAGCACCCTCAATTAACAGAGAAGACCCCACATTGAATAATGACTATAATTTTATTCACCACTGAACCACCCACTCTCCCCCAAACAATGCTACTATTCTATCCAGAAAAGAAAAAGGAAAAAAAAAAAAAAGTAAAAATACGGCAAAGAAAACAAACTGTATATGCACACATCACATTCATGATTAAGTTTTCGAATCAATAGTTCAAGTCACACACACCCATAATTTTCTCGCCGGAGAATTCCCTTCAACTATTCATGCCAAATAACTAATACAATATTGCGGAGTTGAAGGGAAATATCCAAATACATGTCTCATTCTTTTCAATAATAAAAACTTGTGCCAATGAAATAGCATTGTTCATGATTAAGAAAACAAACTGTATATGCACACAACACTTTCATGATTAAGTTTTCAGATCCAACAATGAAAACAAACATTAACCCAAATTCCACCCAATTATGAATTTCGCAAGGCAAGCTCGTAATTGAAGTTCTCTAACTCCACCAAAGAACAATAGATAGGGTTATAAAATAGAAAACAAGTGATCACATGGATAATATATGTTCGATAAGGAAACCCAAAAAGGAAAGCAAAATATAAGTATCAAAACGACTCCAATTCATCAAGAAACGAACATTCAAAACAAAGATAGAGACAGTGTGTGTTTAGCATCGAACATAAAGGTCTGATAAACAAAATGAAATAAGGAAAAGTTGGATTGAAATGATAGATGCATTTTGGATCTGTTTTATTGGAATCGAATCAATTAAAGAGAAGAAAATGATGACCTGCGAACAAAGATTTATGTTACCATGGTTGTGAGCTCTGGTGTCTTCTATCGGCATCAATTTGAAACAAAGGAAGCCCTTCTCTCTGTCCCAATTTGATCTTTCCCTTCTTTAATGTCTCTCCTGCCTCCTCAATTGCTGCATTTTTGTTCGTCAAAATTTTCAAAGATCCATGAAACACGATTTTTTAATTTTTTGGGGACTATTACACTGATTTTGTATAGTCAGTGTCATTATCACGTGTTTCTAAAATGAAAATAACATATTTTTGAGTTTAAAAAAAAAAAGTAAATTAAAATTGAGTGTGTGCTTATATATACTCCCATATAAATATATATATATATATATATATATATATATGTATTTATTTATTTTATTTATTTTTGGGCCCTTGGCAAATGGCACAGACACTTTCTCTCTACCTCTAGTAAGAATTATTTTTTTTTTTTTTTCTATTTTTAAGAAAGATTTGGAAAGTAAAAAGTTATCACTTATGAGTGTGTGTTTAAAACTCATGTAAATCTATTATCTTTGATTTTACTATTATAATTTTGATATTTTAAAATATGATTTTCATATATCACGATTGGATTATCAAAAAATATATATATCACAATTGGATTAGAAAAATGACCAATAATTACATTTTTACTAGCATTTTATTTTCTAAATTTATCTCTTCAAGGAGGGAGAAAAAAAAAATTTCTTATTCAAGTGATCAAATTTACCTTTTCAGTTGCCTTTGAAGTAATTTATAGAGGGTATTTCTATTTGACACTTCTAACAAATGGTTGTGGAATAGTTTTGCCTAGGTCTTGGAATGTAGAATTCATTATCCTCTTGTCTATGTTCATTCATAATTCAGAGAATGTTGTTTTCAGCAGTTCTTTTTTTTTTTTTTTTTTTTGAAGGGGGGGGGGGGGGGGGGGGGGGGGGGGGTTGTTGGAGAGGAACTTGAGAAAGGTATCAAGAGAGACTCCTTTGATCTAGCAAAGTTTATCTCGTTTAACACTATTGATGCAACTTCTATATCTCTTCAAGCTATTTTGTCATGTTAGCTCTTTTTTTTATTTGTCTTAGATACTTAACATTCATTTTTCATTATTATTGCAACTAGATATATTCTGAAATAAATAGAAAAATTATTACATAGTCCAGAGCTACTTGATCCTAACCAATTACAGGAGGTCACATAACAAAAAATTACAAAAAAAACTAGTACAAATATATACAAGAATGGCGACGTGTGATTAATCGGATCATGTATAATTTTTTTAAAATTTTGTAATGTTGTTGTTGTTCTATTGGGGAGGGTATGCTCTCCTCATTCTATCGTTTCTACGTGCTATAATGTTCTATCTTTTAGAATGAAACAACAACCCATTCATTAAAATAATTATTAAAAATATATATAAAAAACCCGAAATTGTACATTACTCATTAGAGAAAAAGGAAATGGTTCACACATCAGATTGCACCATGTTTTTGGATGATTGTTGAGCTGGGCCTGGGTGGAGCAAAGTGTGATTAGAGGAATTGTTTTTTACATGGTCCGGAACTACATGCAATGTGAGAGGCCCACCATGTCACCAACACAACAAACAGAACATAGTTGTGGATCAAACTTCTAGTGGGTTCAAGTGATTTCCTTTCTGCTTTTTATATGATGGTAGGACATGTTCCGGAAAAGGTGATTCGGGCTCACCGGCGGCGTCGGCTTGCGTCTCTCGTTCGGTTTACAGTTATGGAGGTGGGGATGGATCTAAGCCGGATTTCCAACAGGTGGAGGCGCAGAGTAACCGGATCCAAGGTCAGGGACGTGTGAACAGCCACACACCTAAGGCAAGTGGAAATGGGAAGGCTTCATCTGGGACACGTGGTTGGAGGAGAAAGGATGCCTGTTATGAGTGGAAGACAGCTACCCTTCCTCGTGCTGAGTCACGTGCTTCCCAAGATTTTTTTAAACTCAACTTCTGTTGGGCCAGATGGTGTTGGGCCTAGTCTGCGTGGGGCTCATGCAGCGGGATTAAAAGTAACTGGGAAAAATTCTTATGTGTGGGGTGGGCCTAGGCCATCTTTTGGGCCGAGGTGGTTCATTAAGTCTGTTAAGCGGGATGGTCGACCTAAGCACTCTGGGCCTCTCTTTTCTTCTGGACCAGTTCAGGGGAAGTTAAGAGTGACTAAGGGCAGGATGGTTAAATGGGGCCCAAATAACCATCTCTCAATTTCCTTTCAAGGCGGACAGCCCAACCCATCTTTAGAAGCGGGTCAAAGCCATATCATTCCAGAACCTGACTTGGTTACGTCACAGAGATTTTCGACCTCACGTGTTTGGTCAAGGAAGGAGAAGGCGAATTGGGTGAAGGTGAGTTCGAAAGTGACGAAAGAGGCTGGGGCTAGTTCAAAGAACTTCCGGCATGGGTCGTGTTGTCAGAATCGACTCTCGAGTAACAGATTTGAGCTTCTTCAATCTGGATTTTTGGGTGATGACGAGAAAGGTGACTGTGTCTCTATAAAGAAGGATGATCTCTCTCGGAGTTTGTCGAAAGATCCCAGTAAGAAATGGACTAGGAAGGACAAACAGAAATGGGTTGCTCGTAAGGATTCCCATTCGTGCCCAGGTATGTCGAGTTCCTTTCATGATCGGAAATCTGCATCTTCTTCTATCTCTGCTTCTTCTCCTTGCGAGTTGAATAGTAAAGGGGGAGAGATTCTTGATGGGAGACAACATTTGCTTTCACCCGTTCTTGAGGTTGACTTGGTGGAAGGATTGAACTCTACGGTTGGTTCGGAGTTTGGGATTGTTGGGCCGTCAGAAAGGGATGGGACGGTTAGCTTGTCTGGTGACAGGGATATTGATCGAGACTCTGTAGGGATCGCTGAGACTTGTTCGGAGTTTTCTTCAGCTTCTTGGTATGATTCTTCAGGGGAGGAGATGGGTAGGTCCGCCAAGTTTCTATTGGGTGGATCGGAAGGGCTGTGTTCTTCTTTTAAAGGAGATCCAGTGGCTTGTCTAAAGGGTCCTGTGCCTGATGTGGTGACTGTTTGTGTGTGTAAAGATATCCGAATTTCCCTCAGTGAGGAATCAGCTTCTCTTTTGGTGAAGGAGTTGCAGAAGCACAGATATTCGCATGATGATCATACTGTTGATTGTAACCCGGTCCCGGTCACACAAAATGGTGTGTTAGATTATGGAGAGGACTAGATGTCATCTGTTGATGAGGCTGTGGAGGCCAAGGGAGGTATGGTAGATGGGAGCAGGGTGGATCGGGGGAGTTCTCTTAATATGATTTTGTGGGAGGAGGAGGGTTTTGCTAATTTGGGGGTGGTAGACCCTTTGGCTGTTGTTCATCCAGAGGAGTTGGGCAGCAAGGTGTGTAGGCAGGAAGGTGAGGACACTGGAATGGATTGGGTCAAGGCTAACATTGGGGCTACTAGTGATCTATTGGGTGTCTCCTGCAAAGGCAAGCGTGATCAGGCCTTAGCAATCCTTCAGGCCACGGCAGAGGGGAGAGAAGGGGAGTTGATTCAATTTTCCAGAAGGAGGAGTAGGAAGAAGAAGAACCTTACTCCAGGGAAAGGGGAAAGGGAGCTAAGGAATCTGTGTTGTGATGTGAATTATGATAGGGTGAGTGGGGGGGAGAAGGAGAGGGGTAATGCTAAGGGAGGAGGGAGGGGTAAGGGGGCGAAGGGGTTGATTGTTTCCTCATGAAGTTCCGAATTTTATCGTGGAATGTCCGCGGTCTAAACAATCCGGGCAAGCGAAGGGTGGTGAAGATGGCAGTGAGGAAATGGGGGGTGCATTTGGTGTGTCTTCAAGAAACAAAGGTTGATTCTATGTCTGATTGTGTGGTGAAAAGTCTGTGGGGTAACCGCTTTGTTAAGTGGGAGGCGCTGGATGCTATTAGGACTTTAGGAGGTGTTCTTATTATGTGGGATAGGAGATGGTTGGCTAAAGTTGACGTTTACAGAGGGAGATTTTCTTTGTCTTATGCATTTGTGATGGAGGAGGATGGTTTCACTTGTTTTTTGGGATGTATGGGCCGGTTGACGATGGTGTGAGGGATGGTTTGTGGGAGGAGTTGAGTGGGGTGAAGGGGAGGTGGTCTCTTCCTTGGTGTGTGGCAGGAGACTTTAATGTGGTTAGATCCCTGGCGGAGCGGTCTACAGATGGCTCGTGGACTCAGGCTATGATGCATTTTCCTGATTTTATTGATGGCCACCAGCTTATTGATCTCCCTCTTGAGGGAGCTTCTCTCACTTGGTCTAGTGGAAGGGAAGTTCCAACTTTCTCTCACATTGATAGAATTTTGATTTCCGGTGAATGGGAGGAGAAATTCCCGGATGTTGTTCAGGCAGTTTTGGCTAGGGTGACGTCGGATCACATTCCCTTGGTTTTGGACTGTGGAGGTTTGAGATCTCGCAGCACTCCTTTCAGATTCGAGAACATGAGGCTTCGTGCAGATAATTTCCAGGAATTTGTACATTCTTGGTGGGAGGAAAATCTGGTGGTGGGTACCTCGAGCCATATTCTTGCAGGAAAGCTTCGGATTTTGAAAACCAATCTCAAAAGGTGGAATAAGGAGGTGTTCGGGAGCTTAGTGTGGAGGAAGAATAGGGCTTTGGCTGATATTGCGGAGATTGATAGATTGGAAGGGGAGGGTGTTATTTCGGAATCTCAACGCAGTAGGAGAGCAGCTTGCCAGGCAGAGCTTACCAGGCAGAATGTGTGGAGATTGCTCTTTTGGAGGAAATCTCGTGGCGTCAGAAATCTCGTGGCGTCAGAAATCTCGGGCATTATGGCTCAAAGAGGGAGACCAAAATACGAAGTTTTTTCACAGAACTGCTAATGCTAATAGGAGGAATAATCATATTGGGCGAATGTGTGTGGATGGTGCAGTCTTGTCTTCGGAGGAGGAGGTGCGAAGCACTATTGTCTCTTTCTATCAAAGGCTTTATTCAGAGCCTCTTCGTTGGAGGCCTCGTCTTGATGGTCTTCACTTCGATTTTATTTCTGCCTTGGATAGAGATGGGCTGGAAAATCCTTTTTCGGAGGAGGAAGTGCTGAAGGCTTTAAAGAGTTGCAATGGTGATAAGGCTCCAGGTCCTGATGGTTTCACGATGAGATTTTTGTTGGAAAGCTGGGAGGTGGTCCGGTATGAGAGTATGGGCACTTTTCATGAGTTCAATTCCACGGGGCGGTTTGAGAAATCGCTTAACACATCTTTTATTGCCCTTATTCCTAAAAAAGGTGGTGCTTCTAATATCAAGGATTTTAGACCTATTAGTCTGATTGGGTGCATTTACAAGCTCATTGCAAAAGTCCTTGCCTTTAGATTGAGGGAGGTCCTGGATGAAGTTATCTCCGAGTCTCAGAATGCTTTCGTTGGGGGTAGACAGATCCTGGATTCCACACTTATTGCTAGCGAATGTGTGGATTATAGACTTCGTAGTGGGACTCCTGGTGTTCTGTGCAAGTTGGATATTGAGAAAGCCTATGATCATGTCTGCTGGAATTTCCTGTTCTATCTGTTGGAGAGGATGGGTTTTGGTGAGAGATGGAGGAAGTGGATTGTTTCTTGTGTTTCCACTGTCAAGTTTTCGGTGTTGGTGAATGGATCTCCTTCGGGGTTTTTTGGCAGTTCTCGTGGGTTGAGGTAGGGGGATCCTCTTTCCCCTTTTCTTTTTATTATTGTTATGGAGGCTGATGAGAAGGGCGGTGGATTTGGGTTTTATTAGGGGCTTCAAGATTGGCCCTGAATCAGTTCAGCAGTTGGAGATCTCTCATTTACTTTTTGCGAATGACACTATCGTTTTTTGTGAGGCAGAAGTGTCCCAGTTAAGGTATTTGAGATGTGTCTTGGTTTGTTTCCAAGCTGTTTCTGGGTTGAAAGTCAACGTGGGAAAGAGCGTGCTTGTTCCTGTGGGCGAGGTTCAGGAGGTGGACACTCTGGCTGCTATTCTAGGGTGTGGGACGCAACGCTTTCCCATCTCGTATTTGGGTTTGCCGCTGGGGGACTCGGCTAGGAGGGTTGGAAGTTGGAACCCGGTGATTGAGCGGGTCGAGAGAAGATTAGCGGGTTGGAAAAAACAATATCTATCAAAGGGCGGTAAAGTTACGTTAGTGAAGAGCACTTTGTTAAGCTTTCCAACGTACTTTCTTTCGCTTTTTCATATTCCAGCTTCTATTGTTGAAAGACTTGAAATGCTCCAACGGAACTTCCTTTGGGGGGGTCGCGGAGAAGAGTTCAAGTATCATCTTGTCAAATGGGAGCAGGTTTGCAGGCCTATTCAGTTGGGAGGGCTTGGAATTAGAAGATTGGCCCCTTTCAATCGTGCTCTTCTTGGTAAGTGGCTTTGGAGATTTGGCAAGGAAACACACAGATTATGGAGAAGGGTTATCTCATGTCGCTTTGGGGAGGAGAGAGGAGGGTGGTCAGTTAGACCAGTCAGATCTGTTAGCGGAGTGGGGGTGTGGAGGGCCATTGGTAAGGGGTGGGATGTCTTTTCCAAACATATTAGATTCAGAGTTCGGGTTGGAAGAAATGTCCGGTTTTGGGAGGATTCTTGGTGTGATGATAGGCCATTGGCTCTTTTGTTTCCCAGACTTTTCAGGATTGCTGTTGACAAACATGCTATGGTTGCTGACTACTATCGCCCTGATAGCGGGAGGCTATCTTGGGATGTGCGTTTCCGGCGAGCTTTTCAGGATTGGGAGTTGGATGATGTCACTAGGTTTTTGGCTCTACTTTACAGACAGGAGGTGGAGGGGTCTGGGGCAAATTCCTTGATTTGGATGCCTTTTTCTCAGGAGATGTTCCAGGTCCGGTCCTTTTTTGTGTGCCTTTCTGGTTTTCATGGTACCACATTCCCATGGAAGACGGTGTGGATGTCTAAGTCGCCTCTTAGGGTGGCCTTTTTTGTGTGGACTGCAGCTTGGAGTAAGATTTTGACTTTGGACAATTTGAGGAAGCGAAGGCATATCATTGTTAATAGGTGTTGTCTTTGCAAGATTAATGGGGAGTCAGTGGATCATCTTCTGTTACATTGTCCTGTGGCTCATGATTGTTGGAGTTTGATTTTTAGCCTGTTTGGTATTCATTGGGTCATGCCTCGGACCTCTCGGGAGTCGTTAGATATGCGAAGGGGCCAATGGGTGGGGGCTCAGGCCAGAGTTTTCTGGAGGGTGACCCCATTTTGCATTTGGTGGAGCCTTTGGAAAGAGCGAAATGGAAGATCTTTTGAGGGGAAGGAATCCTCCATTGGGGTGCTAAAATTTTCTATCATTTGTAACCTGTTTTGTTGGGGTCAGGGGAGAGATTACTCTTCTCTTGAGGATATTGTTGATTTCATGGGCTCTTTGAGTTCATAGGTTCCGTTTTGTCTTTGTATAGTATGGGACGCGTTCCCCTTTTGAGCGCTTTTAATACAATTTACTTATCAAAAAAAAATGATACTAGTTTCTTTTGCAAGATAGGACAGGCCCAGTATGAAAGCTAAACTTAGTAGCACTCATAATTTGGGCTAAAATCAATATGATGACTCATGGCCCAAATCAAGGATCACACTTCAGTTCTTTTTAATTCTTGTTTCTTTTTACATACTCACAATTATCTTTCTTCTTTTTTAAGGAGAGAACTCGATAGAGAACTTAAATCTTTTAATTAATAAAGAAATTTAATACTTAAATTAAGTTCTAACAATTTAAACCGGGTAATTTTTTTATTATTTTTTTCTTAGTTGATACTCACACACACACCTCTCTACTAAGACTTGAATCTCTGACATCATTTTGAAAAGTAAGGGCATGATACTATCAGAATAATAATCATCTCAATTATACTAATTAAACACTAATATATATATATATATACACACACACACACACATATAGTCCCTTCCTTGATTTTTCACCAAAAAAATACTCACAAGTAGTCAATACAATCATAATTAAACAATGAAAAAAAACCAAAAGCTATGTTTCATTTATTTG
The DNA here is from genome assembly GCF_030987335.1 of Cornus florida. NCBI lineage: Eukaryota > Viridiplantae > Streptophyta > Magnoliopsida > Cornales > Cornaceae > Cornus > Cornus florida. The sequence continues at coordinate 79,584,412 of NW_026775580.1, forward strand.
TCATATTAGTTAGCATGGATGTGGTGGAGCAAGAATTAAAGGAGGACAAAGGGAAAAGGAAGTGGAGGAAGAATATAGGGGAAGTGGGTTAGAATGAATGAATGAAGCCCACTGTCGTTAGGTAAACACACACCCTACTACTCGTGTGCATGTCCATATCTGCATATATATATATATATATATAACAGACAACCATGGGGGCTAACCAGACATGACATACATGATACATGGTGAGCCAGCAGTCAATGGAACTACCATGTCCATACATATTTATATTAGATATATATAGATAGATATTATGCTGAGGGAGAAGAAACAAAGGAGATGGGTGTGAGCGACAATTTGGGGCGGTTAAGCGACAGCTCATCATACCATAACAAGACCAGCATATACCAAAATAGTGAAAGGTGTGTGAGTGAGTGTTAGTGTGTGTATCAAACAAATATCAATGTGCACGGTTCACTAAGCATCAAAAGAGCAGTCAGCTGAAGAATTGATACATCCTTGTAGATGCACTTGCTTCACCCATCATATGCCCATATCCGACACAATCAGCTGAACCACCATCACAACACACACACACACACAAAGGAAAGAAATCTAAGATGGACGGAATATAATCTGTGTTCTTCAAACTTCTCTGATACAGAAATTGACGCTTAACAAGGCAAAAATAGAATTCACTTGGCATGACTCATGAGGGGTCGGTCAATAGAGCAGAAGAAAACCGAGTGATATTCCTTTCTTTCTGTTTCTTCACCGTTCTGCTTTCCTAGTGACTGCATAATTGCCTTACTGGTCCACTCCCATAATTGCACAATAATAATTTTTCTGTCATCGATGCACTCTCATTATGAAGCATGCCCTAGCCATTGGATTGAGATAAACATCCTCTCAACGGTTGAGCACAATAAACTTAATCATGATGTATTATTGACTCTACAATCACTACCTCAACCATCATTCCCTTTGATTTCACAATAACATTTTATTAAAAATGAACCAAAATTGGGGGGGAAAAAAGGAAAAAAGGAAATGACAGATTCTAATGATTAAAATTTTGATTCCTTCACTCAGTTCCAGAGCCTTTCCTCACTCTTTGTAAGGAAAAACGAGTTTCTTCCACGTTACAAAATCTCACTCTTTTTCCTTCATATGTTCCCTATACTACTTCATTTTCATTCCAGAGTCTTTAAGGTCAAAACAGAGCCTACAAAAGGAACGTCTGTGTATGTGTGTATGAGAGAGAGAGAGAGAGAGAGAGAGAGAGGGGGGGAAGGGAGTGAGTTTCCAAATGAGTATGAAAATTGCCAAATACTAGAATTTTTAATGGGGTATGAAAACTACAGTTATTACAAAGCAATGTATATCATAGTTATTTTTAGGGGGTGTGCAACCTTACTCATGAACTCATCTCAGCAGGCTGATCAGGTGGCTTGTTTGAGTTTTCTTGTTCCACTTTAATCTCTGGTTCATCCATTGACATTGAATCTGGATTTGAAACCTGAGAAAGACATCCAAGCACATAAATAAAATAGGGTTACAAAATACTTGCTATTAAAAGGTTGTGCCAAATCTTCACCTTTAAAGTTGCAGTCTCAGCTAGTGGTGCATCTGTTTCTCTTGCACGCTTTGGTACTTTTAGGCCCTCCTGAAGATACAGCAAGGGCATAGGTTGTTATTGCATTAAATAAAATAAAATAAAAAATAGAAAGCCCAGCACATTAGATCTGAAAGGTTGAATTTTGATCATCAGTTTTTACTACGTCAAATGAAAAAATGAAGTTACTTTTCTCTTTTCTTCTCAAGTTTCTCAAACAGGTGATTACACGAAACACTACATTACTAGTAACATTATGGCAAGCTCAGGTATTTGCATAATCAAGAAGATCCATAAACCAGGAACTCAACTTCTATCTACACACACGAACAAATGTTTATGGCTTCAATGTGGGCCCTGGATGTAGAAGATAATAGTCTCCCAGGCCATAGACAGGACTCTCTTGTTTGTGTGGAAGTAATATAAGGAAAGCACATATGACATATTAAAAAGATTTACTTGCCAAAAGAATATACAAAAATTTTAACAAACAAAAACATACATGGGAAGAAGTAATTAAAAACGTTTTTAAAAAATTCAATCTAAGAGAAGACATGGTATACAATAGGAAAGAATGGAAAAAGACAATTCATGGGGACCCATCTATATGGGATAAGGCAAGGATTATCATGACGATATGATGTGACCCCCACAAAATTTATAAATAATCTCAATTTAGAATCCTTTAAACTTTACTTTTGGACATTTACATTTATAGAAAAAAAGGAATACAAGCCACGTCTATAGAGCTTTATTTAAATTTTTTTTTTTGTGCAACTTATATATATATATATATATAACATATATGCCAAATTAGATTTTGTTTGCATGGGCTATGAAATAATTTATGTCTAAAAATAATCTTATCTTGTTAATTTATATTAGAAAATATATAAGAGACTTTTTTGTAAGGAATGATATAGTATAGTTTATTTATGATTTTAAAATTTTATTTTCATCTTATTAGTTGCCCCAAAACATAAATTTCTAGCTCCGCACCTGCTTTTATACATGAATAATAATCACTGAAAACAAGGCACATAACACACCTTATTGAAATTAAAAGTGCACTCTCTTTGAACAAGGTGTGTAGACACATATACTATCATGTCAAAAAGGAACCAATACAACAACGAATGAAAAAGAACTTCTGGTCTATATCCAAAAATGACCACATTAGCTCTCCTTTTTACGAACTACCAACTATAGAGGTCGCCTCGTTGTACCAAGAGATGACAGGTTATAAGCACTGTATCACAATCACAGTGACATAGGGGGGGAAGAAAAAAAAAGGGTATAATAATAGACCATTACCTAGTATTGGTCTTGCCTGAACACTAGAGATAGACATTAGATAACATTTTGCACAAGTGGCTGCTCTTAAACTCGGAGCCACTTCCTCATGCTTATCGGTTAGATCAACTGTCATAATTACCATTGGCCCCTAATTACTTACATCCACTCTTATTGTAGAAAAAGCACAAAATATTGCATATAATAATTGGCACGTATTAAGTGTTTGCCATTGGCATTTGGCAACAAAACATGTAACAAGCATGCTCTATCTCATATTCAATGTGATGAACTGGTTTTCTAGATGCTAAGAACTTAAAAAAGGAAGGAACATACCGCGTCATTATGCTCCGGTTCATGAAATTCCCTCTTCACTCTGCCTGGCAAAGGCTTGCTGACAAAATAAATAAGTAACATACATTAGAAGCCATAAAAATCCAAAATATAAAAGTGATATTGCATCGAAAAATTTACCAGTTGTCATCCATGTCAGATTCAGGATCCCATCTTTCAGCTTCATAATCTTGATCTTCATCTGCCTGAATGTCAGAACATTTAAGAGAAGTCACTTCTTCATGTATGGCTGCTGCAAAGTTACACTGTAATATTCAAGTTTTTTATTAATGATTATATTTCCTATTGTTCTGTGCTGCTCTGGTGATTGTTAACCACGTCCTTACACGTCTTTTTATCAGATTACCACAATTTTCCTTTTCCCAATTTAATGGGTATTGTGCATGTTTGTGAGACCACAACTTTTTATTTATTTTTTATTTTTAATTTAATGGGTATGCACCTGTGCATGTTTGGGAGTATCAAGCATGATATATATATATATATATATATATATATATATATATATATATATATATATATATATATTTATCTCAGCTTAATGGGTATGTGCCTGTGTGTTTGTGAGCAGAGGAACTCCATCTGTATCGGTTTCAAAAAAATTGACAGTCATTTCAGCTCCGAGAAAATGCAAAACCAATATACGTTGTAACGTATTAATTAGGATAAGCAGTTCCTAATCATTTTTAATAGGCTATAATGTAAGGACTTGTATTGCTCCTGAATTTTTTTTTTTTTTTTTTTTTTGTTTTTTTTGGAGGGGGTGGGGGTTTATCTCTTACCACCAAGAGCTCAGCTCTGGTAGTATCTCCTCAACTACACATCTAAAGAATTTTATAAAGAGCATTATGCACGTTGATTACATATTTTTCTTTTTATCATCTATCATCTTACATTAGTGATGAGTTAATATTCAGAGTGTTGATCACCAACTTGTAGAGCCAACTCGTCATCAACACCAAATCACACAAAGAGGTTCAGACATTACAATAGAGGAAAACGTGAGTTGAAGAGCAGATTGCATGAGAACTCATTAACTGGCAGCAGCATAGTTAGAATAAAACATCAGGCGTCAATCTGGATCAAAGGTAACTAGGTAATTATGTGGGGTTTAAATCTAATACAAGATTGCATTACCTTTCTTTTGATAGTGGAGTTTGATCGGCCTGAACTAGATCACGTGATTTCTTCTAGTGGGGGAATTCATGTAAAATCATGTGTTTATGTTTGATTGCTACATTATTTTATTTTTGATCTCTATAAATTTAAAATTTTATATTGTTGCATCTGAACTATAATTGCTACAATCTATTTACCCCCTTTAAATCTATTTTAGGCATTGTCTTTGACGTATAAGAACCTTGGGCAACAGTTTACTCTCAATTGGCATCAAGCATACTAATTGTGGATTTCTCAGGAAATAAAATAAAGAAAACCAACAAAAATGCTTCGACAATATACAACAAAGACCAATAACTGCAATGACAAGAACGAGTGACATGGTCCACACGTAGAGGATAACACTAGAAGAAAGTATAGATCAAAACTAGCAAGGGTCGAGATAGTTAGGAAAGACATGCAGTTTGTTACTTACTAAAACAATAATCCTATATAAAGCAAAAGGGAAAAACAAGATCCATTTGACAAATGTTGGTCAAAGCTTTGTTCAGTTGTGTACAGGTATCCTAATCCTAATCTTTTTTTTTTTTTGATAAATAAAAAATTTTATAAAAAAACACTCCAAGGGGGAGCGGAACCCAAGAACGATACAAAAAGCCACTCAATCCTTCAAAGAGGCCAAAAAATCAACAATTTCCTCCAAAGATCTATGATCTCTCCCTAAAACCCAACAAAAAAGAGTGGAAATAATCGAGAATTTAAGCACCGAAATCGACATCGCCTTTCCTTCAAAATATCTCCTATTCCTTTCAAGCCAAATGCACCACCATACACAAAGCAGCGTAGCCCTCCACGCATCCTGACTGTGAGTCCCCACAGGGCAACCTCTCCAAGCCTCAATCAACCCTCTTGTAGATCTAGGCATAACACTCTCTAGCCACATAGCAATGAATGAGAAGGTGATCCACTGATTCCTCATTACGAAGGCACATAAAACAACGATTGATCACCACTTGGCTTCTCCTTCCTGGGTTAGGATCTTTCCCAAAACCGAAGACCACACAAAGAAAGCCACCTTGAGAGGAGCCTTGGAGCGCCAAACAGACTTCCAAGGAAAACGAACATCAGGATCAAATGAGAGACACTTGAAGAAGGACCTCACCTCAAAACGCCCATGAGAGTTTGCTACCCAAGACCAACAGTCCGAATCCTCCTCCACAATCCTTTGGCGATAAAGCAGCTCCAAGAAGCGAATGACCTCCTCGATCTCCCAATCCTGAAAGTGACGCCTGAATCGAACATCCCAAACCAGTCTCCCATTATCAAGATGATAACAGTTGACCACCATGGCCTGCCTATCCGAAGCAATCCTGTAGAGCTGAGGAAAAGCGAGAGCGAGAGGAACATCTCCACACCACACATCCTCCCAGAAGCAAATCCTCCTCCCATCTCTAAGACGAAATCGAATGTGTTTAGAGAATTCATCCCAACCCTTCCGAATCACTTTCCAGACCCCTACCCCCCGAGGATCCCGCACTTCCAAGGAACTCCACCCTCCTCTCAATTCCCCAAAACGACACGCCACAACCCTCCTCCAAAGCCAATGTCTCTCCACACCAAATCTCCACAACCATTTCCCGAGAAGGGCCTTATTAAATGGCACCAATCTACGGAGACCCAACCCACCATTTCGAATAGGCCTGCAAACCTGATCCCATCGCACCAAATGGAACTTAAACTCATCAGCTCTACCTCCCCAAAGAAAATTACGCTGCAATCTCTCAATCCTCTCCGCAACTGAAGAGGGAATTTGAAAAAGAGAGATAAAGTAAGTGGGGAGGCAAGAGAGGGTGCTCTTAATCAGAGTGACCCTGCTGCCCTTGGAAAGATACTGCTTCTTCCAACCCACTAGCCTTCTTTCAAATCTGTCCACCACTGGGTCCCAAATTCCTACACATCTCGAAGGAGCACCCAGAGGCAAACCTAAGTAAGAAATGGGAAATGACCCAGTCCTACAACCAAGAATGTCAGCAAACATCTCAATCTCAGGGACCTCCCCAACCGGCACCAAAACACTCTTGCCCACATTCACCTTAAGGCTGGAGACAACTTGAAACCAAATCAAAACACATCTCAAATATCTAATCTGGGACACATTCGCATCACAAAGAACTAAAGTATCATCAGCAAACATCAAATGAGAGATCTCCAACTAAGAAGCAACATCCCTGCCCACCCGGAAGCCCCTCAAAAAACCCAAATCTGAAGCCTTTCTCATCAATCTACTAAGGGCCTCCATCACAAACAAGAACAAGAAGGGAGAGAGAGGATCCCCTTGTCTCAAGACCCTTGAGCTAGAAAAAAAACCGGAAGGAGCACCATTAACAAGAATCGAAAACCGAGCACTGGAAATGCAAAAGTGAATCCATCTCCTCCACCTATCACCGAACCCCATCCTCTCCATCAGATAGAGAAGGAAGCTCCAACTCACATGGTCATATGCCTTCTCTATGTCCAGCTTACACAGAACACCTGGGACCCCACTACGCAGTCTGGAGTCCACGCACTCGCTTGCAATAAGAATTGAATCCAAAATCTGACGACCACCGACAAAAGCATTTTGAGAATCCGAAATGATGCCATCCATAACTTTCCTCAGTCTAGAAGCTAGCACCTTGGCTATCAACTTATAGATACAACCCACCAAACTAATAGGGCGAAAGTCCCTAACATCCAACGCCCCCCCCTTTTTTTGGAATAAGGGTAATGAACGTGGCATTCAAGCTTTTCTCAAACGAACCCCGAGAATGGAAAGCATGAAGAGTGCCCATCACCTCCCCTTTGACCACCTCCCAACACTCCAAAAGAAATTTCATGGTAAAACCATCAGGACCTGGGGCTTTATCCCCATTACAACTCTTCAAAGCAAACAGAACTTCCTCCTCAGAAAAAGGCAACTCCAAACTCAAGCATTCCTCCTCAGAAATAGAGTCAAACTGTAACCCTTCAAGCAAAGGTCTCCACTCAACAGTCTCTGTGAACAACTTCTCAAAGAACTCTGAAAATTCTTTGCAGATCTCTTCTTCCTTACAAAAAACAACCCCTTCAACCCGAATCCTCCCTATGTGATTGCCTCTTCTATGAGCATTGGCCAATCTGTGGAAAAATTTAGTATTTCTATCTCCCTCCTTAAGCCACAAGGCTCGAGATTTTTGCCTCCACGAGATCTCCTCCATGATTGCAATCTCAGTAAACTCCGCCTTACACTCCGCCCTCCTAATCTTCAAAGCCTCCACCAAATCCCCTTGACCCTCCATCCGGTCAATAGCCGCAATCTCAGCTAAAACCCGATTTTTCCTCCATTCCAGATTCCCAAAGACCTCTTTATTCCAAGTCTTAAGGTTCACCTTTAAAAGACGCAATTTGCCTGCGAGCACATGACTAGGGGTGCCGGCCACACCATACCCCTCCCACCAAAGACGGACCCTCTCCAGAAAGCCCTCAGCCCGCAGCCACATATTCTCGAATCTGAAAGGAGAACGTCTACTACACAGTCCCCCACAATCTAACATCAACGGAACATGGTCAGAGATAGGACGTGCTAAAGTAGTCTGGACAACATCAGAGAACCTCTCCTCCCACTCCCCTGACACCAAGAATCTGTCAATCCGAGAGAGGGTAGGGGGAGAGCGGCCACTTGACCAAGTAAACGGACCTCCAACCAAGGGCAAATCAATCAGCCCAAACTCATCAATAAACTCCAAGAAAGCCTCCATATCAGACGTCCACCTACCTCCCGTTAACCTCTCAAACGGAGAACGAACAACATTGAAGTCCCCTCCAATACACCAAGGCAAACACCATTGACTTCGAATCTCCCCCAATTCCTCCCAAAGCAAGTGGCGCTCACCGTCCTCTGAAGGACCATAAACACCCGAAAGAATCCAATGAACTCCATCCTCAACTAAAGCAAGAATGCAAGAAACAGAGAAACGCCCAACCTTAGCATCCACTTTAGACACCCATCTGTTGTCCCACAAGATCAAAATGCCCCCCGAGGAGCCAATAGTATCCAAAGCAACCCACTCCACAAATCGCCCCCCCCCCCCCCCCCCAAAGACTCCTCACAATCCTATCAGACATCGAAGCCAGTTTAGTCTCCTGGAGACACACCACATGACCCCTACTTTTACGAATAACCGACTTCACCACTTTCCTTCTAACCGGATCATTGAGATCCCGGACAAAATATAAATAAAACTAAACCCGTTGTATATTATCCTAAAAAGAAACAGGGTCTTAGCTTCAGACTTACTGCCGTGGTCACTTCCTTTTAGACCAAAAGTCTTCTTAAGTGGTCTGGGCCACGAAGTTTGTAATTTTTGGGCTTCCAAACAGGATGTTCTAATCTAACAAAGCAACGAATACCACCACCACATTTAAGCACTCCATGCACATTATCTACAGATTTCAGAAAGAATCCTCCCCTCATAATTTCTTTTCTTTCCCTCATTAACCCGAGAGGCTGGCACAATCAACTAGCATCTAACATAAAATTGTCTTAATTTAGAATTACAAATATTTCTAATTCTGGAGCGTATATATATGACAAACAAAGTTAATTTGAACAAATCAACCAATTAAGACAAAACAAGAAGAAGGCTAGACCATGGTGACGATATTATATAGAAGTTGTTTGTTACTTTCTAAATATCTATTTCAAAGAGAAATATATAACCTTGTCACCAAAAAGCCTTAAAAAAATAATGAGATACATAGTAAATAAATTACCAAATGTAGAACAAACCTCTGGGAGCTCAGTTTCAGGTGGTCATTCCTGGAACTGCACACTCGGTGCATGTTGAAGTTTTGAGAGATTATCAAGAAGCTTAACCCTTATGTCATTCAATAACGGTCGAGAGTTCTTGTTTTCCATGTTACTTATAGCAACATGAAGAGTATAGTCCGGACCAAAATATTCGTAATACTCATGTTGCGGCATCTTATCATCAAGCCGAAGCGCTACTCCTGTCTGCTCAAGGGATGATAGCATAATTGTCAATTAAAGAAGATATCCAAATAAATCTTGAACGGAAAATCACATTAAAAAAAAAATGGAAAACATAAACAAGTTTGTGATCACCATAACAATGATAACAGCAACAACGATAATTAAAATTATCTAATTCTAGCCTTCACCATTAGAGCAAATATTGCTATCTAAACACAATTAGGAACACCAAGGCCCAAAATGCATTCAATCCATGAACTAGTTTCAAGTCAAGACAGCTATCAAAACTAGGGATGGCAATTTCTTCCGACACTACTGGTTTTCACCCCATTCCGCCCCTAATGGGACGGGTATGGAAAGCCTTTTTCCTGTAAAGGCAGGTAAGGTGTTGAAACTAAAACCTGAGTTGGGTTTGGGTTTTTATGAATCCCACCCCAAACCCCCAATTATAGAGTATTATTACATTATGCCCTTACTTTCTAAAATTTACTAAAACTACCCCATATATATTTACTACTAGGATTCCTACCCTAAATCAGAATCCCAACCACGTTTTGAGTTCCCTGCTTTGGAAACGAAAAGCGGAAATTTCTTTTCTGCCGGTGACCTCCAACATTCAAGAGGCCGGTAACCCTCATCATCTTCTACTAAAGAATCTGCTCTCATCACTCTCTCACGATCCTCACTCCACCGGCAATCTCCAACGATCAACAGGCCATCGTAATCTTCTTATATAGAATCTGCTCTTCAATCTTTAATCTTCACTGCTTCTACAATATGGCCATGGCAACCCATGTTTAGGGTATGTTAGGTACTTCTCTTTCTATATATATCTCTCTGTAAGTGTATGTATTTAGGGTTGTCCCTCTTAGAATCTGATCTGATCTCTCTATATATATAGATATTATATACATATATGCATCTAGGGCATCTCTCTTAAAATCTAATCTTCTCTCTCCATTTTCAGCAGAGAATCAGAGATGGTGGGTTGTGACGGGGTGGGGATGAGGTCTAAGATACATTCCTCAAACGGGGATGGGAGTAAGAAGGGAAACTGTCCCGGGTTCAGGACAAGGTTGGGGCTGAAAATTGACAATCAGGTCGGAATAGGGTTTAGGCAAACCCGCCCTGTTGCCATCCTCAAAACACCCATGCAATCACCCAAATAACTGACACAAGTCGAATAACAATTAAATAACCATGGAATCATTTATCTCCAATTGGATTTTCAAACTTACCACGATTCTCAATAAATGAGCATTATGACATGCCACATGGAACTTCCGATATGAATCTCGTTAACGATAAAGAACACTAATAAAATGAGTTTCAACTTCTAAAATTTATAAATAACATAAAAAATAAATTATAATGTGAAGTAATAGTACTTCTTCTTTTTTTCTTTTTTTCTTTTTTTCTTTTGAATCATATGAATATATTTTTCAATTTCTTCCCTTTAAAATATAACAGGAAAAAAATGAAACGTACATATTTAGGAGGAGAATATTAGAATAATCACAACATTCACTCAATAAAAAAATAAAATAAAATAAAAAAGTGTGTTCAATATACATTCTAAGCTTCCATGAAAAATTTAACCAACAAATTCTCACATGTTAGCCCATGTCATTTTGAAATTTGGGGTGTACATCAGCAAATTCTACATTCTTTTTCCTTCTTGCTATTTCCATTAAAGTGTACAAAATTTAGCTGTTTCACTGACCTTCCCAAAGATCACATTAAACATTTCCATTTGGGGTTAACCAAAATGAAATTCAAAAACAGTGACCCAATCATAGAACATAATTATTTAACACGTGATAATTACAAAGAAAGTATATAATACCTCATAGCACCAGCATCGAGCAACATTGCGCATTGTATAGCCACCTCCACCCAGTAACAGTATTGGAACATTAAAAGATCTCATATATTTCACACTCTGCATGACCTTTAATTGAGAGATTAAAGCAGCCTAACCGGTCCCCAGACAGGGAGTCTGGACCACACTGTAGAACCACAACACCGGGCCTGAAAACTTCCATCACTTTGCCCATTATTTGCTTAAACAAGGACTGGTAGCTCTCATCATCAATTCCATCATCTAGCGGGACATTAAGAGAGTAATATTTTCCCTTCCCATACCCAATATCACGTACATCCCCTGTACCAGGGAAATAATCTCCAAACTTATGAAACGAAACAGTCATGACTCTGTCCGTAGTATAAAAAGCCTCCTCTACCCCGTCACCATGATTAATGTCAATATCCACATATAAAACACGCTGCAATATGAAAAATCTAACAAAATTAAGTTCTCAAAAGGCTAGTTAAACAATTTAGAGCTTAATACAGTAGTTAAAAATAAAAAATGAATATAAAAGTATTTTTGTAACTAGCTAAACAAAAGGAGCTACAGCTTTCATATGACAGAAGTTTCAAAGCAATATTGTAGTAATGAGAGTAAGAATCATGAGTATAATCATCATTACTGATAATTATGGATTCAACAATTGATGCCAACTTCAAATATCAAGACTTATGTTTCATCAAAAATACTAAACTAAGATAAAGAAACAACCTTGGAGATTATATAAAAGGATTTAACATCTTCCATGATGTCAAAACGGATTAAACTGGTACCATCAATTGCCCAATATACAGTTGGCACTTAGTGCAGTTGACACATAAGTGAGGGAAATGGCATACTCCGCTAAATGGTACACAAGGGGTCAAACTATAAAATTGTGTAAGAATTTTCATTTTTAAAGCACTCTGATGACTTCTTGTGAAGCCCGTGTCTTACCAAACCTAGCGTTAGGATAAAAAGTAATAATACCATGCATGTCATGTGATAAATATCAACTTCTTCTTTTTTTCTTTCTTTTTTTTGGTAGATACCAAATATCAACTTCATCGTATATAAATATAGCTATCTAATCTGTAAACTGTTTACAAGGATTTATAATTAAACTCTAATATAAAGTGTGTATGAATGGAGCAGCTCCCAGTCAACTTCATGATCAGCATGTGAGAAGCATGGAAGAGACATCGGATTCGAGGCTTGATAAAACATGGGTCCAACAGGAAGATACTGAGTGCTGCAAGGGCAAAATTTGTTACACCATGTATAATTTGATCCTTCACATATACACATGGGCTGATGAACATATTACATATATACAAATATATTAATTTAAAAATATTCATATGCAGATGTATATATGTAGTGGCTTGTGGTCCGAAAATTCACTTTTAGAAACCAATAAAACACAAGAAATAGCAAATCTAAAACATTGAATACTGTCTCAGACGTCTGCTACTATGCATAAATCCTAACGATTGCATTTTGAAAAATAACCAATGACAAATTTCACTAACCTCGTGCATTTTGAGAAGTTCCAAAATGGCCAGCACAATATCGTTTACATAGCAGAAACCAGAAGCCTCACATTTCTTTGCATGATGTAGCCCCCGGCCCAATTTATTGCAATATCACATCCATGGTTTAACTTCACAGCACCACCAACAGAACCCCCTGCATAGGTCTGACAGAAAGAGTAGAGACCATCAAATACAGGGCAGTCTTCACCAACGTTGAACCTCTTCAGCTGCCTCAGCTGATCTTGCTGTGTTTCTGGGGTGATACCCCTCAAGAAGGCAACATAGTCGTCAGCATGAAACCTACAAAGGTCCCTATCTCTAGCAGGACAAGGTTTAAGAACATTCATATGCTGCAGCAATCCATAGTGAGCTAGTAGAGCATGTGTCATCCGAATACTGTGCGGCTTCATTGGGTGACCTTGCCCGTAATAGTAATTGCCAACTTCTGGATCATAGAAATAACACACTTTTCTCTTCACCCCACCTGGCCCAGATGGTAGGGAATTGCCTCCAATTTCCATCAACCAACCTAGAAAGGTAATGAATAAAGTCGAATAAAAAACAAAAACATTTAATTTAATAGAGAACCCTAGAAGGGTGCCATGTGCATTGTTCTAATTCACAATGATAAGTCAGTGACATCAAGCAATATCTCAAATATTCTCAACACCAAAAAGAGAATGCACCCATAGCCTCAATTAGCATAAGACCAGTTGAGAATTAAGGTGATCCTTCTCAGAATTAAAGAGAAAAAGTCGCACGAAAGCCCATTCTGGACTGGATTTCAAATGATTAACCTTACTCGGTTTTATAAACAGGAGGAATGCAACTCATACCACCATCCACTTGGCATATAAATCAGGAGGCTACTTGTGCAAATAAAAATCAGAGCAACTATTTTGAATAACACAGGCCACCATGCTGGAATTATCAAAGCGTTATTTCTCAATTATTTCCACAACCCATAGTTTTTTTTTAATCCTAACTTATTGAAAGCATCTCATAATAATAGAGAAAGTAGATACTTATAAGATTCATGGCTAACTATTTTTAACTCTACAGTGAAAGCAAAATGGATTGAGAATAAAATACAAGTATTTATAGGCCATAGACACACAAACTAATGTTCAATGATAATTTAAGCCTGCAAAATACACCAAACACGCACTTCCAAAATTTTGAAGTCGAGAGAACCCTAGAATGGAAAATGGAAAACCTAACTCAATGTAATAAGAGATTATATAGATAGACCCACAAAAAGCCCAACGACAAGTGCGATCGTTAAGAAAGAAATATGGGTTCTCAAGAGAAATAAGAGAAAAATTATATTATGATTTGCATCAATTATATTCTTGAATTTAAAACAAAAAAATAATAATAATACGCATATCTGGAGAGATTGAGATTACAGTAAAGATTAAATTAACAAGGAGATATAGTGTGTACCTCTAAATAGAGAAACGGAAATCGAAGACCTGAAATCCTCGAGACAACGCCAAAAATGGCTCCGAACGCTTTCTCTACTCCCTCTTCTTCTTTTCGTTGATTGTTTTTTCTTTTTTTCTTTTGTTCAACAATGTATTATTTACACTAATTTATAGCCCACAACAGTTCTAATATTATGTTAAAGCATATATAAATATTTAAAAAGACAGAGAAATAGTATATATATACGGAGTGTATTGTATATATATATATATATATATATATATATATATATATATATTTTTTTTTTTTTTTTTTTTTTTTTTTTGCGTAATTAAGACAAATATATATTATATATATACATATATAGTTAACGTTTAGCTTTAGTTAAACGTTGTAGGCAGGTGCGTTGGAGGATGAACCGGATATAAAAAATATTGTAAAATCTTAATTCAATTTTATTTCGATTTTTATCCAGAAATATAATTTATTTTTACAATTTTAAGTTTGATTAAATTTAACTTCGTAATTCAAGTCTAGAATTTAAATTAGAATAAAGTGCAAAAAAACCTTCCTGAATTATTGATTTTGTGCAACTAACCCTGAACTAAAAGTAACATAAATTAATTCAAAATGTGAGTTCAACAACTCCACTCCCTTCTTCCCATTCCAAAAGTAACATAAATAATTCAAAATGTTAGATCGAAAAGAAAATGCCTATATGACTTTGAGGGGAGATCTTCTTTTGAAATTCAGGTTTTGAAGTAGCATATAGTGACTTAAAGAAAATCTGGGAAGATGGGTTGAAGAGACAAAAATAAGATCATTTTTTTTATAATTATGTGTACAATGAGATGGCATCAGAAATTTGAGATGGGATTATAATTTCAAACAGGGAAGGGCTTTTAAGTGCAAAGCTTTTTCTGTTTAAAAGAAACAGAAAATTGATGGTGTGACATTGTATATGTTGTTTCAAAGTTGAGATTGAGGAAGATGTATGAGATTGGGGGGTGTGTGAGAAGGGTAGCCCTGAAGGAGATGCTCTAGCACAGCAAGGACTTAAGTTAGAACCCGGATCCATATGCGCAAAACGCAGTTGCCAACCCCGAAACCCCCTTCCCTCTCTCTTGCTTAGCATTTTCTTAAAAACATGTTGAAACAATTTCAGCTTCCTTCATTTAAATGACAAATAACTTGCCAATCTTTAAATATTTTTAAGACTTGATAGCATCTTTCACCAGATCGGCATTCAGTTTCTGTTGTTTTTTGTCACCACAATTTGATTTGCCATTTGAGTGAAGAGATTTACATGGGCGACCCCCTGCATTCTATGCTTAAAAAAAAAAAAAAAAAAAAGCTACACCCTGCATTTTCTTATGTTGCACTTGTTATTTTTTTTTTTTCTTCTTCTTTGGTTTATTGTCCTGATTCTGCTGTTTGACATTTTATGCAGCAGTGTTTCTTCTTGCTGTGATAGCACTCAGTTATGTGGTTGTATCAATGTGTGTGCAATGCTTGTGCAAGTGCAAGATTGATTGACTGATTGTGGTTTGCTAATTTACAATCAACTAATTCAGAAGTATACGGGGTCTAGTAAATTTCTCTACTTTTTATTTTTAATTTTGACTTGTTATTCGGAATCTGCATTATCAATGCCACAGTTCCAGATTGATTGTCACCATGTTTGTAGAAGCAATGATAATACACATTGATACAATATATTGAACCAAGAGGTAAATTGCAAATATCTGTGTTTGTGTAATATGTGCACTACTGCAATAAAAATTGAATTTCAGCTATAATATATGTATGCTAAACATGTTGGGGAAGGACTTGGGTGGATTAATTTGAGTAACAAGGTTCCCTTTTTAACTTTACCATAGAAGAAGATCCTCTGTTGAATTTTAAAGTGGATCCGTGAAGGAAAAAATGACACATCTGATTAAGAGCCAATAGTTTCAGGCAATATCCTATTTACATGGAAAATATGTAGTGGATCTTTTTTTCACTACCAGGAAAAGCACACCCCCACTTGCCCTTAATGGACTTCAACCCTTCACCTTATACTTTTATCAGTTTACATGATGAATCTACAGTGGTTTTAGGATGCACAAAACTAGATTTGTATAAATACCTAATTAAGATACTAGAGAGAAAGCAGATTTTGCACCTTTCGGAAACTGATAATTTTATGCAAGCAAAGTAGATTAAACAGAGCATATAATTAGGCCATGCTTAAAAGAAGAAGGTGTTTATAGCTCTAACTATTAAAATAGCAGCTTATTTCTTTGGGAGACATGAAGATGGTTGTAGAACCTCCAGATTATTCCCCGTGCTGATGGATCTATTGGTGTGTGTTTCCAGACTATATTTAATTTTCCCATTAAATTCACAACTTATTAAAGCAACTGGGATTCTCTCAAATCAGTTTGGGCAGGGGCTGCATATAATCTGATAATGTACATGTTGTCTAACAATGTGTAAACTTTGAATTACATCATTTTTATTATTTATTTGTCACTCACTATAAACTTTTAAGCAATTTACCTTCTATGTTTGTTATGAGACTTGCTCCCACTTTTGTCACTTTCATATTCTTTTCTTTTTTTTGAATAATTTTTTTTTTAATGAGAATTTCATAATTGTGTTGCAACCCAAGGGTTAATAATTTGCGCCTAGCGGTATCTCCTCTACGTCCCAAAATGGAAAGTGAGTGTTTCGAGCCTCGAAATAAACAAAGTGGGTGTATAAATTTCTTGCCAATGACCCAAAAAAAAAAAAAAAAATTAAGTGATAAAACTGCTTGGCACAAGGCCTTTTGTGAATATATCAGTAGGTTGCTTGTTGGTGGGAACATGCATTGCTCCAATGATCCCAGCTTGGAGCTTATCACAAATCACGGTCAGTTTATGTACTAATTGTGATGGGAGTCAGATTTTGGAACATCAATGAGTTTATATCCCTATCACTGTGTCACAAATGTTTATATACAATGCAATTTCTAACTGTACCAGAAATGTCAAGGGAACACATGAATCTGAAAGCGGCATTTAAATATTTAAAAGAGTTCTTTGGTTAATTTTTAGGAATTCAGAACAGCTGATGAACATATATGTGTAAGTTTGAACACGATCCAGACTTGCAATTGGTACGTTTGAACACGATCTAGACCTGCTATTGGTAAAGTTTGAACCACCCTCGTTGCTCAGTTATATTGGTATAAACAATAACTTTTTTTTAATTTTCCTTTTTCTTGTTTGTGTGTTTACACTTTCAAATTTGTGTTTACAAAAGATGTTGCAGTATCTCAAAGAGAATTTCAGTAAAGAAAGCTATGGGAGACCCTTAATTTGATGGTGTGAACAAGAAGGCCCTATGAAAAAAAGACACGGACCCTTTAACTCAAATTTTCTGAAAAATGTTGTTCAGCCTTTCATCTAAAACTAAAATGTCTCGGTCTTGCATTTTCTCTAATGAAATGATAATAATAATAAAATAAAAAATAAAAAATAAAAGACCAAACAATTCAATCAGGTATAAAAGCAGCAAGAAAACCAATTGTAAATTGATCATCAAATAACTCCAGCAAGATAGAATCAAACTCTATGATAAAATTGAACCTGTTTTCAAAAGAAGAAGTGGAAAGTAATTCTCCAAATACAAATTCAAACACTTGACAAATTCAAGTCTTTAGCAAAATACTAAACTCCTCAAATCAAACACTTGCCAAATTCAAGTCTTTTAGCACCCAAAAAAAAAAAAACTGTACTACTTACAGAATTCAACTCCATTTATAAATGTGAATCAGATCTTCTTTTGCAAGCCGTTTGGCCTCTTCCTCATCAAAGTCGACGCCTCTCATCGTTTGTTTGACAACAAAGTCAGCAACCTCATTTGTTTCACGAGGCTGCCACTCTAATGTGCAGAATTCAAATGAAGCCATTATGTTTTTCACCTTTTTGTACAACTTAAGATACTTGAGATCCCAAAAATACAAACTCCTTTCACCATTTATAGCATCAACAACAGATTTACAATCAGAGTAACCGAAGACTTTTTTATAGCCTAGCCTCTTGGCCCAAACAAACCCGTAATAAATGCCATAACCTTCGGCCTCTTCCACTTGCTTTCCAAAAAAATTTCCCCATGTACTTGTTATTAGGGAACCTGTTTTGATCTCTTGGATCTCACCGGAATAGTCCCTCAAGACAGCAGCCCATGCTGCCTTTCCCTTCTGACCCTTCCAAAATGATCCATCAGAATTCATCGCATAGCAACCCCAAGGGGGACATGTCCATCTAAAGGTTCCCATTGGAGATTGAAGTAGGCTTTCAATATAACAATTTCCAATTTCGACATATGTGTTAGAAGATCTAACAACAAAAATGCGTTGCTCTTTCATACATCGGTATATCTCATTTATGTCAACCCCAGTAAACTCAATCCACATCATGAAATCAGGTATTGTAATAACCCTACCCTCCAACTGTCCAATGTCCAAATCTAAACAATCAAGGTACCTTCCAATCTCTTCCAACTTTTTTTGGTACTCCCCACCAAAGAACTCCTTTTTATAATCCTTAAGATAAGGACACTTAAGATCTATGGTTGTACCTGTCCAAAACGTACATTATATCTTAATTTAACAGTTCTAGGCAAATGTATGTATATGATAACCAAAAAAAAAAAAAAAAAATTGTTGAGAATTCATATCAACCACCACCAAACATGTTAAATCCATGCAATAGACAGTAATCACCTATTCAAAACTGAGGGAATACAATAAAAATAAGGTTAAATAAAAATATAGCTATTTCTATAATAACTTGAGTACTCCATACATGTTTCCACAGTAAAATATAGCTAACATTTATAGCTATGTTGTTGTTTTCCATTGTAATATTTACATATATACATATATCTGTGCTCAGATTTGGCCCATTTGGAAAAAAGCATATTCAATTCAATCTATATAAATTAAATTAGAGTACTTGCTTACCTAAAATAGATATCGAAGAGAGAAAGCGGAGTCTTGTACTAGGCGACGAGACAAGGTCATCATGGAGCCTCCCAAGATGGCTGAATCCCACTGCAAGTACAACAACTATATTTATTCGATCTTAATTAAAAATTTAAATAAAAAACAATTAGTATCCAGATCTATTTCTAAATTTATATCAAAATCAATTAATATTCTCATATATTTCCAAATTCAAATATGAATCTAAATTTGGTTAATAATACCGAGAGAGTCTAGAATCTAAATTTGGTTAATAATACCGAGTAATACGAATCTAGATTTAGTTAACAATTATACCGGAGAGTCGGGAATGCGTCGGGATCAATCAAAGTTCCATGAGAGATCTGAAAAACATCCAGGGGCTGACTGACGATTGCCTTTACCATTAGGACTACGACCAGGGAGACTCCGATGTTATTGGACCTTGGATGGGGTACTCCCTATCAAAAGGAAGAAGCCTAACATATCAAAGAAAAGAAGAAAAAAGATTCAGAATCTGGCACAGAAAGGATTACCACATACATAGGGTTATCCGATGAGTTGACTTGAACTTGATCTGTAATAAGCCTCCCACTAGAATGCTTTGCGGAGGAGGGAGAAAGACAAGGGTAGAGACTCCAAATTGAAAGGGTTGAATTTTCGTGTATGCTTGTCAGATTGAGCACTTGAAGATTCCTTATATATGATGAGACCTGCCTTTCAAAGAGGAGCACAAGGGAATTGACCTATTGATGTCTTTCAAGTGGCTTAAAACGAACGAGAATGGCCATAGAAAACAATCATGAGAATGACTGGCCAGAGAATGGATAGAAAGCTTTTCCTTCCCAACAACATACTTCACACTGCTCATAGGAGAAAAGAAGAGCTAGGCATGTCACCGAAACGACTGGTCAAAGGATTGGGCAATAGAGGAACTCACTCAGAACTCAGAAAGTAAGAGAGCGGCTATAGCTCAGTGGCTATGTCTTTAGTCTTTAACTCGATGAGCTTGTAGGCTATAAATTCCTTTTTTTTATATATGAAATTCTCAGTCTTAGTCTACTAATCGGATTACTTAACTTCCACTCTGGAACACCGGATTCAACAAGAACGGGAGCACTCGTCACTAGAGAAATAGACTGATGTAGCTGATCGACCCCCTTTCTTTCGTCATGCTACTTGAACCTCATCGATTACTGGTAGACAAAAGGGATACGGCACAGCAGCACCATCTAAAAAACTTACCCGAACCAACAGAGGTTATAGGGAAGCAAAGCTTTACAGACGCAGAGAGGACTTCTCCTTGCAGTGCTATAGATATGATGCAAATGAAATAGATCACGCGCCTATGGTTATCAGTAGGGAAGAAGAGGAGCAGCGTTAGCGACTCTGACGAGAAAGAAAAGCACGTGCAGAAGAAAAAGCTATTTGTCTTGCTTTGAATTCTCACTGTTAATACCACAAATAAAAACACCACTCTAGACATAACTAAGCACAAGTAAGGAACGCAGGCGATATTATAGTCAGAAATATCAATGGAAAAATATCGAAAGAGCGTAATATTTTCATATTGCCAGGACAAAGGGTAATTATTGATGAAAATGGCTGCCACCTATCTCATAAGCAACTTTGACTAAATCACGCGGACCTCACACATAAATTTTATAACAGAGCAACTACATGAATATAAGTGACAGAAATATCCCACATAAATTTTATAAAAGAAAATTTTACGTAAATAAATGCAATTGACCCACTAAATATGAAAGAAATGATCTGGCAGAAACTTAGGGTGTCACAGATTATCAGAGAGAAACTACATAACAAATACGTATACAAGATCCAATTAGGGATATAGTTACCAATTCTCGGTGCTTTCCCATGAGCGACCCTAGTGGAGATTGTTCTGGTCTTATCAAAACCGAGAATGAAGGGCCTTTGTTGCAGATAAGGACGAAGACCATGATTACATCCTACGGAAGAAGACAACCCAAGAATTACACTCATTCTATTGTAAACTAATTCATCCCATTTGATTTTCATGCAAGAATTGGTGTGAAAGGAAAACAGACAGACATGCTCATGCAAGTAAGAACAATTCACAACAAAAGTCCATTATAATTCTTTACCCCCTATCAAGCATAGGTGACCCTAATAAAGAACACAAGCAGTTAATGCAAAAAAAAAAAATCATCTCTTCTTGCTGGTGAGAGCTTATCTCCAAGTGGAATGCAGCAGGAACAACAACAGGTTTCTTCTGGTTCAGTAAGTGCACTGCTTGTGATAGGTTGAGTTTATAATTTGTTTGCTTCAATTTTTTATAAATTCATCATTTAAGTCGAGCAAGATTCTCTGGATCTCAAGATTCTCTGGATCTTGTAAGATCTAACCCTTTCTCATCTTTCAAAAGTTATATTGTGCTGCCCTTATATAATTTATTAACTATTTGACAGGATAAACAAGAAGTAACCTATTTGTCTTGCTTTGAATTCTCACTGTTAATACCATAAATAAAAACACTACTCTAGACATAACTAAGCACAAGGAAAGCAGGCGATATTATAGTCAGAAATATCAATGAAAAAATATCGAAAGAGCGTAATATTTTCATATTGCTTGGACAAAGGGTAATTATTGATGAAAATGGCTGCCACCTATCTCATAAGCAACTTTGACTAAATCACGCGGACCTCCCACATAAATTTTATAACAGAGCAACTACATGAATATAAGTGACAGAAATATCCCACATAAATTTTATAAAAGAAAATTTTACGTAAATAAATGCAATTGACCCACTAAATATGAAAGAAATGATCTGGCAGAAACTTAGGGTGTCACAGATTATCAGAGAGAAACTACATAACAAATACGTATACAAGATCCAATTAGGGATATAGTTACCAATTCTCGGTGCTTTCCCATGAGCGACCCTAGTGGAGATTGTTCTGGTCTTATCAAAACCGAGAATGAAGGGCCTTTGCTGCAGATAAGGACGAAGACCATGATTACATCCTACGGAAGAAGACAACCCAAGAATTACACTCATTCTATTGTAAACTAATTCATCCCATTTGATTTTCATGCAAGCATTGGTGTGAAAGGAAAACAGACAGACATGCTCATGCAAGTAAGAACAATTCACAACAAAAGTCCATTATAATTCTTTACCCCCTATCAAGCATAGGTGACCCTAATAAAGAACAGAAGCAGTTAATGCAAAAAAAAAAATCATCTCTTCTTGCTGGTGAGAGCTTATCTCCAAGTGGAATGCAGCAGGAACAACAACAGGTTTCTTCTGGTTCAGTAAGTGCACTGCTTGTGATAGGTTGAGTTTATAATTTGTTTGCTTCAATTTTTTATAAATTCATCATTTAAGTCGAGCAAGATTCTCTGGATCTCAAGATTCTCTGGATCTTGTAAGATCTAACCCTATCTCATCTTTCAAAAGTTATATTGTGCTGCCCTTATATAATTTATTAACTATTTGACAGGATAAACAAGAAGTAACCTATTTGTCTTGCTTTGAATTCTCACTGTTAATACCATAAATAAAAACACTACTCTAGACATAACTAAGCACAAGGAAAGCAGGCGATATTATAGTCAGAAATATCAATGAAAAAATATCGAAAGAGCGTAATATTTTCATATTGCTTGGACAAAGGGTAATTATTGATGAAAATGGCTACCACCTATCTCATAAGCAACTTTGACTAAATCACGCGGACCTCCCACATAAATTTTATAACAGAGCAACTACATGAATATAAGTGACAGAAATATCCCACATAAATTTTATAAAAGAAAATTTTACGTAAATAAATGCAATTGACCCACTAAATATGAAAGAAATGATCTGGCAGAAACTTAGGGTGTCACAGATTATCAGAGAGAAACTACATAACAAATACGTATACAAGATCCAATGAGGGATATAGTTACCAATTCTCGGTGCTTTCCCATGAGCGACCCTAGTGGAGATTGTTCTGGTCTTATCAAAACCGAGAATGAAGGGCCTTTGTTGCAGATAAGGACGAAGACCATGATTACATCCTACGGAAGAAGACAACCCAAGAATTACACTCATTCTATTTTAAACTAATTCATCCCATTTGATTTTCATGCAAGCATTGGTGTGAAAGGAAAACAGACAGACATGCTCATGCAAGTAAGAACAATTCACAACAAGAGTCCATTATAATTCTTTACCCCTATCAAGCACAGGTGACCCTAATAAAGAACACAAGCAGTTAACGCCAAAAAAAAATCTCTTCTTGCTGGTGAGAGCTCATCTCCCAAGTGGAATGCAGCAGGAACAACAACAGGTTTCTTCTAGTTCATTAAGTGCACTCCTTGTGATAGGTTGAATTTATAATTTGATTGCTTCAATTTTTTATAAATTCATCATAGATTCTCTGGATCTTGTAAGATCTAACCCTTTCTCATCTTTCAGAAGTTATATTGTGCTGCCCTTATATAATTTATTAACTATTTGACAGGATAAACAAGAAGTACACAAACTCTTGGTGACAGTGAGGGTAAAGAGCCTGATGTGAAGAAAATGAGGTAATGTACATTTATTGTTCTAAAGTTAAATAGGTTGATTCATACATGGTTTTAATTAATGGCATGTATTGTGTTGATTAAGTGAAAAGTAGCGCAAAGTTGTTGTTCAAGTCGCTTTAAGAGAATCCAAAATGGTCCTAACTTGCTTCTAGTTGTACTATTTGGTATTGTGAGAAATAGCTTTGCAAAAGCAGCTTGAGATTTTTCATTTCTTTTACTGGGTTTCCATAGTTACTAATGCATGCTGATTGCTGAAATAACTTCCAAATAAGGTATTAATGACTGGGAATTTTGAGAATGATTTAGGATAACATTAGGAGCACCCAGTTTAACTTATAATATCAAATATATACGGTTGCAAGTTTCAACATGCTTCCAATGCCTTCCATTATCATCTGGCTCTATTGATTGACTTCCAATGCCTTCCATTATCATCTGGCTCTATTGATTGACTGGGTTAAGGCTGATGGTAGTTTATTGTTCAGATCTAGTTGGTGATTTCAAACCCATCTGGTATATAGCCTGGGTGATAACGGTTTAGATTTGGGGTCTCTGTTATTATAGGTACTCACTTGGGCCATAACAGGCTAGTGGTTTTTATGCATTAAGAATAACAAATAAGTTAAAAGAGAAAAATTGTAGAATAGTTATTAGGCCAACTACATTATATAAAGCAAGAGTGTTGGGATTTAAAAAAGAAATATGAACAAGAAGTTCATATAATTGGAATTAGGATGTTAAGATGGATGATGGGAGAGACTTGAAGATATAGAGTAAATAATCAAATTGGGAGGGACATCCACGTATACAACTTCCTATTCAAGCATATAATCCTCTGATAACAGACTGGAAACCATTTTTTAATCCAAAATTAAGATATGTGCCAAAGAGGATTTCAACAATTTCTTCAATCAGCCATAAATACAAAAAATTCATACCACAATCTATTTATATGCTTGCCAACATACCAAAGTTCTAAGATGCAAACATCCTTGCAATATTCCTAAAACAATGTCATGAGAAAACCAGCCTTTTAATCTTAGAATTTTTTAAATTCTGACCACACCACATATATGCATAGACATTCTTTACTGCAAGTAAAGTATTAAAACTCAATAACTACAGTTTTAAGTATAGTTATACAAATATCACATAAATACAAGAACAATCTATCAATAACAAGGTACAGTATACATATACACATCACAAAAATACAAGAACAAATGCAAGAATGATCTATCTAGGTACTTACAGTATACATATCCACAGATTATCTAAATCTCCAAATAAAATGAAAATCAATAGCAATGGACTATTTAGAAGCAATGGTTTGTGATTGTAGATATTAGATGCAATATCACATAAATACAAGAACGATCTATTAATAACAAGGTACAGTATACATATACACATCACAAAAATACAAGAACAAATACAAGAATGATCTATCAAGGTACTTACCGCATAGATATACACAGATTATCTAAATCTCCAAATAAAATGAAAATCAATAGCAATGGACTATTTAGAAGCAATGGTTTGTGATTGTAGAGATTAGATGCAATTACCAGAGACAATCCTAGGTGAAATGGAGGGAAGATGACGATGAGAAGACTTCCAAACGTATGAAGCAAGCCACCTCATAACTCCCTCTCGTGTAAAAATCTGAACGAAACCCTAGTTCTCCTCTCCGTAAAAAGCAGAATGAAACCCTACCCTACTTTTGAAGAGAAATGCCAAATGAAGTCATACTGTTTGTTTGGGGGTTTAATAGTAGTGCTGGGAGTGAGGTGATCCTGTTCGGGGTTTAGTAGTGCTGGGAAGTAATAGGATGTGAACCTGTTCGGGGTTTAGTAGTGCTGAGCATTATGCTACTTATTGGGGGGTTTAGTAGTAGAATGAGATACTGTTTGGGTACCACATGATCAAACACAATGCGCGTTTAAAAGTTAAAACTAACCTTTCATTTCGATTCTCTCGGATTGATCTCCAGTCCCTTCTAATCTGTGCCTCTGATAAATGACCCATCATGGTTATATCTTTGTTGGTATCGGTCTTTGGAGCCCCATGACCCAATTGGTATCTTAATGTTGGAATTGGAGAAAATTTAATTACTAAATTTTCTCCAATTTCAATTCTAAGGGACCAATTGGATGCAACGTACAATACCAAATCACCACAACCGAACATCTTCAATAGATTTTTTTTTTTTTTTTTGAAGTGTACAGGTTTGATTTGAGTCTTACAAAATCTGATAACAAAAACAAAAAACTGATCAAATCCAAAGATTTCTCTCGAAATGGACTCAAAATGAAATGGTTTGTGAAAAAATAAATAAGAAAATCTAAGATTTCTATGACATGAACTCAAACCTTTAGCCGTAAATGATATTGTGTAAACCTAAAAAAATAAACATATTATAGAAAGCAAAAACCATCTATACCAAGACGATATAGACTCAAATCTCCGAAACAAGATGTGGTGGAGAAAGATGGTGATTGAGCGTGAATCAGACCTAATAAGATGCAAGTAAAAGATGAGAAGATGTGTTTGAGAGAGGAGAAGTTTCTGTGTCTGTCGAAGAGATAGGGTCAAAAGCGGAGTTAGTAGAGGAAAGGTCTCCCACCTAACCTAACCTGGGACAAAAAATAATAATTATTAATTAATTAATTAATTGTTATATTATTAAAAATTGTAAATTACTGTACAAGATAAGTAAGTCTTCTTTCTATTTTTAATATAATTATTGTATCTAATATGGGATTTTAAAGGGTTTTATCAAAATTATAAGGGAGAGAATATTTCTATTTTTAAATTTTTTAACATTTCTAAATAATAGTTTTTAAAAAAAAATTTGTATAGATTGCAAAATATCTATATATATTAAATATTTATTACATAAATTTACACCGAAAAAAATAATATTTTTTATAAAAATTTAATTATAGATTGCAAAATATCTATATATATTAAATATTTATTCCCTAAATTTACACCCAAAAATTACAAATATATATAGAGAGAGAGAGAGTTATACCTATAAATCATAGTTATTATTATTTAAAAAAATAAAATAAACCTTATTGTGAGTCAAAGGAGAGCCCAGCCGACAGAACCTAGGGTCGCCTAGGGTTCTCAGTACTCGGTTACCTAAAAGAGTAGATACAGTACTCGGTTATGTATATATTGAGTATTTATTACCTAAATTTACACCCAAAATATACAAAAATATATAGAGAGAGAGCTATACCAATAAATCATAGTTATTACGGAGTACTATTTAAAAAAATAAAACAAACCTAATTGTGAGTCAAAGGAGTGCCCAGCCGACAGACCCTAGGGTTCGATAAGGTCGCCTAGGGTTCTCAGAACCCGGTTACCTAAAAGAGTAGATACAGCTGACAACTTAAAACCATATTTGTGTCTCGATCTCTTCAAAGCACTTCATACTCGTTTAGATCTTATACATCCACCCAACCTAAATCTAAGATTTTTCTGCTAAGAAAAAAAAAATGGTTAAAAAAACAAAACAAAAAAAGCTTAAAAGAAAATTTTCTGCTAATAAAAAATAGTGTGATGTTGAATTGTAGAAAAATAATAATTATAAAAATGCAAAAACAAAGATCAAATAAATATTGTGAGCAGAATGAGAAGAAAACTTTAGGGAAAGAGAGAGTGTGAAAGAAGTGTTGAAGGAATGTTGTTTCAAAAATCAACATACCTTAGTTCATGGGGGGAGAGAAACAAGAAAGGAAACACAGAGAAGAGAGTGAAAGAGAGTAGATCTGCACATTCAAAATAAGAGAGATGGTTTTGTTTGGAGAGAGAGAGAGAGACAGAGAGAAGAGAGTAGATCTGCACATTCAAAATGAGAGAGATGGTTTTGTTTGGGGAGAGAGAGAAGAGAGAAGAGAGAAGATCTGCACATTCAAAATGAGAGAGATGGTTTTGTTTGGGGAGGGAGAGAGAGAGAGAAATAAAGTACATTGGTGCAAAGTACATCAAGATAAAAAAGTGTTCTGTGGTGGTTGTCAGACGTGTTGTGGAACAAGCAAAATTTGGGTCGATGTTGGATATGGGCCTGCCCACTCGGAAATCGGGTTCGGACCTGCACAAACTTATGTCAAACCCCCGTTTTGAATCTATTTTAATCCAATGATATAACTAGGGTATTGGTATGAATGGATGAAGCTACAAATAGGGTGATTGAATAACATTTATGATAATTAATTTTTTAATCATTTGTTTGTAATTTATAAAATATATATATTTTTTAAAAGAGTAATTTAATCTAAAATTAATTTAACATCGTATTAAATTTTTGATGTGAAAATTAGTAATATGAGTAACTCAAATTCACCTCAATTTTTAATATGGAATTTAAACTTGAGTTGCAAGTCTAAATTTAAAAATAAAATAATGAGTTGGACTCGGGTTGAGTAATTAGGGTTTCATTGGGGTTAAGTTTAATATTTTATATGGTGGGTTCAAACCCGCTCAACCCATCCGAATTACATCCCTTACCAAAAAAAAAAAAAAGTGTAAATATATATAAAAAATAACCTTGGAATTTTTAAAGAGGACAGTGAAAGGGGTTTGAATGCAAATATAAGCCAAACAAAAAAAAAAAAAAGTATGCAAGTATATATTCTTATGAATGTAAAAAAATAAACAAATCGAGCATTATGCATTGTTAACATTATTAAACACAGACCATCACCTTCTAGGATTATGAAGCAAACTTGTGAGTTCTATGATTATATGCTGTGGAGCATATGATTTAGTCCAAGCAAAATTTTCTAATCAGAAACAAGTAAATCAATCAAAATTTAATAGTTTATACCTTTATTTTAGGGTTAATTCCATCTACACTTCCTGACGTTTGTCTATATTTCACTTACACCCCCTCTACGTTTTGCCCATCAAGTATACATGAATATCTATACATAAATTGTTTATAAAATTCAAATACCAAAATGCCCTTTCTATTTTCTCTCTCATATTCTCTCCAACGCGAAAAACATGTTTCCTCTGCAATTACAACCACCATCCCCCCACCACCAGCACCACCAAAACTCCATAATAGACCGGTGACTTGGTGGGTATTAGATGAAAAAATACCCTCTTATCTTTTCGCATACTATTTATGTCTTCTTCTTCGATCATACTCTATATTTTTTTGTTTTGTTGATTTCATTTTTCTCGACACTAATTCACCCCTACTTGTAAAGCCTATGCTCGTATTGAGTTTTCTTCTCTAATATTGTAATATCCCTAATTTTAAAAGGATAGTCTCAGTATTAATTTATTTATTTTTACTGCATTTTTAATTGTTTAATTGATTATTTGGCTAATTGCTTATATCTTTAAATTGATTTAAGTGTTACTTAATTAATTACCTATTTGTCTATGTGCTATTTATATTATTTTTTTTAATTAAATTGTGTGCTTTAATGATGTGAATTAATTGTAATTTTATTTGGTGGATTAAATGTTTATTTTATTTTATTTTTAGTTTAAAATGATGGATATGGATAGTAGTAATGAACTAACCAATTTGGTCGCATGGACTACTTGGATAGGAGATAAATGGGTACGAATATTTACCCATAGATAGTAGTATATGTATATATATATATATTGTAATACCCCTAATTTTCAAAATGATATAAATGGGATTAAATTATTTATTTTATTGCATTTTAATTAATTATGTGGCTATGTGTTTATGCGTTATGTGCTTAAATGATTTAATTGTTTGATGTGTATGGTATGTTTTATTTGTGTATATTTGCGTGATATGATTATGTAATTAATTGTATATTTGTTTAAATGTTATGTGTTTATTTGTATTTAAATTGTTTGTTGATTTTATTTTATTTTAAAAGAAGTTGGATATAGATAGTAGTAATGGATCAACCATTTGGGTCCCATAGACTACTTGGATAGGAGTTTTAATAAGTATAGATATTTACCCATGAATAATTGTGTGTATATATATATATATATATATATATATTTATAGGGATATACGTATATATGGATAGTAATAATAATATTATTATTATTGTTGACAATATAATATAATCATGTATTGTTTCTGATTTTATCATGCTAGGGATCAACCAGTATGAAATTCTAATTGAATTTGCATATTGATAATGGATGATTTAATTGCTTAAAACTATTCTAGCAATTTAGGTGGAGGTTAAACGATTTTAATCATGTATTGGCTGCATAATATGATCATGGATATATCTGGTTTCTATTATACTTATTTCGGGATTTATTTGATGTGATATTATATCTGTTACATCATTTATGGATTGTATGCATTATATGCACCAATATGGGATGGTGACATATTAGGGACAGATTAACTTAAAATGTTAAGTCCTACCTATTCATATTTTCTAGGGATGGATTAACTAAAATGTTAAGTCCTACCTATTCGTGTTAGATCAATGAACAGTTGAATGACATATTATGGATTACTTTTATGTTTGGATAGACGAATTATATATATATATATACTTATATGTCATGATATGAGCTTGAGTCTTAGGATCATGGTTATGGTACGTATATTACTTAGGATGGTTAACTGGATATAATAGATATTTGTGTGCCCTGATAGGTCTAGGTACTCATACTCACTTTATGTGCGATTTGTATGTTACCTATTATTCAGGTTAAGACAAACCTATAGCCTTGTGAGCATCTTGTAGTGTGTATTTATATATATATAGACTACTAGATATTGTTGGATTGACTAGGATGTATACGTGCATCGGATCTCTGCTTGGACTGTAGTTGAGTAGAACTTGTATGTGGGTCTGACCCACCATTATTTTTCAGGTGCTCGTCATAAGTAGAGATTATTCGTGCTAAGCAAGGAGTAGTCTACTTCACTCTTTCGGATTATCTACATAGCAGTTTCCTTTATGATTCAATATCTAATTGTTGACCATTGATTATATTGGTTTAGGATTGTCTAGGGGTCCACACAGTATGGATTCCCAAGTTGTATTATTCAGAGGAATATTGTATCAGAATAATTTTATTTATTAATGAAAATTTATTGGATTATCATTTTAGTGTTCATTTCAATATTTTTATTTATTCTTATTTATTCTTTTGTACTCTGTATTCGATTATTGCCGATTTGTTTTTGATATCCCTGGTCGTTCGGGAGTGAGCCTGGCCAACCCGCATTCAAAAATCCGAGAGCATCACAAATCTATAATGGTGTCGCCTAATTTATCAAGGTCTGTAATGTATGTACACATTTACATGAGATTATTAAATGAGTTGTGAATTTTATTTTATTTTTTAGCCTAAAAAATGAGTTGTGATAGAGATTCTGAAAACAGATACATTAGGTTTTTTTTATTTATTTATGTGAAGTGTTTATTTATTTATTTTTATGCAAGACTGCACTCAATTAACAAAAGGCATTCATAAATTCTTTAATCCAGGCCAAGAAGAGGCTTTTCTTTAATTACTTCTCAGATCTAGCGTAATGATGAAACAAAATCCCAAGTTAATGCTTAGTCCAACCACCATTTCACCTTGGTTTTCCCATTTCTGGTGTTTATTTATTTATTTAAATTTCATTTGTATTTATAATAAAGCATCCTCATAACAACTGTAAAATTTGAAACAATATGTGTAATACTCCTAGTTTTTAAAAGGACATAAAGTGAATTTGATTATTTATTTTATTGCATTTTATTTAATTATGTGATTATGCGCTTACGTGGTTATGTGTTATGTGGCTATATGATTATATGTGTATTTGTCTTAATTGCTTATGTGATTTGTTTGATTTAATTATGTGCTTGTATAGTTAATTAATTGGGTGTTTTACTTGTTTAAATGATGTATGGGTTTAATTGTAATTATTTGTTAGAACTAAATGGTTTAATTGCTTTATGTTTTATTTTTATTTTTATTTATTTTAATTTTAAAAGGAGATGGATATGGATAGTAGTAATAAACCAACCCAATAGGTCATGTGGACTACTTGGATGGGAGTTGGATGAGTACAAATATTTACCCATGGATGGATGTACATATATATATGGGTATATATGTATATAAGGATTTTATATTTATTACTATTATAAATAGTTAATATTAATATAACTATAGTCAAATATATATTATATGTATAACTTATATAGTTGTAATGTCAATAATTATATATGTATGTACATTATCACGTTAGTTTTAGCAGACTTATATATATGTATATATTAATTTATTTATATATTTCTTTTCTTTCTTGGTTATTGACGGAAGGAATCGGAGAGGGATTAGGTTAAATTATAAGTAGTATATATATATATATAAGTTTGTGTCTGCTGAGGGTTTTTACAAACCCATCACGTAGAATAGAGAGGGGCGAGAAACAGAGTTGTTTGGCCAATGGATTCAAGGCCAAACCCTAGGAGGAAGAAGGAGAGATTGTTCGTGGGGTTAGGACCGAAGAGCAGAAGATTCGACGACAACCAAGGTCGCCGGAAGTAGAGAAAGAACACAGAGAAAGAGGTTTGGGATTTTCTACCCAAAATCCTAAGGCAAGTTCTTCTCTTACCCTCTTCCTTTGATATTCCAGGAGACTTAAACAATTAAAACGGAATAGTCATGCATGCTTAATCGGACTAAAACAGAGAGTTTCATGATTATATATGTTTGTTCGTGATTTCTTTATTCTTAAATTTTTATGCATGAACTGTTGTTTAAGTTGAATCTTTGCCTACTAAAACACTTAAAATAATTTAGTATGGACGTATGGGACTTAGGTTGAAGTTTAAAGGCCTTAACAATGAAGTTTTAGGGTTTATAGAGGCTGAACAGACGAAGAAGACGATTTCAGCACCAACAGAGTCGACTAAGTTGGAACTTAGCCTGCTCAGTTGTAACTGAGCCTGCTCAGTTGGACCGCGACCTAGATTTTTGGTTTAATTGTCCAGAATTATTTTTAAACCTATTTTAATTAATTTAAATGGGTTAAATGGACTTTGGAAGGTTTTAAAATGCATAATATACTTTATATGCTTAAGGAATTGAACAATACGGATTTATAAATATTTTTTATAAATTATTTAATGGATGGTTAGTTATTTAATTATTTTAACAATTGAATTAAATGTTTAAGTGACTTTATTCATGATTAGGAGTTTATACAATTTATCTAAGATGTAGGTTAATTACGTGAAATGTAAGTTAACTACATGCTATTTAAATGGTTGTATTTGCTTAAATAAATGCAAATGGTTATGTGTATGATTTATATCATGTTAGGTATGAATTAATTGGTGTACTATTTTATTTATGCATCATTTATTATAGATTGTATAGTTTAATGCACCGGTATGAGATGGTGGCATTCTAGGGACGGATTAACCGAAGAAGTTAAGTCCTACCTATTTGATATAAGGGAATGAATTAATTAAAAATGTTAAGTCCTACTTATATTTAAGTCAGATCAGCTGAATAAAGTTGAATGACTAACTGGATTGCTTGCTATTTATACTTAAGTCCAATCAGCTGAACAAGCTAAAAGACTTACTGGCATTCTTATGGATGGATAGGATAAGATATATATATATATATATATATATATATATATATATATATATGTTTATGATACCTCGATATGAGCTTGAGTCTCAGGATCAATGGTTAGGGAACAGATATGCAGTAGGATGCGTAGCTGGCTATGATGGTAGATGTATACCCTATTAGGCTTAGGTACTCATGCCCACTCAGGTGCGTTTTGCATGTTGCCTTATATTCAGGTTGAGACCCCCTTTGTAGTCCAGTGAGAATCCCTTAGTGTGGATATATCTATGTACGGACTATATAGTTATTGTTGGATTAATTAGGATGTATACGTGTATCTGATCTCTGCTTGGACTGTGGTAGAGTAGAACTTGTTTGTGGGCCTGACCCACCATTATTTTTCAGGTGTTCGTCAATAGTAGAGGTTGTTCGTACTGAGCAGGGATCAATCTACTTCATTTTTCCGCTTCTATTTAGGAGATTTGTTTATGTTTCAGTTTTCAGATATAGTAATTGTTCGGTTTGGTTTTTCTAGGGGTCCACATAGTATGAATTCTCGAGTTGTCTTTTTTGGAGGATTAATTGTATCAGAAGGATTTATTGATCAATGGAAATTATTCTAAGATTTTCATTATTGGATTATTGTTTAGTTTTCTTTCAGCAATTTATTTACTCTTATTTATCATATTTGTATTCTGTATTCGTTAATTACCGATTTGTTTTTGATATCCTCGGGTATTTGGGCGTGGGCCTGGCCAATCCGCATTCGAAAATCCGGGAGTATCACAATATGTGATTGGGTTAAATCTTGAATTTTACATGTGATTATGTCATTTCATGCATGAATTATGATGAATCCGTTCTACATATTAGTTTGAATGTCATTTATATAATACTGAATGAATTTTATTTTCCCCATAAGTTAAAATTAATTTTGGAGGCATTGAATGGTTCTTCGGTCCAGTCCGTCTTCATAAGCCCACCTCTTCTGCCCCAGTCCGTCTTCACAAGCCCATCTCTTCTGGCCCAGTCCGGCATCCCAAAGACACCCGTGCGTCTTTGGAAATGGGTCACCAATTCACTCCATGTTCTTGAACTCTCTAATTGGAGTGCCATCCAAATGAAAAATAATACGCAGTATTAGTTTTCTTACCTTTTTATTTATAAAAAAATACCTAATATTCCTTTAAGTGTATTTTGAAATTTTTATTAAAAAAATTGGTCAAAATTATTGACCAAGTGGCAATTTGTATATATTTTATGACTTCAATACTGAAAAAGAAGTGCAGATGCAGCTTTTATTACTTTAATTTCTAACACTTTTTACCTTTAAAAAAAAAAATTACTGAAAAGAAGTAAAAAACAATATTATTTTCACACATAAGTATATAAATTTGCAATTTGGACAAATCAAGAAATTAATCCAATACATAAAACATTCAATCGGAACCCAACCTAACCTCCAACTTAAAATATTATTCGAGTTATATAATACATATTAATTTGAATTGAAGAATTGGCATTTCAAATTTAGTTTAGTGTCTTGTTCTCTGCTAGATTATGATGTTCCATTTCTATTCCAACTTATGACTCTTTCCATCTTAATTGGTTTTTCTTTAATTTGCAATTCTATGTGAATCAAATTTTTGTCATCAAATTGAATGGTTCGTTGTTGAATTCGATGTCAATTGTTGACTTAATATTAGCGATTGCTAAATTGAATAAACACTATTTATGTGCTATAAGTGAGTATCACTTTTTATGCTTATAATATGACAATATTATTTCTTAAAATGCTTCATTTTGTCCGGCCAATAGTGACACAAAATAGAGCTGAAGAAATAAACTATAAAAAATAATAACCAAAAGAGGCCGTTCCGCAACCGTTGCACCAAATGTCGTCCTGGACGACGTGGAGTGAATAACATGTGCAAAAATATATAAATTGGTCGCTGGCTTTCCATGGGAATTCTGTTTATTTTAGGATGCATTTTCCTTCTGTCATTTGTTTTTCAACAGCAAACAACTTCCATGGTTTTAAATATTTGAATCCTTATTTATTTATTTATTTATTTTTTATGTTGGATATGACTTGTACCATAGAAGTATCTCCATTTAGTGTCCGAAAGATGCAGGTGACTACATATTTGGTCCTTTGAAGACTATGAACAATGAAACAAGAATGTTAAAGAAAAAAACAATGCTACAATGCCCAACACCCAGACACGACTCTGAGTGTCGATGCAAAACTGAGATATGTGTGCCTCGGTGACAAAAGCCACATTTTCAAATAAATTTTAAGATAACATAATGTCACGAGTAACAATCTGTTCATTATCTGATTTATCATAATTCAAGTGTTGTTTCGTGTACATAGTTTTGAAAATATGTCAAAACATTCGCGTATAAAGGTCAACAACTTCTCTTTTAGACAATATGAGACGCCACAATGTGACCAATCAAGTATTTGGCATGAACTGTTAAGAATTTGAGATACAATGAATCAAATATTTGACATAAACTATTATAAGAATTCGAGATAAACATACCCGTGATATGTTATTGTGTAATAATATTTTAGGTGATTATTTCATATAATAAAAAGAACATTTGAAGTCATATTTCACTTGTGTATATTTCAAATAATAATATATATAATATTTTTGACATAACTAATTTTTAGGTTTTTTTTTCCTTTGTTGATATTCATACTTTCAAAAAATTGTTTGCACTCAAAAAAAGGTGGAACATTAAACCTGTTTTTTGAGTCAATGTCAAGTGGGTAAGCTTTCCAACTTGGGTCAAGTCCTTGAGTTAATTTTTAGGTTATTTCATCTCCTCACTATTCAGAAAGCATCATGATTTGCTTATTAAAAAATAATAATGAAAGTATGAACTCTATTAATTTTGAAGGTGGTGAGAATAGGCGACGGAATGGTTGAATGTACATTTTCATGTAACATTGAGTACTCATTAATTTGGAACTAAAATGATATTAAAAAATCAAGTATGCCTCTAATCTTCTTCTTCATGCACATAGCTCTGTTACATCATGTGGAGGAAAGTTACTATGCAACGGAAAATAGATAAGGATCGACATGAACATTCTATATGATGCCATGATGAACGAAATATTCTAAACTTCTCTACACAAGTGTAGACGATTTTGAAATTATCTAGAGTTGTCAAAGTTTGTATAAAATTATACAAAGTAGCATATAGTTTTGAAAAATAATAATTATTCTTTTGAAGAATTCTAAAACTCAATTCTAGAATACTCCCGCCTGGAATTGTTTATCAGCAGTTATTGTTGACTGAATTGGTTGCAGACTTTCGATGGGAATTATGTTCATGCTAGGTTGCATCTTGTTGATATACGTGCCACAACGTCTGCTCGAGTGGCACCGTCTCGGCCGATACTTATCTGGCGTGCCCATGAAAGGACTGAGTATCCTTGAGCTACTCGTCATATAACTGAATTTATTGACTGCGAAAGGGGTCGTTACCCTTCTTCTCCTATGGACGCACCTCGTTTCAATCGGATGGGCCCCTCCTCTTTTCCTTTCTGAGGTTGCTTCCTGTAGGCGTAACCTCGGGCATTTCCTTCTCGAGCTCCCTTTTAACTGTGGGGACCTCGAGGTGCAGATCCAGGATAGAGCTTTGCCCATAAATGACCTCATCTCACCACAGGAAAAAGTCCTTGTTAACTAAAATTCAATTTATGACCTACCACAAATTAGATCCCCGATCATTTGTAAATGAAATCCTCTTAGCATAAGATTTTAACTTTGCTTCAACATGTTCCAGTCAATTTTAAAAAACCCTCTCCTTATTTTAGAAAAGTTGTGTTAGCATGTGCCAAAAAAATGCCCACCCAACAAGATCATCCTCCTAAAATGTCCCATTGCATAACTACCAAATATTAGATATTCAGTTTCTGGGAATATTTTGTAATTACAATTCCAATCTTCTATTAGCAAGTTCAGAACCTTCAACCCAAACTGATATTTGATCACCTATTTTCATTACTCAAACTTCAAAAGAAAATACTCCAAATTCCAAAAAATTATCAAAAACGCATCTCCACTTTAACCATGTTCCGAGGGTCACCATCATATGTCAAGGACAAACCTCAATTTAAGCATTAAGCCCTTTGTTTTCTCTAGTATAGGTGGTTCACAAGAGATCAGATCCTGACATAAACGGATCCCTTTTACATACAGAGTCATTATGGAGACAATTATCAAGAAACGAACATATTTTGGCAATATAATGCCACAAGGCTTCCTTTTCTTCCAAGAATTGGCCAAAAAAGAAAAAAAGACTTTAACCAAATTGTTCTAAAACCATCTAAACTGTATAAATTTGGCATTCATGTCACACATTATAAACAAATACCAGATGTCTAAGATTCTTAAAACACTATACTTTCATGCACTACGCAATAATTTGTTTTGAAATATAACTGAAATAATAAAGTGTAATCTACGAACAAAATATATAAATATTTAATCTGACCTTATTGAACCTAACTCAAAAAAATAAAAAT
This sequence comes from Cornus florida, assembly GCF_030987335.1. Classification (NCBI taxonomy): domain Eukaryota; kingdom Viridiplantae; phylum Streptophyta; class Magnoliopsida; order Cornales; family Cornaceae; genus Cornus; species Cornus florida. The sequence goes on from NW_026775580.1 coordinate 79,622,285, forward strand.
TGTACCATCTATTTGAGAGCGAGTAAAAGAACTCTTGTTTCACAGTTTTCGCCAACTTCAGAGGCAACTTAGTCCCTACTTAGAAATTTTTTTTTGATAAGTAGTCCCTACTTAGAAAAATTATGAAGCGATACTTGAAATTTGAAGAACTCAATAATTTGAGCCGCAGGAAGTGGAGTCAATCCATATATTTCTGTTGCAATAGTCCATAAAACTGTAGTCTCGAATGCTAGAGGTGTACTTGGTCCTAAGAATGAAGAAATTCGCCAGAGCGATACAAAACATTGATTTGGATAAGTGAGACCAACATCTCACTTTTCATAAGAGGCCATTGCTACAAATGTAACACGTTTTGAAGCAAAGGAACATAGCACACCAACGTAGATTATCAAAACTTATGCAGCATAGAACACCACATGGGAAAATAGAGAATTCAGTATAAAAATTAAAAAATTACCTAACATTCACAGACGCGCTTAAGGTTGCTGGCATGCTAGAACCTCTTATTATACCGCAACCCCGACTTTGTGGAAGGGTTATCATATAAATACAGTAGAGACAAAAGATGAAGGAAGTCGTGTTAATCCACTAAATGGAAGCCAGTGGACTCTAAATGACTGCCAAAAAAAAACACATTTTATAGACCTTAATAAAATAACGGAGGTCTTTATCGTAAAAAAAGATAATGGAGGTCAGTCAAATCCAATCAATCTAGATTCTTTACCATATTTGTATAAAAAGAATCAAGAGGTTGGTTGGCCAGGAAATGGAGTTCTTGACAAATTAGTATAAAGCCAAATAATGCAACCAACAGCACACTACAGCTAAAATTATGAATTTTATAAACATAAAAAACAATGCCATACTTCAGATTTCGCTAAAAACTTTGCAGAATCATGGAAGGAGACAATACACAATTTTATTCTCAAGATCTATTTCAATTAGTCATAGAGAGTTAATAAATGATAAATATAACTATTAATAACATGCAGATTCTAAGAATTTTGATAACATGCAGATTCTTTTGTATAAAGTTACATAAATTTTGATAAGTAAACAGAATCTACTAAAAATGGCAAATTGGGGGTCCAATGCATGTACATGTGAGGTATTCAACTTTATACAAAAGCCACTTAAATAACTCATATCTCTCAAGAACTCTACAAAAGAATCTCAACTTCGGAAAATAAAATATTCAAGAAAGAAAAATGACTGGTCCTTGAGGACCAAATCATTTTCCGAAAGCATCCAGCACCACTGTTGGATGCTTTAGGAGTGGTTTCGGTCCTCTGTTTACAAAGGACCTATCACCACTTTTCAAAAAATGAGTTGATTTATTAAAGGAGAATACTGTATGTAAAGGAATTTAAGTAACACAACATGAATATATGATCTTACAACATACAACACTCGTCTACACTTGTGAGGCCACAAAATTAACTCATATATCCCAAAAACTCTACAAAAGAATCTACAGATCATACTCTCGAAAGTATTGGTTTCAATCTTTAAGCGGGAACTGGGAAACTACTCTCCTTAAAATTCCAATTCCTTCCCTGCAAAATGCATCACAACAAGCAAAGGGAGCTACATCCCATACATTCCTAGATCTCAGTCTCTTACAACCTTCCCAATCCTCTAAGCACATCAATTACAGTCACTGGAGTGGCCCAAGCACCACCACTAAGGACAAAAGAAGGGCCCAAAAATCAGTTGCTACTCCACAATTAAGAAGGAAGATGGCTCTCAGCTTCTACAGCACCCATGCTTTTGTAACACTCTAGTTTAGAGATACAGAAGTCTCATCTTCAGTTTATCTGTAGTGATAACAGAATCCACAGCTGTTAACCAAGCAAAAAAGTGCCGACTTGAAGGAGGCCTTTGGGAGAATATAACTTCTAAGGGAACTAGATGCCCCCCATCCCCTAGAGTGTACCCCATAAAAGGACCAGAAGCTAATTCTTTACTAGATGCCCCCTTTCTGACAATATACCTTAAGCTGCACACCATTTAGCTCATCTTCCATTTCCCCACAACCAGGTCCCTCGCAACATTTCCAATAAGGCCACAACTAGTCCATCTCCCAGTTGTGCAAATCTCTCCAATTCTAGGGTTCCCAATCACACCAGTGGGCCAATAAGACAAAAACTTGCAGCCGAGGCAACTTTATCTGTTGTGATCTGGAAGAGTTCCAATAACCTATCTTTAAGGACTCTTTCACAAACATATGCCAAAATCTGACTATCCTTTCCGCATCACAATAAACATGAAGTAGGAATTCCTCCCAATCTTTTGTAGTACCTCCAGGCCCACTCAGTTTGAAGAATCCACCTCCCTCGACACCTAACCACCTCAAGAACACCCATACTTGTGCTCTACTACTCTTCGGCACAAGGATTCCTTCTTAGCAAATCCCGAAAGCACTTCTCCAGTAATATTCAATAAGGCACCCTGAGCTCACTAATTTCATAACTTCCATCCTTGAGTAGAAGGCAAACCTTATTCTATCCCACCACATGGAACTTATGTCCTCCCCAATTCCCAAAAGAGCATCTTCACGGAGCTTATACAATCTCGTTCTGCGAAGGGAGACATGAATCCTAGTCAATTTACTCTTTATAATATTAATCCTTCCTTTCTCAAGAGATGTTGCCGGTTCATCCCTTAAGCCACCTCTGAAACTGTTTCGAGATAGCATCCCAATATGCCTTCACCTTGAAGGAAGCTACTCCGTACCCCAAAATTGGAAGTTAAATCTTCCATGTCCCCAATCTTCCCAACTGGAATAAGCTTCTCTTTCCCATATTAGCGGAAGACATGAGACCAATGCCTCAAGTGCTCCATATTTGTACAGCAAAAAGATGTCTTCTTCTAGCAGCAGGTAGAAATCTTCCATCTGATAGCCACTATCCAACTTCAGAGCACCTCAACAAAATCCACTCATCTGCCCTCCTCAGCAACCGATCAAGTCATCACCAATTTAAACAACAAAGGAGAGAAGGGATCCCCTTTTGAACGCCTTCTAATACACTTTTATTTATCAAAAAAAAAAAAAAAAACGAACCCTTCTAAAGAGCCGGCCACAAAACAATAAGCCAAACAGTAGAAAAACAAGGCTCTATCCACTTCCTTGCCTGATTGTATTACCATCCTCTCCAGTATACACAAAAGAAAACCTCAATTTACATGGTCATATACCATCTTAAGGTTTAGCCTATAGAGTACTCTCTCTTCCTCACTTCAGTTTATACAGTTCACATATTAATTCGCAATAAGCATCACATCAAACATTCATGTATCCCCACAACCCTTTCCTGTGCCTTTGAGACAATCACAACCCTTCAAGTATTAAGGATAAGGCTTTAGCCAACAGCTTACTAACACTCCCTACCAAGCTAACCAGTCTAAAATCCTTAATGTTAATCGCACAGTGCGCACGTTCTTTCTAAGTTACCACTGCAATAAAGTAAGCATTTCGACTCCTCTTTAAGATCCCCTGCCCAAAGAAATATGAAAAAACCCGTCATCACCTAATCATTGACCAACACTGCTGAAAGAAACCCATGGTGAATCCATCAGGACTGGAGACTTCACAATTAACTGCTATCCGCCGCATTTATAACATCAAACTACAAAACCCCCCAAAGAAGGTCACCACACATTCCTACATACAACCTTTCATGGAACAACACTTCATGTTCACCTCTTTTTCATTTAGCTCCAACCAATTAATGATGATAGTACAGATGTGATTAACCCTTTGATCGGAGGTACCTATTTAATAGAAGGAACTTAGTATTTTTATCTCCATCATTAAGCCACAAAAGTGCTCCTTTTGGTAGGAGGGATGGAAAAATAAATGGAAGGGAGAAGAGAGAAGATGAAAGAGGCATCGCTAGGGAAGGGAGGATGTCTGTCTCTCCTGTTGTTTGGTTGAGTGGAAAGGGAGAAAGAGATAATATTATTATTTTACCATCATATCCTTAAATGTATAAATTGATACACTTAAATGAGAATAATATCGTCTTTCAATTAAATTTAACAAATATATTTCTTTCTGTCTCCTCTTCCTCCCAAATTCAGATGGATGCATAATAGTGGACCTAGAGGGATGCCTCACCCATGATCCCACCCTATCTCTTTTCCCTTCCCCTCTACCAAACAATAAAAACTTTGTTCCATGCCTTCTCCCTCCACTTCTTTCCCCTTCCATACAATAAACCACAAGTTAAATCAATTTTACCAACTTAACTATTCTGAAAACACAAATCTCTCTCCCTAATTCCCTTTCTTCTCATCTCGCGAGGCCCATCCCTCCCTTGTGAGAATGAATTACTTCTCCTCAACCAATTTCTTATTTTCTTGGAGCACTTGGGCCAAAACCGTGTGCATGACTTTTCACCATGTACCACTCCACAAGCCTGTCTCCTCGCTACCAGTGCCATGGGTGTTTTTCTTACTCTACCAACCCATAAACTATCTCTACCCATCAACTCCCTCATGAGACTACATCTCTTTCAATCTCATTAGTCTTAACCTATAACCTAAGTGCCTGTTATAGAGTTCTAAACCCAGTTCCTTGTTAGAAAAGGATTATAATTTCTTAAAGCCCAAGACTTGCTTAACATGAAATTTCCTAACAAAATATAACTCTAAAATAGAAACCTAATTAGAATAGGAATTTAAGACACAATTCCCAACACTAACCATATTCAAAAATCTCCAACTACATGTACACACCATTAGCCTGTAACTGCCACAAGATCACCCCATAAAAAGCTCCCCTCAGCATCATCCACATGCCTATAAACCACACAAGTCAAAAGGCAGAAAACATAAGAGATTTCCACCTAAAGTCCACCCTAGATACCACCTCATATCCCACATGTCAAAGACACCTCTACCATACGTACTGCGCCCCGAGTAAGCCCACTCGAGTCATACCGAACTCCAGAACACAATTTATCTTCATTGATAAATAAATAAACAGAATTTGTGATGAAGCAAATTGCTTTCTTGGAGAGAGAAAGCTCCTACCTGGCAAAAGCAAACAAAAACACAAAATGATAATAACATATTAAGGACCAACAAGTAGCAAACTAAAAATAATTCAAGGAAGGAAATAGAAGTCATAAGAATGTTTGCAATTAGAGAATTATAAGTCATAAGAATGTTTGTAATTAGAGAATTAGAAGTCATAAGAATGTTTGCAATTTCTAATTCCGTGAGTCCAATAAAATAATAATAATAATTTAACTAGTCCTAGGAATATTGACTTTTTTGCACTAGTCATATCAGAAATATAGTGGGAAAAAAAAGAAAAAGAAAAAAGAATTTATCCACACAAAGGAGAAAAACAAGTTAGAAATATTTATGGAAGGAGATGATATCGGCGCTACAAAATGCCCAAGACACACTTCTTCTTTAGTCCATGTGCCATTAGAAATGATGTGCCTCAGCCTTTTCTCGGAGCGTTGATATCATTTACCTAACCTAAATTGCTGCAAAATTACACTCAGCAACATAAATTCAGAAACCGCATAAAACAAAATAGTACTAAAATTCATTGTCTTTACCATCTCAGAATAGCTTAGATCATAAAGATCCTCATCATGAGCCCACTCATCCATGCTAAACTCAGGAAATGGATGACAAGTGTTTGAATAAAGCCATTGACCTTTCTCAATTTTCCGACAGATGAGGCTTTGCATCACTCCCTTTATATTGAATGCAAAGCCAATGCAATCTAAAGATAACAACGGCAAATATATTAAAAACATAAGAAAGGACAATGGACAACAGTTAAAATATCTAACTAACAAAGAATTAATATATATATACAAAAAAAAAAAAAAAAAGGAAATGTTTAGCCTACACAAAAACGAACAAGCCCATCAAATTGAACATAACAAATAAAACGGATTAAATAAAACTGTTGTACTGAAAGGAAGGTTACACCTTTTGCTCTGCATTAAATCAAAGCAAGATGTGGTCAAGAGACTGGTCATAATTGAGTTTGACTCATACAAGATTATAGAACATTTGACTAAAACTGTTGTTCATAGATGAAGAGGATAGGTCATGCTTTTTATTACTCAAAGTATCTTAATACCACCAACTAAAAATAATTACTCAGTAAATAACATTTGACTTATGTAGTTCCCTTTACCTGACCATCAATCACATGCCGGTGGTTGTGGGTATCAATAGAGCCCTGTCCTTATGTACGCTGGGAAGAACTTTGGCAGACAATGAATTCCAGCCTTCAGAACATGTTGTGTAGCTGCTTTACCTAAGCATAATAGTGTTCGCGCGGTTTTTGTTCCCTACGCCGGTCGATGGACTCTTCGCGGGCGTGCCAGAGTATTTGTACAAAATACCCAAAATATGTAATTGAACACCAGCCTATCCCTTTTTCCGATGGCTGACTCTCAGGCGATTGTGTGGGAGAGAGACTAGTAAGAACTCCCAGCAAGGTTCTTTTATGCCTTGTTTGTAGCAAGGACTTTTTAGAGTGTTTAAAGAAATGCAACGGCTGATGAATGTTCGAATGGATGGAATGGTCGAGTAAAGACAGGCGGCAAGAACTTAATCGATCGCCGGCCGAACGTGATGGCGAGAACTTAATCAATCGCTATCAGCCAAACACAATGGCAAGAATTTAATCGATCGCCACTGAAACGTGATAGCAAGAATTTAATCAATTGCCATCAGCCAAGTAATGACAAGAATTTAATCAATTGTCACTACGATTCAATGGCAAGAATTTAATCAATTGCCATTGAATTGAAAGCCTAACTAAAATTGCGTAATTAAAATTGGCATAATTGAAATTGAAAGAAAGTAAATGGCTGAATTGAAATAGTTGACAATGATCTAATCAATTGCCATTAAATTGAAATAAAGAAATTGATAGGAAAAAATGACGTAGAGTCAATTGAAAACATTTTAGTTGAAATGCATGTTTTGTGGTGGTGCTGGACGAATTGGAATGGAATACAATACTTTTATTTATAGAAGTTCTATCTCAACCTATTCTCCTAATTAATTGCTAGAATATCTCTTTTGCTTCAATCATTTTCTTTTGAAATTCAAACTGAGCTACGGCCCAACATTCCTCGCCTTCAATATCGATGCTCCAGTTTCAATGGGAAAGTCTTTACTGAAATCTCTCTTTTCCTTGATTTGCTTCACTTTGTTGCTGAAAATAAGTCGTATTCCAGTAGTCTTTCACATCTCTTCTCCTCTTGTTTCGTCTTACTTCAAATAAAATACCTTTGTTGAAGAAAATATTAATTGCTAAGAAGTCGGTAGAAAGCTGCTGGAAGATTGCTAGTAAGTTGCTGATTTTTAGCAACTTCTTTCTTCAAGCTTTGACTGAAATATTCCTTTAAATGGCTGGAAAACCATTTATAGCCTTGACCCATACGCTCACGTGGCTGCCCCTTCCTTTTTGAATTTCATTTCCATAAGGATTCAATTTCCTTTCTCATAACTAAATCCCTATTTTTTAGGAACTTAATTATATCACCTCAGCCAACCTCTCCCAATGTTCTATTTCTGATGAAATTTCCTTTTGAAATTAACACAAATCTCGGTTGTTTAGTAACAACCCTTTTGGTGAGGTGGCTGAATATATAGATATCCTCCTAAATCTTCTCCTACTATTTCTCCATTGGCCGACCATTCTTGGACATGCTTAACCCTTATCGGCTTCCCATTGGTCCACGTCGCTGCTGAAGTGGCTGCCAAGTTTTGGTGCCAACAAATGCCCCCTGAATTTCAAAGGCTTTTATCACTTATGATACGAAGCGTTTGGAATTTGAATCGGCCTAAAATTGTAATTCAAATTTTAGTAATAAATCATTTTCCCAACCACCTACTTTAATGGTTATCTTTCCCAATTAAAGCGGCGACTACACTAATCCGCTATTACATCCAACAAGTATTTAGCTTGATGCCCTCTAATCCCTAAAATCATTCTTCTTCCCTTAAACTTTCTATCTCTGAAATTCTTTCTCGGCGAAATCGTTCCTGACGTCCTCTATGGCTCCTAAGAAAACTAAATCAACTGATTCCACCTCTATCCCTCAACCTTCCGATCCTTCAACTCATGGCAACATCATAAAAAAATCCCTAAAAACTCTATCTCCTTACAAATACTATCTCAATACCCTTATCGATCTTCGTACTGACTTCAAATGCTTAGGTCCTGCTTTCCTTGATGAAGCTCCTTCATCAATCTCACCTTTCTATCCTTCGGCCGACGTTCTTCCATTCCTTCAAACCTTCCCTCCTAATGAAAATGGCAGTTTGCCACACTTTCATTTTAGAACATGGCATAGCCCAAATGATGCTTGGATCAATTGGGTCGACCGAGTTGGAGCTGTGAAGGGAGAACTATGGAAGGATTGTGGCATATATGATGCCATTCAGCTAAGTAAAACTAACATCGCCCAAGACAGAGCCTTGATGATAGCAGCCATGTTTAATTGGTCGACCACCACCAACTCCTTACACTTGAAGTGTGGCATGATGGCTCCAACCATTCAAGACGTGTACTATCTAACCGGCCTCAAACCCTTTGGGATTGATGTAAGTACCTTATTGGTAGAAAAGGATTCTCTTTTCATCTTCCCTTCAAAGCAAACTGGAACCAAATCATCTGAATCCTCTTATGGCAAATACTTAACTTCCACCATGGATCCTCGCATCCCTGTGAATGATGCTGAACATATTGCCTTCTTGTTGGCGTGGCTGAACAAGTTTCTTCTATGCGTACCGGCCTTTCAAGTCACAAAGGATTTCATTCATGTGGCCGTTGCCCTTTCAAGAGGTAAACACCTTGCTCTTGCCCCCTTAGTGCTTTCTCATTTATATAGAGGGATTTATGACTTGCTTACCTCCAACTTCGGACGCTATGGTGGTCCCCTCTGGTTATTTCAAATTTGGCTTCAAGTGTATTTTCCTGAGCTCGGACCTGTGGTAAGGCCTTCGGCCAATGACCCATTACTTTTTGTAAGTTACGCATCAGCCGTACCTAAATCCCATTCGTTTGGAGATTGCTTCAATTTCTTTTACTCCGGTTGTGAACAGAGGACTATCAGCCAATTCCTTCCATTTTCTCATTGCTCACAAGCACCTCAATGGCTGACTCCTCCTCAAGGAGTGTCTACCAAAAAATCAGCTGATAAGCATTCGGCCATGTGGGCTAGTTTCTTACTTTCAAGAGACCTTCACTTCAACACTGGCCCTCTAGGCACAGTAAACTCAAAAGTTGGAGTTGAGTTCTACAATCCAAACCAACTTGCTAGGCAATTTGGTCTGACTCAAATGATCCCCATGCCCCCTTATTTCTCTTTCAACAAAAACTTCCATAGGCGTGTGGTATTTCCAGATGACTCCTATGTAAAGAACGTGTCCTCCCGGTTCTCAAATCTGCAAGCCGGATTCCAATTCCAACCCTTCATCAAAAACCCAGCCTCAGATTCTAGTTTTGATCAATGGTGGTCTTCTTACATTACTTCTACAAGGACGGCTGATAGCCAGTCCTTTGTTGTTAAAATATTGGAATCTTTCAAGTTCATATCTGTGGCCTTTGAAGGGGCATTCGTAATTTCCCGGGCCGTTACCCCAAAGAAGATGCCTCAAAAAGATCCTCCCAAAGATAAAAAACAAACGGCCAAGAAACTCCCTTTCTCTCAGCCAACAGATGCTCCAATAAGGACCAATAAAGAGAGAAAAGCTAAGGCCAAAGCCACTGTCAGCCTCCTCAAGGGTACGATCTTCCTTTATTTATATATATATATTAAAAAAAACTTTTAATTGAAATTCTCTTACCCCCCCCCCCCCCCCCTTTTTTTTTCCGCAGATTCAGACTGTGGAACTTTATCAGCCTCGCTTAATCCAGAAGACGTTGAGCCCCAAGATGATGAAATTTCCTCCAGCCAACCTCCTCAGCCTTCAATAACTGAATCAGCCATCATCCCTGATGTTCCTCCAATTCCTCCAAAGGTAAAAGTTTTTTTATCTATTAACATACAAAGATAATCATATCGGCCCAATTGTTAAAATACTTAGCCAATATTGATTTCTAATTCTCGGCCACAACTATTATTGGCCGAGACAAACTTTAATAAAGCTTCCATCTCCAGGGAAAAAGAAAGAAATCAACTGCTCATGGCACTTTAAAAAGAACAAGATTGAGCAAACGTAAGAAACATGAAGTGGAAGAAAATCTAGAAAGCCTTCATCCTACAGAAGACGTGGCCGATGATCCCGTAATTAATGTGGCTGACACTCCTTCTGATCATTCCTCAGATGAAAAAGAGGTAAAGATAACTGTACTTGAAATTTCCAAACTTTTCAATTAATATGGTCCTTAATTTCTTCTCTTTTGCAACAATCTCCTCTTCTTGACTTGGTCTATAGCCCAATTAGAAATTTTAGCCCTCTGAAGGATTTTCATGATCCCATTAAGGTGCCCTTCAATGTTCAAGTCACTCCTGCTAAAACTTCATCCCAGGGAGATAGCACAGTGGTTCAGCCAGAATTTCCTCCTCCAGAAACCAGTCATCAGCCACTCTTAGTGACAGACATAGCCGAATCATCTAAGGTATTGACTATCTCATGTCCCAAAAAAAAAAAAAAAAAAAAAATTTAAGATCTAATCTTTTCTCATTTTGTCAGGTTGTGTATGAGAAAACTCAAATTATTCCTTTATTTCCTCCACAAAAAGTTCCTGCTTCATCTCTATTGGCCTTGAGCAATTTTTTTAAGGATGTGGTGGCTTCAGTGACCGAAGAGAAAGAAAGTGAATCTTCTGGAGCCACCCCAGTCACTTCAACCAATATCCCTATACAATCCTTAGAAGAGACCAAAAAATCTTTACTTGAGATCTTGAAAAGAGATGCTGCTGATCTTCCTAATTTTGAAAGTGAGCTCACAGCAGTGCTTTCTACACTCAGCCAGTACCCAGACTTTCCGGTTGATCTTCAAGCCACTATTGCTACCTTTAAAGGCCAGCTACCAACTCTGACCGATGATATTTTCCAAGCCAATGAAGCAATCAACCAATTCAACAAGAGTAAAAACAGGAAGGATACCCTTGCTAACCAATTGTTAATTCAAGCTTCCTCCTTTGAAAGAGTGAATACAGAGTTCATCGGCCTTGAGGAAAGAGAACATGTCCTTCAGAAAGAGATCGACCAGATCCATGCTCGTAAGGCCATCTTGTCTGCTGAAGCTGCCACATTGCAGTTTGAAGCTCAAGACCTTGCTCACGAGTATGCAAATCTTCGTGGAGAATTACCTCAATTGGAAGAGTCAAAGAGGCAGGCCATGGTGGCCTTCAATCGGTCCTTAGTTATTTGGGCCGATTTCAAGGAAAAATTTGCAAACATATGAATTTTTTATATTAGCTTCCTTTTGTGGCCATCTTAGTGTATGATCTTTAAATGATGTAATCTTTTACACTTCAATGAATAAATGGCCTCTTTTGTTACTCCAAACAAGCATCAACATTTTAGCGAGAAAAAATTTATTAAAATAGCCAAATCAGCCTAGAAAAATAGGCCAATTTTTATTACATAAAGGTACACTTGGTCAGCCATAAGTACTGGCTAACACTAATTTTCCCTTTCAAAGATTGCCGGTACGTACCTCTTAAGGTACTTGCCATTAATGGGATAGTCATGTAATCGGCCACTGAAATACTTCAGCCTATATGCTCCTCCACTTAAGACTTGATGGACCAAGTATGGCCCTTCCCATTTTTGGGACCACTTCCCATATTTCCTATCGACTTTACCCACTGGCAAAACAACTTTCCAAACCAAATCTTTTTCAGCAAAAGACTTAGGTTTTACTCTCTTGTTGTAGATCCTCATCACTTTCTTCTTGTGAGCTATGATATGATCCAAGGCATCCCTTCTAAATTCATCCAAATCTTCCAATTCTACCAACATTGCTTGAGTATAATCAGCTGGAGTTAGATTATTTTGAAAAGCAACTCTGGCTGATTTAACCTTCATCTCCATAGGCAGAACAGCATCATGACCATAAGTTAACATGTATGGTGTAACTCCTGTGCCTGTTCTTTTTGAGTTCCTATAGGCCCATAAAGCTTCAGACAAAGTCTCATGCCACCTTCTTGGCTTATCTTTGATCATTTTTTCAATGATCTCAATTAAAATCTTGTTTGAAGATTCGGCCTGGCCATTTGTTTGAGCATAGTATGGCGTAGAGGCTGACATATGAATATTCATGTTGTGGCCGAATTGTAGTACATCAGTTGCCCTAAATACTGTTGCATTGTCTGAAACAAGTGTTTCTGGAATCCCAAATCTGTGGATGATGTTTTGCTCCATGAAATTAATCACTGTTTGCTGATCAACCGCTTTGCAAGCCTTGGCCTCAACCCATTTAGTAAAATAATCTGTGGCAACAATCACCCAGTGATGGCCTTCGCTTGATGGTGGATTAATTTTACCAATAAGGTCAAGGCCCCAACCTCTGAATGGCCAAAGTTTGATTATTGGCTGTAATTCTTTTGCTGGTACATTTTGAATCGGCCCGTGTCTTTGACAAGCTTGACAACCTTTTGAGTAATCTATGCAATCTTTCCTCATTCTCGGCCAATAATATCCATACCTGCGAATCAGCCATCTCATTTTAATCCCAGCTTGGTGAGCCCCACAGCTGCCCTCATGTACCTCGGCCATAACCTGAAGTGATTCCTCCTTGCTTATGCATTGTAGTAAGAGCCCATCTTCTAACCCTTTTCTGTATAGATCCCCATCTAGAAGCACAAAGTTGATCGCTTTTCTTTTAATACTTCTATCAGCCTTGATGTTTGGATTTCGAAGGAACATTATAAATGGTATCCTCCAGTCATCGTCGGCCAAATCTTCTACATCAATTGTCCAAGTATGAAACATAGTATTTCTCAATTCGGCCGATGGCAAAGATTTTCGTGTTATCTTTATCAACTGATCTTCTATTCCGACTGGTACTCTTATTCCTGAGGCTGCTTGGGCCATGCTGTTGGCCTCCTTATTCTGCCCTCTCGGCCAAAACTTAAGTTGAACATTATCAAATTGATTGATTAATGAAGTGGCCAGAGAATGAAACGGCCTTAATTGCCAACTTAGGCACTTAAAATCTTCAGAAATTTGGCTAAGGACTAAGTTTGAATCTCCCAAAATCTTTACATCTCTAACAGCCATTTCAATTAAAATCTCCAGGCCGATTATAAGCGCTTCATATTCGGCCTGGTTATTTGAACATTTAAAATCTAAAAAGAAAGAGAATGAAGCCTTTCTGCCAGCTGGCGAAATAATAACAATACCTGCTCCTGCTCCATCAGCCGTGCTTGATCCATCAAACATCAAGATCCAAGGAGTCAAGAATATAGCTGATGACTCCAATTCATCATAAACCCATGGATCAATATCAGTTGAAGGATGATCGGCCAAAAAATCAGCCAGAACCCTTCCTTTTACTGATTTTTGTGAGACGTAGATAAAATTGAATTCCATCAAAGCCAAAGCCCACTTACCTATTCGACCAGTGATCAATGGCCTTGATAGCATATACTTGATCACGTTAGTCTGACAAAGAATGTAAACATTAACAGGCCGCATGTATACTCTCAACTTCATGGCCGAATAGTACAAAGATAAACAAAGCTTCTCAATTGAGGAATATCTGCATTCTACATCAGTTAGTATTCTACTCAGGTAGTAGACAGCCTGCTCCTTTCCATGTTCATTGTCTTGTGCGAGCATACTACCAATTGATTCTTCTGCGGCCGATAAATAAAGCTTTAACGGCCACTTCTTTCTTGGAGGCATTACAACCGGGGGGTTTGCCAAATACTCTTTTATTTTGTCAAAGGCCTTCTGATGGAATTCGTCCCATTGAAATTTCTCATGTGACTTTAATTTCACTAAAGTCGAAAAGACATGCACTCGGCCAGTATGGTTAGAAATAAATCTTCTAAGAAAACCTACCTGGCTGAGGAACCTTTGCACTTGTTTTTTGTTGGCTGGGGCCCTAGCATTTATAATAGCTTTGACCTTGTTCTGATCAACTTCAATACCTCGTTTATGTACCAAGAACCCCAAGAAATTCCCGGCTGAAACTCCAAATGCACACTTCAATGGGTTCATTTTCAATTTATGAATCCTCATCCTTTCAAAGGCCCTTTTCAAGTGTTCCAAATGCTGTCTCTTGGCCGATGATTTCACAACCACATCATCTATATAAATTTCCATGAATCGGCCAATCATATCATGAAAGATAGAATTCATTGCCCTTTGATAAGTAGCCCCGGCATTTTTTAGGCCAAATGGCATCACAATCCACTCAAAAGTACCAATTGACCCAGGACATCTAAAGGCCGTTTTATGAACATCCTCCTCAGCTAAATAGATTTGATTATAACCTGAATGGCCGTCCATAAAAGATAATATTTCATGCTTAGCGGCCGAATCAATAAGTTGATCGGCCACAGGCATTGGATATTCATCTTTTGGAGTGGCATTATTTAAATTGCGAAAATCCACACAAACTCTAAGTTTGCCATTCTTCTTCATTACAGGAACAACATTAGACAACCATTCAACATACCTAACTGTTCGAATAAATCCTGCCTTAAGAAGTCTTTCAATTTCTTCTTTAATTTTGAGCATTACTTCCGAAGACATCCTTCTTGGTGGTTGTTTATATGGCTGAAAATCTTTCTTGATCGGTAGTCTATGTTCTACCAATTTTCTAGACAGGCCAGGCATCTCTTCATAACTCCAAGCAAAGCAATCCTTATATTCATTTAATAATTTAATCAAATCGGCCTGGAATTTAGGCTCAAGCAAAGCACTAACAAATAATGGCCGATTATCTTTTTTAGTACCAACATTTATTTCCAATAAAGGATCTTGCACCTCTGCTTTATTATCTTCCATCCTGGAAGGGGTTGACTCCAAATCTTCAAGTTGGATTGCATCCAGTTTTTCGAAACCTTCTTCAATTATATCGGCCATGCTGGCCGATACCTCTTCATATAGTTGTTCTTCTCTGGCCAGTCTCTTCTCAGCCAGATATGCTTTCAGTCTGATGCAAGCGACCCTGAAAGCTTGCCACTTCTTTTCTTCATTGGTTTTGTGATCCATCAGTAACATCTTCAATGTCCTTGATGGTCGACCTGAAAATATCAATTTTCGGCCGAGCTGCTTCTGAGAATAAATCTTTAATATCAGCATTAATTAAATTCTTCTTTATTGTTGCCGCTGCTGGTCGTCCTATCCTGTTAATGCCAACAAATTTGATAGGTACAACAGTTTCATCATAAAGTGCAGCCTCAGCCGAATACACCATAGCTATAAAGGGTTTGTTATCGGCCTCAACAATTTTTACCTCATTTCCGTCCCAAAAAATCAACATTTGATGCAAGGTTGATGGGATGCACATGTTAGGATGAATCCAATCTCGGCCTAAAAGGAGATTATAGGCCGCGGTTGAATCAATGATAAAGAAAGCCGTAAAGGATGTCTTACCGCCAATAGTAATTTCCAAAGGTAGAATACCTTTGGTGTTACTAGATCCTCCATTAAAACCACTGATGGCCACGTCGGTTGGAACTACATCATCCATGGTTTTATCCAATTTCTTCAAAGTAGTTGATGGAATGACATTCACCACCGAACCATTGTCAACCAAAACCCTATTGATTGGCTGACCCTCAACCCATACTTTAACATACAACGGCCTCAACTGCTGTGCCATGGACAAAGGTGGTTTTTCAAAAATGATTTTATCGGCCTTAGATGGCTGATCCTGAGAGATCAATCCTATCCCGGCCGATGAACTTGTCGAATCGTTCTTAATTTCTGAAGATTCAGCCTTTTCCTCCTGCTTGGCTGACTCAACATCCCTGTTCACCGTTGGTTCTATCCTTGCTTCAAACACAGAAGGCAAAACAAATACCATGTTACAATTTACCTTATTCGGGAGAGAACCAAAACGAATTCTGTACTTGGCCGTATGCTTTGGATCCTGGTCGGGCTGATCATCTGTTTCTTCATAAAAGCATGCCTTATTCTCAAAGGATGTAGCGACCTCCATGTCTTCAGCCACCACTGGTTCATTTTTCCTTTCTAGTTGATCATGGTCGATCTTGTCCTCCTTCCTTTTGAGTTCTGCATTTTTCCTTTGCATCCTCCTTTTTTGGGTACGTGTAGGAGGCTGCTTAGGAAACTTTGGGTGACTTACTCGAGTCCATCTGCCATGGTCAACCAAAGGAGGTCTAACCATTCTTACACGGCTAGATTCTTCTCCTTTTTGAACCCATATTTCTGACTGAATTGTTGGTTTCCTTTTGAAACTAGGATAAAAATGTTGTTCTGGCAGGACTCTATCGGCCACCGATGACCGAATGATTCTCACTGCCCTCGGCCCATTTTCTCTAAATATTGATCGATTGATTTCTTCGTGATTCTGTCTAGGCTGATGGCCTAACCTTTTATGGACACTGCGCTTTCTGGTTGATTGGAAATAGCCCCTCTTGTCTGAGTCATTCCTTTGGCCTTTGCAATTTGGACAACAACCATGGTTGATGAGGGCAATTTGAGCTTCTCTTAACTGAATTTCCAAGTCCTTAACTTTCTGCTCCTCATTACTGGCCGATGAACTACCAAGAACTTTTGGTAATCTTTCCTGTCTACCATTATCAGCGGCTTTTTCAGTTGCCAGGCTGATTACATTGGTACTGACAATATTAGGAAATGGATCGCCATCGACCCCCATTACATCTGGCTTCTTTTCAGGGAATTTCAATACACCTTCATCGACAGATTTCTGCAATACATTTCTAAATACATAACAATTGTTAGTAGTATGATTCCGTGAATTATGAAACTTGCAGAACTCTCTTCCTTTTAAATCATTGGTCGATGGTATATTGTGTCCTTTTGGCAAAACGATTTGTTTGTCGGCCAACAAATGATCAAAAATTTGTTCTGTTTTGGCCAGATCAAACGTATAAACCTTACCAGTATCAGCCATACCCTTCCTGGCCGATGAAGTCGATGGCTGAGTACCACTGGTGGATACATTTGGTTTTGTTAAAGCGTCACATACATAAGGTTTCTTTAGAATGACTTCGGCTAAATTAGCTTTAAAATCTTCCTCTTCAACCACATCAGTTGAATAAACTTCATAGTTGGGGTCCCTATAGTACGTACCTTTAGAGGAATTTTTTCGTTCTTTCTCCTCTTTGAGAACCAACTCATACCTGGTAACTTTCTCGGCCAGGTCATACATGTCACGAAATGGAACTCCTTCAAACCTCTTCCGAAGTTCAAAATCGAGGCCGTTCAAAGCCAAACGAATGTACTCCTGTTCTGGAAGAGGTACACGACATCTTAATCTTGCTCTTCTGAATCTTGCAATGAATGTCTTGACCGATTCACTAGGCAATTGACTTAGCCTGGATAAATCGGCCAGAGTAGGTTCTGTCTCCGTACGGTAGAACTGATTGTGGAATAATTCCTCCATCTGTGGCCAATTAAAAACAGAGTTAGGAGGTAGACGAATATACCATGAAAAAGCTGCCCCTGTCAAAGAGTTAGGAAAAAGTTTCAATTTCAACCACGGGCTAACACTGGCCTCTCCACATTGAACCGTGAATCGGCTAATGTGTTCCACGGTCGATTGATTCCCCTATCCACTAAAGGTTACAAAGTCAGGGACTTTATATCCTCTAGGGAACTCAACTTGGTCTACCACTTCTGGATAAGGAGTTCTATAAATTGGTCGGCCGGCACCTCTAAGTTCCAGGCCATATTCTTCTGTGAGTAAATCAGCTAATTGTCTTCTATCTAACATGACTTGAGGTGGCTGATTTAATATTGGTGGTACCTGATTAAAAACTGGCGGCTGATTAGCCGCTGGTTGATAGCAATTCGGCCAATCATGTGGCTGATTAGCCATATTCTGCCCCCCGAGCCCTACCTGTGGCAGCACATGAGTATACAGTGGGTTTGGTGGCCTCCACCTGATCTGATTGCCCCCCGAGTTCAAAGGCATCCGAGGAGGGTTTGGTAGAATTACCTATGGCTGCGAACCTACTACTGGTGGCTGATTAGAACCTGCCAACGTAGGCTGAGGATAGCTTTCTGCCCAGGTGAGTAGCGTATGAACCGGCTGACTTGATGTTGCACCTGGTTGGAGTGTCACTACTGGCGGCCATGGCTGTGATGTTTCAATGGCCCTCTCTGGCCGAGCAACTTGTGATAGTTCGGCTGAGAAGCCGATTCCTGATTGTTGGAGCTGCTAGCTTGAGTCGGCTTGTTCAAAATAAAGGCTGAGAGTTGGGACATATTTTCATGCAAGTCGTTGTAACGTGCTCCCATCCTTCCCATTGCATCTACCAAGGAGCTAACCTGTGCTTGAAGTACGGCTAACTCATCAGTAGGACCTGCTGCAGAGTTCTCAGCCTGTGCTAGCTGATCGCCTTCCTCCAAATCTTCATCAGTAGCCACGGCCTTAGAATTTTTTGTGGGCCGCAGCATATTTGCCTCTTTTATAACGCTCTAGTAGTGGTCCCACCGGGCGTGCCAAAACGTGTTCGCGCGGTTTTTGTTCCCTACGCCGGTCGATGGACTCTTCGCGGGCGTGCCAGAGTATTTGTACAAAATACCCAAAATATGTAATTGAACACCAGCCTATCCCTTTTTCCGATGGCTGACTCTCAGGCGATTGTGTGGGAGAGAGACTAGTAAGAACTCCCAGCAAGGTTCTTTTATGCCTTGTTTGTAGCAAGGACTTTTTAGAGTGTTTAAAGAAATGCAACGGCTGATGAATATTCGAATGGATGGAATGGTCGAGTGAAGACAGGCGGCAAGAACTTAATCGATCGCCGGCCGAACGTGATGGCGAGAACTTAATCAATCGCTATCAGCCAAACACAATGGCAAGAATTTAATCGATCGCCACTGAAACGTGATAGCAAGAATTTAATCAATTGCCATCAGCCAAGTAATGACAAGAATTTAATCAATTGTCACTACGATTCAATGGCAAGAATTTAATCAATTGCCATTGAATTGAAAGCCTAACTAAAATTGCGTAATTAAAATTGGCATAATTGAAATTGAAAGAAAGTAAATGGCTGAATTGAAATAGTTGACAATGATCTAATCAATTGCCATTAAATTGAAATAAAGAAATTGATAGGAAAAAATGACGTAGAGTCAATTGAAAACATTTTAGTTGAAATGCATGTTTTGTGGTGGTGCTGGACGAATTGGAATGGAATACAATACTTTTATTTATAGAAGTTCTATCTCAACCTATTCTCCTAATTAATTGCTAGAATATCTCTTTTGCTTCAATCATTTTCTTTTGAAATTCAAACTGAGCTACGGCCCAACATTCCTCGCCTTCAATATCGATGCTCCAGTTTCAATGGGAAAGTCTTTACTGAAATCTCTCTTTTCCTTGATTTGCTTCACTTTGTTGCTGAAAATAAGTCGTATTCCAGTAGTCTTTCACATCTCTTCTCCTCTTGTTTCGTCTTACTTCAAATAAAATACCTTTGTTGAAGAAAATATTAATTGCTAAGAAGTCGGTAGAAAGCTGCTGGAAGATTGCTAGTAAGTTGCTGATTTTTAGCAACTTCTTTCTTCAAGCTTTGACTGAAATATTCCTTTAAATGGCTGGAAAACCATTTATAGCCTTGACCCATACGCTCACGTGGCTGCCCCTTCCTTTTTGAATTTCATTTCCATAAGGATTCAATTTCCTTTCTCATAACTAAATCCCTATTTTTTAGGAACTTAATTATATCACCTCAGCCAACCTCTCCCAATGTTCTATTTCTGATGAAATTTCCTTTTGAAATTAACACAAATCTCGGTTGTTTAGTAACAACCCTTTTGGTGAGGTGGCTGAATATATAGATATCCTCCTAAATCTTCTCCTACTATTTCTCCATTGGCCGACCATTCTTGGACATGCTCAACCCTTATCGGCTTCCCATTGGTCCACGTCGCTGCTGAAGTGGCTGCCAAGTTTTGGTGCCAACAAATAGTACTTGGCTTAACCCTTTGCACACGCCTACTCACCTTCTAGGAATGAATTGAATCATCCAGGTGGAATGGGGGGGAGAACCTAAATGGGTTTAACACCATAAATAAATGATTGTATCAAGTCATACAAATTATTGACCAGTTGAAATTCTTGAAGTCCAACCATCGGACTGGATTAATCTTCATAATTCTATATTGGTTCTCCTTGGTGAAGGATTTGGAGCTATGGTCTGAAATATCGTTGTGCATCATTGCATTTGTGGCAGTGGCAATCTATCTGTTAAAGTTTAGATGGTAATGCAGAGTAAACGGTTAGCTTCATTAGGGAAAACATAAATTTATTGGTTTTGCATATGCAATGGTAAAATCTCATGAGATGAGAATAAATGAAGAATAAAGGTGGTAAGATTATGACAAATGGAGTTCACTTGGTAAGCCCCTCCTCTACAACCACCATAAATAAGAAGCTCTGGATAAACGCTGAACCAAAGCCTAACAACCATCTCTTGAATAGTCTAAGGTGCAGTAATATTCTCCCCAAGTACATGAAGAGATTTAACTCATAGACAAATAAATAGAAGAGTATGATTTTGAGACTTTCTTCCACACATTCGACAACACACCCATTCAGAAAAAAGCTCATCAAAATGCAAATTGGTAAAAATATATATACATATATAAAAATAAAATGAAAAAACAACATTATTGGAGCAGTCCTCCAAATGAGACCCATCAAAAGGCTAATAATTCACTCTTCATTCAATAAGGATACACAAAAATTCGATTTCCAATGATCAAAGAAACTAAATAAAATAATGATCATCCTATACATTAAAAATTGTATCTTTAGAGATCAGAAAATAGTTACGAAAGCTGAAAGCGACATGTGGGGCAGGAATTGGATTTGGACAACCAGGCTGAGATGCAGCGCCTGTGGAAGACATGCAAGCAACAAGTCTCATAGATGAAGTCCATGGTGTCGGTCGACATTACATCCAGACATATAGGGCACAAACCCACCGCCGTTGATCGGTCGTCCTTGGTCCGCTTCCAGACGTGGTCCTTCTCCGGATCAATTTCGAAAAAGCCTATAGGTTCGTCGGTGTCAACTCATAAACTAACCTGGGACAAAAAATAATAATAATTAATTAATTGTTATATTATTAAGTGTACAAGATAAGTAAGTCTTCTTTCTATTTTTAATATAATTATTGTATCTAATATGGGATTTTAAAGGGTTTTATCAAAATTATAAGGGAGAGAATATTTCTATTTTTAAATTTTTTAACATTTCTAAATAATAGTTTTTTAAAAAAAATTTGTATAGATTGCAAAATATCTATATATATTAAATATTTATTACATAAATTTACACCGAAAAAAATAATATTTTTTATAAAAATTTAATTATAGATTGCAAAAATCATACATTATTATCCCCAAAGTAAAGCCTAATCTAGTACATGACTACAAGGGGAGGCTTCATCACCTCCCTAGAGGGAGGTTTAGCTACCCATTACTGCAAGGAATGAAGAGGATGAAGAAGAAGGACTCTCTATTGTTGCACCTCTTTCTCCAAGAACACCTAAAAATGTCATCTATGAGATATCATGACCTCTCCCCTCTTATCCATCCAAAAACCTACTCTCCATACCCCCAATCCCGAGCTCCAACTCCCTAGGATGAAGCTGGACCACAGAAAAATGATAAGGGAACCAAAATCAGCTGGAAATCAGGGTTAGGTGGGCTGCTATGTTCCTACGAGCGCTCGTAGGCTGTAGCACGAGCGCTCGTAGGTGCTTTGAAGACCTCTTCTTGGCTCGAGACTGCATGGACGAGCGCTCGAAGATTGCCTCACGAGCGCTCGTAGTGCTTTGATTTCTACTGCCATGATTTGGAGCGCTCGAAGATGAAGTAGGAGCACTCGAAGTTGCCTTGGACCATTCTGCCTAGAATTGGAGTGCTCGTAGATGGTACGAGCACTCGTGTGACATGAGGACGTGCACTTGTATGCCGTACGAGCACTCGAAGAGGGAGCTACGAGCGCTCTTAAATATGACAGTTTGCATCTTTTGCTTCTTCTGCTTTTAACTTTTCCTGTATGGAGTTAGCATTGGCCCATTTTGTTCTCTTTTTCATTGAAGAAGACTTCCTGAACCTTCTTTAGCAGATTCTCCTCGGAAATCTCCGGATGCAACAGCCCGGAATGACTTAATCTTTACAAAAAGCCTCAAAACTTCCATTTTATTTCCAATTTGGAAGACAACCTGAAAATACATAGAAAACACGGAACTTGGAGAAAATCTATACATATAACCCATAAATGGACTTAACTAATGCAAATAAGGGCGCTTGAATATGCAATATTCGGCGCTTATCAAAGATCAACTCTTGTGGCAATCTCAGAATGTTTCGTTCAAGACAGCTTGGGAGGCACAAAGAGTGGTGATGCCTAATGTTTCTTGGGCTACTTTATACTAGAATGGTGGCAGACCTAGGTGGTTAGTCCACACGGTTATGTAGTAGTACAGACAATAGACATAGGATATGAGAATTTCTATAGTGGCACTGGCAGTTTGCAATCTACTCTTTAGTTAATTAATGAATCAACTATTTTTTTTTTCTTTTTTTTTGATAAGTAATTAATGTATTGACTTTAGAGTCATCTCTAATCAACTTATATAGGCTGCTAAGCCTGGTTTAGGCTGTTTCTTACCACTAGATGCTCTCTAATACAAATTTTTTCCACCGGCATTTTGTTGAACACATATATGCAACACATTTATTTCAATTATGATGGAATGCTTGTAGCCCAGAAATTAAATTACAGATTGTTGAGAGGGGTTGGCACTGACAAATCTTCTTTTCTCTGCAATTTCATTATGGATAAGCAATGGGATCAATCAAAGTTTAATTCTCCGGGTCAAGAGGTGCTGCATTATATCCAACAATTCACAGTGAAAGGTGGTCATGATCAACTCCTATGGCAATCTCACAATATTTCCTTCAAGGCAGCTTGGGAGGAATGCAGAGTAATGATGCCTAATGTTTCTTGGGCTACTCTTTAGAATAGTGGTAAACCTAGGTGGTCAGTTCATTCTGTTGCTCCCACCTTTGAATTAGGGTTTACCCTTTAAATGTCAAAAAGACTGTAACAAGTCCACTTCATTGGGTTTCAACTTTCAAGTGATTTATTATATTGATCTATAAGGGCAGCTTGGTTATTCCACATTGTTAGGAAGACTATTCAAATGGCCTAAGAAAGGTGCATTGTGTTGCCAGTTCACACATAAAATCGCTATGTACATAAAATTTGGCACAGGATAAATATAGCAACTTTATACAACTAAGATGAATATATGCTTAATCGTGAATGACTAATTTCCATACTAATGACCAGAGATAGGAACCATGCACGGACTAGAAATAAGACAGAAAATAAAAAATAAGCATAAAATGACTTACTCAGTTACTCTTTACCGATACCGCTCATTCCAAATAGTTTCTCCCTTTGCAAGAATTAAACCTATATTAAAAGCACCAAATTTATACACATCTTAAGGCCATCTGCACTAGCCTCTCCGGATTTTGGCTCTCTAAAAATGCCACATCTGTAAATTGGTCATGGAGATGATACTGGGATTATATAAGACTCATAGGGTCAGTATTAAATAAAAACAGAGGAGTTGGAATGGCCGGAGATGGTGCAGATAGGCTGAAACGGAGCAAAGACGGACGAAAGGCTCTTAGAGAGGGAGAGAGCCGGCTCCATGGAGGGAGGAGCCAGCTCCCTCATCTTTAGAGCCAGCTCTAGGGTGTCTAGAGCCAGCTCCAAGGCCCTCTGAGCCGGCTCTAGGTTGGTTTGGAGCCTGCTCTACCATTTTGAGAGCAGGCTCTCTCACGGGAATGTTTTTCTGGAGTTTTTGGGCGTCGTTTGGATGGTTTTAATTTTTTCTGAACTGTGTGGAAAGTATACTGAAGTTCTTAATTTAATTTTTAAGTGTTATTAAAATCTCTTGTGGCATAGTTTATGGCTCTGATACCAACTGTGATACCCCTCGGATCCGAGACACCGGTTGATTAGGCCCAGGCCCAAACTTGAGGGAAATATCAATCAATTAATATTTTAACAAACACGGAATACAAAAGGAAATAAGAAATAATATAATAAGCTGAAGGAATACTAAATTACAAATCCTCAAATTATAATTATTGAAAACCGATAATCCAAAACTCCATAAGTTTAACAACTCGAGAATCCGTCCAGTGGACCCCTTATTAAAAATCCCAAAAATAACTAAAATATCTGAAATAGAATCTAAAGATAAACATGGAATGAAATCCTACGTCGTCAGTAGAATGAATGATAGTCTCTGCTCAGCACGATCAAGCCTGAGACTGGAACCATCCGATACCTGAAAAATTATAAAAGAGTGGGTCAGCCCACGATCAAGTTCTAATCTAACTGCAATCCATACAGTGACCCGATACGCAGATACACCCTAGATATATGACAATATCTATCTAGTCCATAAATACATATATCCACACTAAGGGACATTCACTGGACTACAATAGGGGTCTCAACCTGAATAGAAGGCAACATGCGAAAACGCACCCAAAGGTGGGCATGAGTACCTAGACCTAACAGGGTACACCTCAACCTACTATAGCCAGCTACGCATCCTCTGCATATACGCACCCTAACCAACGAGCCTGAGACTCAAGCTCATCTCGTGGTACCATAACCATATATCTAAAGTCCGTCCAAAAACCAGAGTATGCCATTCAATTATTCATCGAGCTGACATACAATACACAATCCAGTTAGTCACTCAACTTATTCAGTTAATATGACTTAACTACAACCAACTAATCCAGGAAGTCATTCAACTTAGTCAGTTGATCTGACTTAGACACCAATAGGATTCAACATATTACAATCCATTCCTAACCTATCGGATTAAAGGAATGGATTGTAATATGTTGAATCCTATTGGTGTCTAAGTCAGATCAACTGACTAAGTTGAATGACTTCCGGGATTAGTTGGTTGTAGTTAAGTCATATCAACTGAATAAGTTGAGTGACTAACTGGATTGTGTATTGTATATCAGCTTAATGAATAATTGAATGACATAGTCTGGTTTTTGGACAGACTTTAGATATATGGTTATGGTACCACGAGATGAGCTTGAGTCTCAGGCTCGTTGGTTAGGGTGCGTATATGCAGTGGATGCGTAACTGGCTATAGTAGGTTAAGGTGTACCCTGTTAGGTCTAGGTACTCATGCCCACCTTTGGGTGCGTTTTTGCATGTTGCCTTCTATTTAGGTTGAGACCCCTATTGTAGTCCAGTAAATGTCCCTTAGTGTGGATATATGTATTTATAGACTAGATAGATATTGTGATATATCTAGGGTGTAACTGCGTATCGGGTCACTGTATAGATTACAGTTAGATTAGAACTTGTTCGTGGGCCTGACCCACTATCGGACAGTTCCAGTCTCAAGCTTGATCGCGCTGAGCAGAGACTATCATTCAATCTACTGACGACGTAGGATTTCATTCCATGTTTATCTTTAGATTTTATTTCAGATATTTTAGTTGCTTTTGGGATTTTTAATAAGGGGTCCACTGGATGGATTCCCGAGTTGTTAAACTTATGGAGTTTTGGATTATTGGTTTTTAATAATTATAATTTGAGGATTTGTAATTTAGTATTCCTTCAGCTTATTATATTATTTCTTATTTCCTTTTGTATTCCGTGTTCGTTAAAATATTAATTGATTGATATTTCCATCGAGTTTGGGCCTGGGCCTGATCAACCCGTGTCTCGGATCTGAGGGGTATCACAAAATGACTTCTTCATTTCATGGTCATTGTTTGGCTGTTTTTTTTTAGGGGCGTGCCAGAGTCATTCGACCCGAGGGGTTGGATAGCCAAACTATCCTTGGAGCTGACCGAATATGAAATCGGCTCTTAGTGAATTAGGCGATTGCTGGAAGGCAATGATGACCCCTTCCTTCAAGTTCTTCAACACCTCAATAAAGAGGACTTTCAGCACTATGTGTAGAATGGATGAAGGGAGTAAAACAAATTACACAAGCATTCATCTATTCCAAAAGATTAGAAAATAAAAGTAGAGGGGACTAATGCCAAGCGTCGACTTTTATTTCATAAGTAAAATTCTTATACAAAGAGTACAAGAACTATGAATCTAACACTAGAGGCTACTCCTATGAACAGAAGTAAAGTACAAGTAAAAGACATAAGTAAATTTGCAGAGAATGGAAAACAACGATAAAATGAAATTGCAGAAAATAGGAGTGTTGTGTTGGTCGGGGACCTCTTGTGCAGACTTCTTTTATCTCTATTTATAGAGAATTCTTGCAACAACAGTTTCTTTTTAAAATTCAAATATCATTTGAATTATAAAAACCACTTTTGTCTTAACCTTATCCACATGTCTTAACCTTATCCACATGTCTTAACTTTATCCAAACTGTGTTTTGAAACAAACCGACGTGACTTTAGACTCCAAAAGAAGAGTCCTATTTTAATAACACAGTATAAATATTTTCCTCCAATCAAACAACACCATTTGTCTAAATTAAAAAAAATTAATTTTATGGTGCAAACAATGCCCCCCCAGCTCTTTAAAATAAGGGCAGGCCAAAATTTTAAAGAGTTAAACTGATGGATCATAATTTAAATTTGTCACTCTTATTCAGCCTTTCGCATAGCTAACCAATTCCTACATCTTCTAGCAATTCTTCGATTGTTTTTCCGATCAGCACCTATTGCCGTCAGCCCCTTTTTTATTTTGCTTATCAGCAATCTTTTAGCCACATTCAAACTACGGCACATTCAGCATACAATCGTTTTGAGCACCTAATCAATTGAGGTGCTGATCAAACCTTACCACCAAAGTGACAAGTAAGTGGTCTAGGTGTATGATTGAATTATGTAGAGGCTGATTGTATTTAGCCCCCGGGTAATTTCTAATCTCAGCACTAAATTATTGACATTTGCAATCAAAATGTGCATATATGGCTGTCAATCAACAACTCATAATTTAAATCGGTCACAATAACCGATTCTTTTTTGGTACCCCCAAGTGGTTGAATAACCTAATGGGTCCTCCCGAATTAAACGAAAATTCTTTCGGCCTCTTGAGATTTCTTAGGGCCGAACGAGTTGCCCCCCAAGACCAAGTAAGCCTTGGTTTAAAATTATATTATTTTTCAGCCTCTTTTGGTGTCCTTATGGTTATTGAATTCAACACCTAAACACCATTAACCCTTTTCAGAGGCTTTTTCAACGCTCGACATATGTAACGCTCGATTTTTATCAATTCTGCAGCGTCAACTTTAATGCCACTTTTAGCCTTTGTCAAATGATTCTAATAAGTAGGATCTTTAACA
Source organism: Cornus florida (assembly GCF_030987335.1). Classification (NCBI taxonomy): domain Eukaryota; kingdom Viridiplantae; phylum Streptophyta; class Magnoliopsida; order Cornales; family Cornaceae; genus Cornus; species Cornus florida. Next base: position 79,649,796 of record NW_026775580.1, read on the forward strand.
TAATTATTATTCGACGCCTCTGTCATATGAATTTCATAGTTTGGGTCCCTATAATAGGTACCCCTAGAGGCATTCCTTTTATCATGTTCTTCTTTCGGGACCTTTTCATATCTTATAGCACTAGAGGCTAGTTGGAACAAATTCCGAAATTGCATTCCCTAAAATTTCCTTCGTAATTCAAAGCCTAAAGCATTCAAGGCTAGACTCACATATTTAATTTCTGGAAAGGATACTTGGCATTTATGTCTCGTCCTTTTAAACCTACTAATAAAGGCTTCAGCCGTCTCTCCAGGCATTTAGGACAGCTTAGATAAGTCAGCCATCGACACCTTTGGTTCGGTCTTATAAAATTAGGTGTGAAACATTTCTTCCAATTGTTGCCAAGTATAGACCGAATTTGCCGGTAAACTTATATACCAAGAAAATGCGGTCCCTTTAAGGGAATTAGCAAATAGCCTTAATTTTAAAAATTCATTTACTCCAGCCTCACCACATTGAATGGTAAACCTACCAATATGTTCTATGGTCGAAGTGGAGTCTTCTGCCGAAAAGGTAACAAAATCGGGAACTTTATAGCCTCTTGGAAACTCATATCAGTCTATATAGTCCGGATATGGCTTCCTATATGTAAGGCGACCAACTCTTCTTGGGGATGGTCCATAACTTTCTTAAATTAAATTAGCCAATTGATCTTTATCAACCTTAGGAGGTTGATGATTTGGCTGTTATGCTTGAGGCTGAGGCACATTCAGCGCCTGAGGCTGAGGCACATATGATGCCTAAGGCTGAGGCACATTCGGCGCTTGAGGCTGAGACACATACGACGCCTGAGGTTGTGGCGTTGGAAAATTAAAACCAGCATTAAAATTATCTCTCCCCTCTTGGGGTTGACATACCTGCGGTCGGTATTGATAAATCGGATTAAGTGGTGGCCAATTCATATTTTGATTGGCTCCTCCGATTAGTTGGTACTTCGCTGATGTCTGATGTTGCGGCTTATTAGCCAGCGATTGATTAGCCTGGGGTGGATATTGTCCATGCAACGGCTGCAGAAGGGGTTGAAACCCTTGCCGCCGTTGTTGGTAATAATTATGTTGAACCCCAACAGACGCTAGAACTTGTTGTTGTGCATGCAACAAAGTATCTTTAGTATTTGACCGTGCCATAAAGTGTTGATCAAACCTTGTTAATAAAACGGTCAAAGAATTATTCAATTTAGCCAATATGTTATGGATTGGCTCTAGTGCTCCATAAAAGGTACGGCTGGAAATTTCCATCCGTTGCACTAAGTTGTTAATATTCTCAGCTAACATCTGATTGCTTGGCTGTTGATTGACTACCATTTCAGCCTTTTGTTCCTGATGCTGAGGCTATTTCTCAGGCAAATTTTGCGACTGAGACTGAGTAAATGGCATAGATTTAGACACTTTCGGTGTCCCACCGGGCGTGCCAAATTGTTTGGCTGTTTTTTTTTAGGGGCGTGCCAGAGTCTTTCGACCCGAGGGGTTGGATAACCAAACTATCCTTGGTGCTGACAGAATATGAAATCGGCCCTTAGTGAATCAGGCGATTGCTGGAAGGTAATGATGACCCCTTCCTTCAGATTCTTCAACGCTTCAATAAAGAGGACTTTTAGCACTATGTGTAGAATGGATAAAGGGAGTAAAACAAATTACACAAGCATTCATCTATTCCAAAAGACTTAGAAAATAAAAGTAGAGGGGACTAATGCCAAGCGTCGACTTTTATTTCATAAGTAAAATTCTTATACAAAGAGTACAAGAACTATGAATCTAATATTAGAGGCTACTCCTATGAACAGAAGTAAAGTACAAGTAAAAGACATAAGTAAATTTGCAGAGAATGAAAAACAACGATAAAATGAAATTGAAGAAAATAGGAGCGCTGTGTTGGTCGGGGACCTCTTGTGCAGACTTCTTCTATCTCTATTTATAGATAATTCTTGTGACAACAGTTTCTTTTTAAAATTCAAATATCATTTGAATTATAAAAACCACTTTTGTCTTAACCTTATCCACATGTCTTAACTTTATCCAAACTGTGTTTTGAAACAAACCGACGTGACTTTAGACTCCAAAATAAGAGTCCTATTTTAATAACACAGTATAAATATTTTCCTCCAATCAAACAACACCATTTGTCTAAATTAAAAAAAAATAATTTTATAGTGCAAACAATCATGAATGTCAACAATATACAACAAAGCCATCTCGTTAGTTCCATTTAAATAAGTACTATACACTGTCATTATATTTAGTTCCATTTACATCAAAATAGAGTCAAGGCTCTAAGTTACGTTATATGGCCATGCTAAACAACTTAATACATTTTCAAGACATTGCTCATTAAATGAATGGCTCAAATATAAAAGATAGCAAAAGAAATGAACTTCAAGTTCCGTTCAAACTTGTAGAGGATTGTCATCCGCCATTTATCCCGTGACCTGAAAAATGTTAAATATAATGGGTGAGCAAATTGCTCAGTAGGTGGTGCCTAAGACACACCTCTTGTAACCCCGTGAATCCAGACAATGAATAGAACAAAAGGGAACGGGATCATGCTATGCCAGGAAATACAATATAAATTTCAAGTAAAAAATAAGCAATGTAGTGCTAAGAATTGCAATGTCGTGCTATGTCGTTCCCCATTTTCAAAACCATCCATCACTTTTCAAACCGTTAACAAAACTCGTCCCTCGGTGACTCCTCGGCGATACGAGAGAAGGATTAGCTACTATCCCTAACCTTTGGTAACCCCACAACGTCATTTGGGGCCCAGATAGCTCAACCACGCTAGGATGATTTCCCTAGTTCCCTCTAGGTTACATTAACGCCACGGACCCTCGGTACCTCCTCGGCGTCCGAGTTTTTCACAAAACTCCTTTAATCAAAACTTTTTCCCAAGCCCCTTTTTCTTATATTTCAAAATCGATTTCCCTTTTTCATACCCAATGTCATGCAAGAATGCACCATGCATTTCCAATGATATGACAAGAAAGAATTTCATATTACACAAGTCAACAATCATCATATACAACCACAAAAAAATTTCAAGAAATAATCAACATGCTTCATATTGTAAAATTTTGCAATTTACATATAATAGGCAAGGAGTACCACCACATAAGCATGCTATATCACATATTAACAACTAGTGCACATATTCACATGCTTCATTTACAACTATTTAATTATTTGAAAGGAAATCACCACAATTTAGCATGCTATATGACAAAACACATAGAAAAATTCAGAAAGGTGCAAGAAGTTGTGGATTAAGAACCCCCTACCTCAATTTTGTATAAAAAATGGGTCCTAAATTCGAAATCCCTAAAGTGCACCAAACAAGGAATTGCTTGTACTCACACGTAGATCTTGCCGTGCTTTTTGATTTGCCGCAAACGGCACCCAAAAATTCCAACAATTGGAGAAGTAATTGAAGTGTGAAGATTTACTTAAAAAAAAAAAAAAAAATGAACAAGAAGAGGGTGAGAGAGTGAGCTTACGAGAGAGAGGGAGAGGATTGGAGGCCAAACATGGCTTCTTGGCCACAATTAGAAGATAGTGGTGGGTCCTACCACTAAAAATACTTTTTTCATTTAAATTTTCTACCACAAATTTATTTACATGCACTGATATAATAAACCACACAATTAAGCATTTAAACCATTTACTTAGGCACAAAATAATTATGCATGGTATGCAAATGGCCTGAGACACTACTTCCGTGCTTAACAATTCCGGTAACGGGCCCTACACGGGACCGTTCGGCCCGAAAAATAAAAAAAAAATTCAAAAGTGACAAACCGTGCGTTTCAAGGAGTCCTAACATTAATGAAACGCTCCAACCAACTCACGGACACACCCGGCACACCCCACGGTGTTCGGCACACAAAACATGAAAGGACGAAAATGCCTTTGCAGTGACAAAAATTCTGGAAAAAGGAAAATGACGAAAATTGGAAAAATTACAACATCAGCTTTTTCAAGAGTCACGTCAGTAATTCTAAGAGCCACGTCAGTAGCTTTCGCTCTCCAGAAACATTCACTCCATCAAGCTCTCCGAATTTTCGCTCTAAAAAAAACATAATAAAAAATTAATATATATATATATATATATATATTTTAACTTTTCCTAAACGGCTATATTCATAATGGTTATATTTTTAGCGGCTATATTCGTAACGACTATATTTTTAACGACTATATTTTTCATCGTATATAATGAATACTCATTTGCTCATCTGAAAATCATCACTACATTTATCTCTCTCCATTGTAGCAAAATATCATCGTCCATCTTTTTCAATTTTGAAATTCCAATGGCTTCGTCATCACAAGCTTTTCCTTTGGTAGACTCTAATTTTTCATCTTCCTCGTCATCCTCTTCGGAAGATGATCCTCTTGGGGTGTTGATTCAACATGATTAAGACGAATTCTATAAGAATATGAATTCAGTGAGGTCAGAGATAGTTGAGCAAGTATTTCAAGTTCGTAAAAAGAAGCGGTACATTCATCGTGGCCAAGAGGGAAGCCACTATCAGCTAATGAAAGACTACTTCGACGAGAATTGCATATATCTATCGAAGTATTTTCACAGGCGATTCAGGATGCGACAAGAACTTTTTCTTCATATCCTTAATGATGTTAAAGCTTATGATGACTACTTTGTCCAAAAAAAGGATGCGACTGGTCGTCTGGGGTTGTCTTTTATACAAAAGATGACAATTGTTGTTCGTATACTCACACATGGTTGTGCAGCCGATCACTATGATGAGTATATTAAAATCGGCGAGTACACTACCATTAAATGCTTGAAGGCATTTTGTAATGCTATTGTTGCTGTGTATGCAGAGGAGTATATGCGCCCGCCCAATGAAGCCGACATAGCAAGGCTGCTTGAAGAAGGGGAGTAGAGAGGATTTCCGGGTATGCTTGGTTTTATCAATTGTATGCACTGGGAGTGGATGAATTGCCCAGTGGAGTGGCATGACACATATAGGGGACGATCTGGCAAGAATACTCTCATATTGGAAGCAGTTGCTTTATAAGATTTATGGATCTGGCATGCATTCTTTGGAATGCTGGGTCACACAATGATATAAATGTGTTGGATCATTCCCTGGTATCGTTAATGGCCAATTACCTTCGGTTAATTATGTAGTGAATGGACATCACTATAGAATGGGGTATTACCTGTCTGATAGTATATACCTTAAGTGGGCAACTTTGATGCAGACCATTCCGCACCTAACTACTGGAAAAGAAAAATTATTTGCTCAGCGACAAGATGCATGTAGGAAAGATGTGGAACAGGCTTTTGGGGTATTGCTCATCAAGTGGGTAATAGCGCAAGAACCAGTGCGTTATTGGGAGAAAGATGACTTGCGCCTCATAATGAAAACATGCATCATCCTTCACAATATAATCATTAAAAATGAGCGTCACGCAAATGTTGGAAGATAGACTCCGCCACCGGAGGATGTAATCTCGATTCCCACTTTAAGTTAATGACCATCGGTTTTAACGGCACACATATTCTCTTGCCAACTTCAGATTCGCAACAGAGAGACAAATACGCGGTTGAGGATTGATTTGATGGAAAATTTGTGGAACCGCTATGGTGATGAAGATGTTTAATTTATGTTGCATTTTGTTTGCTTTTAAGATGTTATGACATTTCGTATACTAGAATTTTTATTATGTAATGGTTTTTTAAGATTAAAAATAATGAATTGGATTAAGAAAATAAGCATTACAAAATCCTATTGGAATAAGTAGATGAATTTGTAATTTTAATAATTTTTTTTACAAAAAGTTTTTTTTTTTAAAATTTATATATATTTTTAAAAAAAATTATAGCTGTTAAGGCACTATTTGTGTCATCCAAACAATGCCTTAACAAGCCAAATGCATTGTTTGTGGTACACATTTAAAATTTAAAGCAAAAAAATAAAAATAAAAAAAAAATTTTTAGGGGAAAAAAAAAAGAAGCTTTTTAAATTTATTTTTGGCCCAAATAAAATTTATTTTTGACAAACAATGCCTAAACAATATATTTTTTTATTTAATGAATTTTATTTTATTTTTTATTTTAAAAAAAGAACTCAAAATAACATATTTTTAGGTTTTTTTTTTTTTTAAAAAAAAAAAAATCTGCCAACAGTACCTTAAGGCACTTCAGCGCAATGTTCCAAGAACAATAGAATAAAACAAAACAGGCAATCGAAAACGGTACCGTTTTGCAACAAAAAATAATATAAAAAAATTATTCAGCGATCACGGGCAGACTCGCTGAATACCTTCGAGGGAAATTGGGCCCCACATTTTTAGCTAGGGCGCTGTGCGCCCAAAAGGCCTTTGGCTCGTAGAAATGGACTTCCGTGAGCCCGCTGCACATGCTCTAACTGATAAAGAGAGCATTGAAAACGTTAATAAAATAACATACTAGCAAAGATCAAAAAATTAGAAGAAAAATAAGAATTGGGCTATCTGATGATTGAGGGAACATGTCTAACCCTTAAAATTGCAACACTGTAACACCCTAATAATAGACCACCAAAGTGAATTGGGTTTCACTCTTCTTCCTCTTCTTCTTTCTCTCTAATCCACACAATATGAATTTAAGTGTGAAAATTTAGGGTTTTTGAACAAACAAATAACGTAAAAAGCACAAAAAAAATTACCCAAAAAAATAAAATGGTATATAGCACTGAAGAGTCGAGAACACACAATCTACATAATTTTAGATTGAAAAAGAAGAAAAAGACTAGTGGTCTATACATCCTTCTGCTCATTTCCTTTGAAGGCATCTTACGTGATGTGCCAAACTATGGCTTATATTTGTTGAATCTGGCTGTCATTTTAGGATAACTCTCTCTCTCTCACACACACACATACATACTTATTTACACGCACAAATACATGCTTATTAACACACTCAAGAGACAAATTATTTGATATATGTTACATCAAAGTGAAGGCACTTCTGTATAGAAATGCAAATCATGTGGACATTTTGGTTGCAAAATAACTGCACAATATACAATTACTAAAACTAGAACATCAACAACACCAAACGGTTTTTATTTGGGTGATCGAAATAATTATCGAAATAATTTATAGTAACAATGTAAAATTTAGATGGCCACACGGAGTTCGGCTCATATATTTAGTCATAAAAAATGGCCAGCCCATTTTACTCACAGAACAAAACAGGTATACAGCAGGTTTTTATTGTGTAAAGAAATTGCGAAAAGACATGTAAAGTAATTGGATTTGGAGATACAGAATCAAAATGACCACCTCATTTAAATAATAAATGAACACATGACAACTTATTATTATTATTATTTTGTTGACACTACTCAACTCATTTAGCTTTCACCTTTCAAGATGTAACTAATAAATAAATAAATAAAGCTGTGTTAAGGAACTTCAGAAATTTTTAAAAAGTCAAAACTAAATATTTACAAGCTTTTTTATTCACATCTTACCCCAAAAAGAAGAAGAAAGGGAAAAAACAATGTAATACTTTTTATCTAAAGAACCAAATAATTCAGAGCAATATAAACACTACTACCACTGATTATATGAGTAACCCATTTTTCTTGACAATTTTTTTAAAGAAAATGAATGGCATTTTAGTGTGAGATTCTGAACTGTTCTGAACAATAGCTTATCGTGAATCTATTGTAATCCTCTAGATTTAAAGAAAACAAGTAATTCAGTGCAAACAAAACACCACTACTGATAACATAATTAAACCATAAAAATAAAATGAATATCTATTGATAAAGCTAGGATTTTTCATATCCTTCAATGACCAAATTATCCTTTCTCGACCACCACCTGGGCCACAAGGCACATCTTGAGCGAACCATTTACTGCTGGCTGGTGGTACTAAAGGAAAAATGATGGCCAAAAGATGGTCCAGATGTGGCCCATTTGTAACCATCTGCATTACAATTCCTGTTGGAGGCATTGAATGGTTCTTCGTCCAGTCCGTCTTCACAAGCCCACCTCTTCTGGCCCAATCCGTCTTCACAAGCCCACCTCTTCTGGCCCAGTCCAGCATCCCAAAGACTACTGTATAGTATATCACCCTGTGCGTCTTTGGTAATGGGTCACCAATTCACTCCATGTTCTTGAACTCTCTAATTTTCTTGCCTTTTTATTTATAAAAAAATAAAAAGGTAGTATTAGTTTTCTTACCTTTTTATTTATAAAAAAAAAATACCTAAAATTCCTTTAAGTGTATTTTGAAATTTTTTTTTAAAAAAATTGGTCAAAATTATTGACCAAGTGGCAATTTGTATATATTTTATGACTCCAATACGGAAAACTAAAAAGACAGGATAGAGAATTCTAAGAGTACACGACTTGACGAAAAATTAAACATGCCTCCGTGGCCAACATCTTATCCCGCTGGACTAAGATTACTACCCTATGCTCACCATCTGCGCTAGTGGTTTCAGGATTTCATAGGTGCGTTGACCTAGGATTCTTCTTGTTCTCCTTTGGACAGCTTTTACGAGCTAAGGTTAGGGTGTGAGTGGTTACATGTAATTAATTGCATTGGTGCAATTAATTACTCTCCCTCGTCATCGGAGACTTGGGGTTGTGTTTAGGGTTCCAATAGGATCCTATAGAGTTCTCATTGAACTCATCGGCGTCTTGAGAGGTGTTCTCTTGTTGGCGTCTTGAAATGGTTAGTATTGGAGTTATCCGTTACCTCATCGTTCTTTTATGTGGCGTTAGGACTCCACCTTGGGTTTAAGTCAGTCCTGGGAAAGACTTGTAGACTCTTTGTTTTGGGAACCTTAGTGTTCATTCTAGGAGAAGATTCCTTTCCTCACGGAGAGAGATTGGAACCATCCTGATTTTTAGGCTTCACTTTCAGTGAGTTTGTCCTTTTGAGAAGAATTTCATTCATTCTTGCATATAATTTTGCAGGATTGTTATTTACATAGTCCTTCTTACATGTTTATATGCCTTATTGTTTTGAGCATGCCTTAGAAACATGTTAGGGGATGTGACTAATTGGTAGTTGTGTGATACTTTTACACGTAAGAGTTTCCTAGAATATGAAGTACTTAAATTTTGATTAAACTATTACATTTAACAATTTTTCGATAATTGTCTATATTACGCATATACTAATACAAGTAATACTCCTTGGGAATAAAAATATCTAGAAAACAAGTAACTATTAGGGTGCGTTTAGTAACGTTTTCGTTTTTTGTTTTTGTAGTCTTAAGAAAGGAGAAACATGATTTTGTTTTCTCGAGTGATAATAAAAAACAGAAATGACGTTTATTAACACTTGTTGTTATCACAGTTTTGAAAGCAGAAAATAATAACAGTATTTAATAATATATATTTGTTATAGATTTATTTAACATTTTTTAATTATTTTATTTTTATTTTTATTTTTTTCATTAGTACAAAAAAAGCTTTAAACATTTATGCAATTATTTTAATTTTAATACATATTTGTTACAGATTTACTTAACATTTATGTAATTATTTCACAAATATTAAAAATATCCAATACAGGATAATAAAATATAATATTCAATTTAAAATCTAAAATCCTAATAATACCCAATACGTAAGTACAAAATAAAATATATTATGACAAAAATACTCACAATTATGTATATAAGTGCATGCATATGCATCTTCTACACATTTATTATAAAATATATAATATATTTAACATATAATATATTATAATAAATAAAAAATTAAATAATATAATTATAATATAATATAGATATGGTATATAATAATATATTAGGTCCGTTGCATAATAATTTAATAATATTATATATAATAGATATATAATATATAATAAATCATATTTTTTTCTCAAAAACTAATTTACACTATTATCTAATATATTATATTTTAAAAATATATTTTTTAAAAATAAAAAATAATTTACACTAATATATAATATAATATAATTTTATATTAAAATATAATTTTTATTAGTATTTAATATGTAGCATTAGTATATAACATGAATAACATACAATTTATTTGAAATAAACAGTGTATATGTAATAATAATAGTGAAAACGTTTTTACTCAACAGTGTCGAAAACACAGGAAACACCTTTTTTATGTTTCCTCTTTTCTTCACAAAAATGGAAAACGTTTTTTGTTACAGAAAAGCAAAAACATATTATTAAACATGTTTTTTGTTTTTGTTTTGCCTTTTTAAGGGTTGACAACAGAAAATAAAAAACGTTTCTCGTTACTAAACGCAGTCTTAGATATACATGTTTTCCTACAATTGTAATAATATTTCTATTTGCTTATAGTAGTACAAGTCAAAGTTGTCCTACAATTGTCATAACTTGTTACCGCCTACAAAGGTTTCAAAGTCGGAAACTAGTGGGGTATCACAAATGTGTAGAAAACAAATAACTTTTACACGTAAGAGTTTTCCAGTATAAGGAGTACTTAAATTTTGATAAAACTATTACATGTAACAATTTTTATTTGGATTTTATATGCATGTATCTTGGCAAAATCAATTTTAGTTGAAATTTGATAAATGGCTAAGCAGATTACTATAATTATTTAACTTCTATGCAAGCTCGTATAAAAATACCCCTCTATACATAAACATATATAATATGGTTTCATACTAATTTGAGATGAGGGAAAAATTATCATATGAATATGATAGGATAAAAAATAAAATAATTTTTTTTTCAACTTATAATATGGTTTCATACTGATAGGATAAAAGTAAATAAAATAAATTTGATTTAATTTTCACACACGTATATAGTATTATAGTATATATGATTCAATCATAATATTGAAATACCCAGGAAAAAAAAAATCATAATATTGAAACACTCTTTACATTCAATAGACCCACCTGCATGTTTCAATTATAATATTAAAAATAAGAGTGTTTCAACTCTTATTTTTCTAACGTAAAAACCTTTAAACAATAAAGCCGCCTATTATTTAAAATATATATATATATAGCATTGTAACACTTTTTTTAAAAAAAATTGATTTGATTTTTACTTGCTTGAAGACTTCCCACATGTCTTGAATTTTACAATTTTTGTTCCCAAAATGTGTTGACTCTTGGAGAAGTTGAGGAAACGGAGCCTTAGGCTCATAAGAAGTCTCCACATTTGGGGTGAAAAGCTTGGGATTCTCATGAGTGGAATTTGGATTGGATGAGCTGGGATTTGGATTTTTGGAAGGAGAAATTTTGTCATCCTTGTTTCCATCAACCTTGCTGTCCACAACTCGACCACTCCTAAGAGTGGTGATTGCTTGGACATGTTTATGACTTGGCCAACTCGGAGGAGTGGTTTTGTCAATCACGTGCATCCCTCTAGGATTCTTAAATGTATACCCCATTTAGGAAGACGAAATCGCCGCCCTTCACCACCTTGTGTGTGTTGATATATATGTATATATATATGTATCTATATATACATATATATGTGTATATATAAGAAAAGAGGTTAGAAAGGTAATTTCAACATTTAAATTGGTCAATAAAAAATTCAAAGAGAAAAAATGTCAATTCATTACATGTCAGAGACCATTGGGGTGTCATTGGTAACTGTATCAAACTTGAGGGACGAAGTCAATTCGGGCAACGGTTAAGCCAAGAGTGTTGAGTCCTGCTATTTAATTAACAGATATTGGAGTCACTATTGACCCAACTGGATTCGATGTGTTTTTAGCAATTTGCAACCCTGGAAAGAAGAAATCATTGGCGGTGGCTAGCTTCGGGTCCTTGCAAAACTTCCCATTCACTAACATTGCACACTTAGACCTTCCATCCTTTGACAGCTTCCCTCTTACTGAAGAGGAGAAACAAAAGGCTGAAGCCCTTAAAAAGAAGGCGGCAGAGGATCAACCCCTTGCCGTCATTCATCCACAACCACACCTTCATTATCAAGTTGCAACAATACTACTGTCATCCATCTATCATCACCACTACTTCAATGGTAGCTACTGGTTTGTGCTTATGCACACGCACATTGTTGTTGGAGCATATGTATATTACTACATACTATATATTTTATTTGTGCATCATGACAACATCCAAGTACCATTAGGTATGTCAAGACCATTCATTCCCCCACAACAACAAGGCCAAGTTCCATTGGGAATGCCTCGACCAATTTTTATTCCACAACCTTCCATTATTCAAGGCAATCAAGGTGTTTGAGTAGCACCACTGGTTGTAAATCCCCCTCTTGCTTTGCATGATCATTATGTGCCAAATGAATATAATGCACGTACGTGCATTTAATTGCCCCCATTTAGAGCACATCACTATGAGATTAAACCACAAACCATTCAAATGCTTCCTAACTATCAAGGACTTCCAAGTGAAGAACCTTATAAGCATTTGGATAAGTTTCTTGAAGTGTGTTCCACCGTGAAATACACGGACATACCAGAAGAGGTTTTAAAACTTAAACTTTTTCCTTTTACCCTTAAAGACAAGGCAAAATATTGTAGGTTTATTCTCAATTTTACACATTTCTAACAGTTTTTATTCAATATTAGGTACATTTTGGTAATTACAATACGGTCACATGTATTTCTCCATAATTTTAACAAATGAAAAATTGTTATGAATTCGTGAATTGTATTTGAGGATTGACAAAATTGAATTCACGAATTGCAGAAGAATTTGCTCTCAGAGCGTCATTCACGTACGGAGCGTGGGAGCCGCACCCCTTCAAAAGGATTATGTGACTTTTCCCTCTACACTGTATGGTTTTCCACGTAAATGTTTGTTGCCTCTTGTTTTGCTCGCATTATTTATTTATTTAGGGCAAGTGGGAGCTATTGGGATTTATATGCCTCGGCATAGCAAAATCCTATTTGGATTATAATGACGTATGTTCCTGAAATATCTTAAATATTTATGATTTATATAATTGGTGAATTCAATGTATCATGTTTCAATTCATTATGGAATTGATAGTGTCTACTTGATTACAAGAAATATTTATATATGTATGTGATGGCGATCAATACATGAATATAAATAGTAATCATAAATAGTTCATAGTTGGTAATTATTGATGGACTCATTATTAACTAAGACTTGAACTGGATCTGCGTTAGGTTGAGATATATTGCGAGAGCCGTCGTATGTAATTGCTCCCTATCACTGTCATAGCATTTGATTCTTAACATCTGATAACATAGTATATTCTCAATAGAGTGAGATTGGGATAATACTAGTTATGACAACAAAAGCCTAGCTAACTTTTGTAAATGTAAATCTCAAATACAAATACTAGTCAAAGTATATCATTGGTTAAGATTGCAAGGCATTTTAATAAATGCGATTAATTGCACACTTTCAATCCAGGATAGCATCACTGAAAAATAATAAATTGGGTAGTTGAGATACACCCTAAGTCAAATATTGCATAGATCAAGGTATCTAACTAAATTGAAGGTTTAACAGTGATGCAATCTGGATGTGGGATATTAAAGACTTCAAATCCAAGAGTGGATATGTTTTTAATATTAAAGGTGTAGTTGTATGTTCTTAATATAGCTCAAAGTTAGAAACTTTGAATAAATCAAATAGGAAAGTCAATAGACAATAGTATTTCAATTCTAATATTAGCTTTAAGTTCCAATGATTGCTTCAAGTTCCAAAATTTGATTTTCTTACAGTCAAGTACCTAATTGAACAAATGATATCAAGAATGAGAAACGAATATACAATGGAAAATAAAATAAAAATAGAAGCAATCAAATGAACACTATTGTCTAGTCTAATTCCAACAAAACCGTTAATCCCCGGCAACGGCGCCAAAATTTGACGAGCCCTTTTCCAAGTGTTTAGAAAACGGACTTTTTAATGCAAGAGGTCACTTCGCAAGGTCAAAATATGAATGTGGTTTCGGAAACCTTTCTAGTCAAATGAATGACAGGGTTTGAAAATAATATTTGTGCCACTGAATGTAAAACCTCCCAGTCAAATTAAATTTATTCAAAAGCACAAGCCTTGGCAGGCCAAGAAAAGCTATAAGGCAATTTGTCCTCAAGCTTCTATTGTGACTCCTCGGAATCGGTGTCGACGAAGAGGTCGATGGCACCCCAGTCGACTCCGTACAGGACGGAGGTGGGGCGGACGTGGAGGTGGATCACGCCGTCCCCGGGCCGGAGGTAGTTCTGTACCGCCCACTTGACTATGAAGGCACTCTTGTAATACCCCTAGTTTTAAAAAGGGGTATAATTAGAATTTTATTATTTATTTTATTGTTTTCAGTATTTATTTTATTATTTTTTTTAAGTGCTTATGTGGCTATGTGTGGAATTTGAATGACGTGTCGTTGGAATTGATTTGTGAATTTAATTTAATTATATGCTTAATTTTTATTTAATTTTTTTATTTGATATTTTTAATTAGATTAAATGTGTATTTTATTTTTGGTTTAAAATGATGGGCTTGGACAGTAGCAATGTACTAACCGGTTGGGTCTCATGGACTACTCGAATAGGAGAGTAACGGGTACTGTTAATATCCATGGATGATTATACATATATTTTTTTGGTATATGTGTATATAGGGTAAATCAAATTAATAGGATTTTAGGATTGTATATAACTATGAAATCTGTAGCCGACTTATATATTATTTATTTTATATTTTGTTTTATTTTCTTTTGTTTTTAGTTTCCTCCTAGAATTAAAATTAGGTTTTCCAATACACCTATAAATATATTGTGTTACGGCTGGTTAGGGTTGGAAAAACAAAACACAGACCCTATTCACGTTCTGGGATATTAGGAAGAAACAGAGAGAGATTTTTGAGAGAAACAGAACAAGTTGTGAGGTTTTCCGGCTAGGGCTTCAAGGCCCGACCTAGGAGAAGGGAAGAGCAGAAGTAAGGGGAGGCTAGACAGTAACTCAGTATTGCCGGAACAATGGACACGATGCCGGAATTTCATAACTGAAATCACAGGCAAGTTCTTTCCTTTCTCTCTCCCGTTGCCTGTGTTCTGTGCATCCTTAGGCTGTTCTAGGGTTTTAATTGATCATTAATTAAATATTACATGCTTGTTATATGCTAAATTAGATGTCTATTTGTGTGGAATTATTCTGTTAAAGTTCTTGTGCCTCTGGTTTTCAGTTTGGAGTGGAAGTATGCTTGATCAGTTAAGGTTTTAAACATTGTAATTGAATTGGACTATTATGAACAAGTCATGGGGATGATATTAGGTGTAAATAGGATTCTTAAACTCAGTATTAAAGATGAACCGAAGGTTGGGAATAGCTGGAGACGAAGCTAATAATCAAAACGAAGCAACAGAGCAAGAAAAGTGAGCGGAGAGGGCTCTTAGAGAGGGAGAGCCATCTCTAGGAGCAAAGAGCCGGCTCCCACTCAATTAGAGCCGGCTCCAAGGGTTGTGGGAGCCGGCTCTAGGCAGGTTAGAGCCTGCTCCAATTATTTGGAGAAGGCTCTGTGGTCCTTTAGGTGTTCTGAAGCAGTTTGGGGCTTGTTTGGTTCAACTGTGGGTTTCAGAACTGTGTTTAGGATACTGAGATGGTTTTAAACACTATACCATGGAATGTTAATGCCCTAGGATGTATAAACTTATTTATATGCTAAGGTTTTAAACTGTAGGAAAAATCTAGGGCAAGTCGCAACAGTTTACGGACTTGACGGACCGGAAGGATTTAATGGTGCAAACGGTGTCTAGAAATTAAAAAGGGATAGAACATGAATTCTAATAATTGTACCATGCTAAATTAGAGCCACACTTGATAAATTAATGTCTCTGAACTCATGGATTTAACTGTAGGAATGTATACAGCAGTGCAGGTTGTTAACGGAGGGAAGAGGTTAATTTGCTTAATTTAGTTTTAGCAATTTAATGGAGTATGTATATATTTATAAATTTGGTTGTAGGTGCATGCTAGGATCATTTAATTAACAAGTGTGATCTATGCATATCCTAGATGTTAGTTGTTGAAATATATAGTATTTCCCTGCAATACATGGATTTGAGTTAGGGGTTTTAATTGCCGTAACATTAAACACTACTCTGTAATTATTTGGATTATGGTTTTTAAACTGGATCATGTTTTGGATGTTAATTGTTGAAATCTGATATATTATTCTACAATTAACTGGAGTATGGTTTTGAACCTTAATTACTGAAATATTATATAAATTATTCCGCAATTAATCTGGATTATGGTTTTGGATATTAAAATTGATGTACTATTATTCATAGTCTGTAATTTACATAGTTTTGGATTTAAATTGCTGAAATACTCTTCTGCAATTATTTGGAATGGTTATGGACTGTAAATTGCTAAAATATTATTTAATTGTTGTAATTTACACGGATATGGAGGATTGTATGCACCGGTATGGGACGGTGACATACTAGGTATGGTTTAGCTCAAAACGCTAATTCCTACCTTATGGATTTTAATCGGTGAACAGTTTTACCTGTTCAACCAATTATATGAATTTTGTGGATTGTATGCACCGGTATGGGACAGTGGCATACTAGGGACAGACTGATTCAAAATACTCAGTCCTACCTCTTTTGGAATAAGGGTACGGGTTGTTAAATAAAATCCTCCTTATATATATGAGTCGGTGCGGTTGAATACGCTGAACGACTTACTGGATTTCTTATGGATGAATGTGAACGGATTTTATATATATTGTTATGGTACCGTGACATGAGCTTGAGTCTCATAGTCGACGGTTAGGGAGCGTATATGCAGTAGGATGCGTAGCTAACTATGTTGGTTGAGGTATACCCTGTTAGGCTTAGGTAGTCATGCCCACTCAGGTGTGTATTGCATGTTGCCTTCTATTCAGGTTGGGACCCTCAGCATAGTTTAGTGAGAGTCCTGTAGTGTGGATATATATATTTATCTATTACGGACTATATAGATATGGTTGGGACATCTAGGATGTATCTGCGTATCGGGTCTCTGTTTGGATTGTAGTTAGGATAGAACTTGTTCGTGGGCCTGACCCACTATTATTTTTCAGGTAACGAACGGTTCCAGGTCTTAGAGCTTGTTCGTGCTGAGCAGAGACGACTACTCATTCTACTGACGATGTAGGGGGTTCTTCATGGTTTAGCAGTGGACTTCTTTTTAGTTGTTCGCTTTCCAGTATTGGCTTTTGATTAGGGGTCCACCAGATGGATTCCCGAGTTGTATTATAATTGGAGAAGTTGGATGTAACAGACTAGTTCTTATTTATAAGATTTGTTCTGAAGTTTTCAATAAAGGATTTTCATTTAGTTTCTTTCCAGCGAATTTTATTTACTCATGTTTATCTTAATTATATTCTGTGTTCGATTATTGCTAATTGTTTTGATATCCTCGGGGTATCGGGCGTGGGCCTGGCCAACCCGCATCCGGGAATCCGGGGGTATCACAACTCTCATCGCTGAGGTCGACCGCGATGGCGATGCGGTGGCCAAAGAGTGCTATGCAGTGACCCTTAAGATATAAGACGTGAGTAAGGGGGTAGGGTCAGATGAAAACCCTAAATAACAATTATTAAGCCCTCTGCCCAAATTTCTTAAAGCGATGATAGAGGAACAACCATAAAATAACCACTCGAGAAAGTATTGCAAGCAAAAAAAACGTTGGACTACCTGATAACCTTTAGCCTGTTCAATAGGGGCAA
This sequence comes from Cornus florida, assembly GCF_030987335.1. Classification (NCBI taxonomy): domain Eukaryota; kingdom Viridiplantae; phylum Streptophyta; class Magnoliopsida; order Cornales; family Cornaceae; genus Cornus; species Cornus florida. The sequence continues at coordinate 79,667,511 of NW_026775580.1, forward strand.
AAAGGTGGATGTCTGTAAAGCTAGGCCACGTCACAGGCATCATTTCTGTTAGTTACTCATAGCTCATAACCAAAAGTACATATACTTTAAAAACATGATTTTGAAATGGAGCCCTTCTTCGTCATCTGCCCCCAACAAGCTTACCCATGAAAACTATCGATACAAATGACATCAATGTCAAGATGGTCAGGCATTTTGTGAGAGTTGAGATATGGTCCAAAGATGTCCGGTCGGACCATTTTGGCCAATCCCAAAACTTTGGCAACAATGTCATAGGTACCGCTACGCTCAAGGCCTTAAATCCTCAATACTGGAAAATTTAAATTTTTCTAACAAATTTTGATTCCACAACCAATATGACCCACTGTCTAAGATACAAAATAAGTGTATAAAGTATGTGTCCATTTTTTTTGTCAATAAAAAAAAGAAATAAATAACTACTTAGTCATGTATTTGGATTGTAGACATACAATATCCTTTTATTTGAAAATATTGAGAAGTTACATGGTAGATGCCTAGATTGTTTGTTTCAAATTTTCTGTCCCCTAATTAATAGGGTGAGCTCTTTAAGCAAGTATGTCCGAATCTGCATTCTTTAATTTGTTAGAAAAAAAAAAAAATTTGAAATTAACTAATCATAATAACATATTGTGGGGAATATTTTGTTAGAGAGCACCTAAACTTTATTGTTAATCCTTGTAATGAAAAAAGTTTTGAGAGCAAAGTGTTGAAAAATCCCCCTCATTTCGGCATTTTTTTCGTTTTCCGGACCAGAAGGTTCCGTGTGGGGACCCGCTACCGGAATTATCGCGTACGGAGATGTTGCTTAGGTTGATTTGCATCACATTCATTTTATTTAACGTGTTTTATGTGGTTATGAATTATTATGTTTGTGTGTGTGTATATATATATATATTGGTGGTTCAAAATAAAAGTTTAAAAGACAAACAGTGCATGTTATGACGACGAAGACGATGACAACACCGAGGCTCCTCCGGACCCAGAAGCTCCTCCTCCCGTGGTGAATGACCAAGAAGCTCCTCCTCCCGTGGTGAATGACGATGACGACGCACCCGACAACGACGAGGATGAAGGTCCCGAGGATGAAGCTCCAATACAAACACACTAGGACATTTCAGTGCATCCACGCACCCCCCTTGTCTGAAGCACCAATGCTTGGACCTAATAAGCTCTCAATAGCTTAACCACGAATGAGGTAAGGATGTAAAGCCTTACTGCCACTCAATTGTGGGATGAGGCACGAAGTTTCACTGCTACTCAACAATGGGGTAAGGTACGAAGCCTCACTGCCATCAACACAAAGTGTCAACACACCCAATATAATAAGAGATTGTAACAAATAGAAAAATGCTGGACAATGCAGAACTCCAAATTACTGCCTCAGAACTGCAATCCTCTACATCTACGGTCTGAGGGGTAAAAAGAGAATTCCCTTTGAGATCAATTCACCAACGCCCCATACAGTCTTCTTTCACTGTTGTACTCATGTTCATAGCTTTGCATAATCAAATACAGCATGAGTATATCACAAATTCAGTTCAAATCCTTAGATTAGTACAGAATGGTCCTCGGTACAAAATAATTTCAGTATAAAATAGCCTCGGCACAGAAAGTCTTCAACACAGAGTACACAAAATCAAAGCATATCATAGTTGTTGACCTTAATGATTTCATCTAAGGACAATCTAGAGGTTTTGAAGATAACAAATCATTAATAGTGTTTAAGGACTAATGTTTACATTGAGTGTTATATTGATTATTCATATTCAAAGGATGACCTCAATGAAGCACGGAAGATCATAAAGTCAATTCCAAGGATTCCATTATTCAAGATCACATCAAGGAAAACAATGGATACAAAGAAGACAAGGAGTTGCAAAGAAGCAAATGCAAAGTCCATCCAAAGATAGCTTAGACTACAAGGAGTTTCTAGTATTTTTTATTGAATCCAAATGGGGGGTACTTCCTTATTTACATTGTAAACTTAAAGTAAATGGACATATAAATTAAAGTAAATACATTTACTTAAATGTTTTCAATGAAAATAAGGTATATGCAAATGTCCTATAGAGCACTGTCTAATCTGTTAACTTAGAACAAACTTCTGAGGCAGCAGTTCCATTTTAGCAGACCGAAATGAAGAAGCAATATGAATCGGACGACCGATTCAAATAGAGAGTTTTGGATTAAAGGTTGAAGGTATTTTGGTCGACCGAAACAAAAGGGTGTTTCATTTCAGCCTACCGAAATAAAGATTGATGGCCAGCCTTAAACCATTTCGGACGATCGAAATAGAGAAGGATTTTACTTCGGTCTATCAAAACAAAGATACTGAGGATGATGACCAACCTTAAAGTCATTTCTGTCTACCAAAACACAATGGTGTTTCATTTCGGTCGACCGAACCCGCGCAGATTTAAACTCAAATGGCTATTTCCTCTCGGGCAGTGTGCATAACAGCTCTATTTTTGAATTTGCTGCTGAAACTCTATAAATAGAGTAAGGGGACTTCGGGATTAAGAGTTGCTACCATTGAGAATCATTATATAGCATCCAAAGAGCTTTTGTTTTTCATTTATATCATACTCTCTCATCCCATATCATTCATAGAGTATTGAGCTTCAATCTATTCATATATATACTCTAGAGTGAGCTGAAAGTTGTGAGCTTTGATTTGCATATCAATCTTTGAGAGATACATTTGTATGCAACAAATCTGATCTTCATCTGTAAGGGCTGGTGTGGCCCAAGAAAAAAGAAGCAAGCTAGCTTCAATTTGTAAAGGTTGGTGTGACCCAAAGGAAGACTAAGAGAGGTTGTCTCTTAGCAAAGTGAAGCAAGGAGTTGCTTCATGGAAATGTTTGCTCTCCACCCGTAAGGAGGTGCTATATTGGATTGGGAAGTCTCAAGAGGGTCTTGAGCCGAGGAGTAGGAGTTTCCGAACCTCGCTAAAATCGTCGTGTGAATGTTTGCAATCTTTCTTCCCTTATCTCCTTTACATTTATGCTAGTAATTGTTTATGTTTATATCTTGATAATTGCATAATTGTTAGAAGGGTTTAGTAGAATTTGCAAAACTAAAAATTGGCCATTGTTTGCCAAAGACTCTATTCACCCCCCTCTAGAGTCTATACTTGGGCAACAATTGGTATCAGAGCCTAACTCTAATTGAAAAGACTTAACCGTCTTAGAGTACGATCATGGCTAACAATGGCATAGTTACACACTTAGAAGGATAATGTATTGATAGACCTCCATCTTTAGATGGAATCAATTATAGCTATTGGAAAAATACAATGATAGATTTTCTCCAATCCATAGACTATCATATTTGGCTTGTCATATTTAATGGACCATTCATTCCTATGAAAGATGTAGAAAAGACAATGGTTCCAAAAGAAGAGAAAGATGGGATGGAAATGACCATAGATTGATTCAATGTAATGCTTTAGCCATATGCTATCTTTATTGTGCATTGAGCAAAAATGAGTTTAATAGAATTATCTTTTGTAAAACGGCTAAAGAAATTTGGGACTTGCTTGAATTAGCCTATGTTGAATCAAGACATAATAAGGAATCAAATATAAATGAGATGCATTATAGTTGTACTAACATTACTAATCATGTGAATGCTCATGATAGAACTTACTCATCCTCCTATAGTAAGGAAAAAGAAGCAATTCAAGAGAAATGTATAGCTCTTCAAGATTCTAGCAAAGAAGCAAGTGACATCAAAGATAATGATGCAAATCATGAAGAAGATGTCTTGTGTCTCATGGCCTTCGAAGAAGAGGTAAACTCTAACCTAAACTCATAATGTGATGAATATATTTCTTCCAATGAATTAGTTAATGAGCATGATGAATTGAAAAATGATTTTAGAGAAATACATAATGAGCTACGGAAAATGCTTTTGGAATGCACCACTCTTGTAAAGGAAAATCATAGTATTTTACAAAAGTGTGAAAAGGTTCAAACTGAAAATAAACTTTTTGAAAAGGGAAATGAATGTGTTTTGCTTAAGGAATCAATTGACTTAATTTCAGAAAATGAGTTCTTAAAATTAGCCAATGAGGACCAAATTGATGATTTAGCTAAGATCACTAAAGGAAGGGAGAACTTAAGCATTATATTTGGTAAGCAAAGAAGTGTTTGCTTCAAAAATAGGATAGGATATGATCTTTATAATAATAATGCATGTTTATTGAAAAATAGAAAATCATTAAAGGATTCATTTGTGAGAAATCTTTTACATGCCATTATTGTAGAAAGTTGGGACATAAAATTTATATTTATTAATTTAAAAAGAAGAAAAAGATAAAGAAAATTTGGGTTCCAAAAGGAACTTTTATGCTATGGACCCAAGAGAATTTGGGTACCAAAGAAAGATTTCCTAAGTTTACCTTGTTGGGTTGCTTGATCATTCAAGGAGGTTCCTTAGTGCTGATTTTCTAATGCAAAGGGAGGTTGAGGAGATCCAAAGCTATTGTGGTTGATCTTGAAACTTAAACAAGGTTTGAGCAAGTGTGTCTTACCATTTTACAACTGCTAAAGGTGCTTTGAACTTCATATTGCAGCTGGTATAATCTTGCATACCTCAAACCTCTAGTATGCCTTGATTTTCTGGTTTAAGCTTTTGAAACTGAACTCAATTTGTTAAAATCAAACTATACCTTGACTGTCTATCATCTGAGCATGCTTAGTTTGATGTTTTGAGGCTGTCTAAGTTGAGGTTTGGACTGAGGAATGACCTATTTAAATTCTGGTACTAAGAACCGCACTAGTTTGAGTTTATAACAGTTTACAAATCTGGTTTGAGAGTTGATAATACAATTTAGTGTTGTGTTTGGTGTATCATCTTTTTGAGCATGTTTATAAAGTTTATACACTTGATAGAGCCAAAATCCATTAGTTTACAGTGGTGAAATACCATAATTACCCTCACAACAATGCTGCTACAGAAATTGACTTGTGAAGCCTACATTGAACTGTAAATTGATATTTACTTGATATAAACTGGGGTGCAATGATTGGACCATGTTTTATATGTTAAATGAAAGTTATGAGAACTAAAATCAAGGAGGTTCACTCATGGATTTACACAATTACCCCTCAAAACTAGAATATTACAGTTATAGAAAACAAGCCTGCTACATGCTGTTATTTTCCTAATGTATGAGCTGTTGTGATAAGCCCTAGTTGATATAACTTGTCTCAGTAATAGAACAAGTGTTATTCATCTATTTTATGCTGAGGGAGCCCTTGGTTGAAGAGTTTTTGAATTATCACAAGACAGTGTTTGACAATTGCTGAAAATTAGGTTTTAACCCTAATATTGCTGATGTGAGCATATACAATGTTATACCTTACCTTTTAATTTGCTATTATCATATGAGCAAATGTATATTGTCTATGCATCATCATGCTAAAGAAAAATTAATTGATAATCTATCATGAATCATGTTGAACAAAGACAATATTACATTTGTGCATTATATTGAATTGAGCTCCTTAGAGGAACCTTAACCATGTGTGCTAACCCATAAAGAACCTAAAAGTATTGGGTACCAAAGAATTCCACTTGAGCACATTTTGTAGGTTAAAGACCTCTTCTTTTAAGAACAAGTGGATTCACAAATATGGAGGGCTAAATCATATAAAGAGAAATCAAGCCATGAATAAGATGAGGGATGCACTACACTGAAATATTGATTACTTTGATTTAAAATTCTTAAATGTGACTTAATTGTGCTATGAGATGAGGACTATATTATTATCTAGTCATGGCATAATTAATATGGATGGTGATCTTGACATGAATGCTACTTGTTGTTAAAATATGTAAGGTATAGTTTTTGATAATCTATATAAAAGTTGTTTATTAAGACACATTGTTGATCCTTAAAGCTACTTCATTTAAAGTTATTCAAATCTATTAAAGTAGCATGTCTTGGATTATGTGACTTAAACATGCTACCATGCATCTATTGTTAATCAAGACTAAAATTGTGAAAGATACTTGGAATTGCATGCCTTCAAAGAAAGTCACCCAAAGAGGTTAAAAGCTACTTAATTTGAATTTATTCTAAGTAGTTATATCTAGAAAGTCATTCATGTGCCTTTGTGATTTTCAATGCTTTATTTACATTCTTTTGGCATCCCTAGCATATAAAATGAAATCATTTGAACTAGAAGATGATTAGGATCAAATCTGGAAAAAGATACTATAACAGGTCCTAAATTTACTGGATTTGCATTCCTACACAAACCAGTCGACCGAAGTGAAAATCGGACTACCTAAATAGCTATTTCGATAGACCTAAACTTCAATCCGGCCGACCGAAATAAGAAAATCAAAATTACTTCAGGGATGTTAACCGGCTGATCGATGGAGTCATTTCGGTCGACCGATATGTGTGCAACACCAATTCATATAGGGTTTTCAAATTTACATCATGATATGCAGTGTGGGTCACTATTGGTAATTAAGCTAGAATATGTTCCCAAGAGTTCAATTAAGAAAAATGCCTTCAATATATGTTTTTGAGCACATGTGACTTTGAATTAAAGCAATAAGAATGCTACATGCTTTTGCAAGAAATAACTTTTGTCAAATGCATGACTTATTGGCTTCATATCTAAAAAGTCTATTGAAGAAAAATCACCAGGTCTTGAAATGCAAAATTTTTGGACAAAATGTTTAAAATTATCAATTGCCTTTTACATTTATAAAATAAGCTCCTAGAGCTCATCTTGAAAGGCACAAGTGATTTTCTCATGAGTAATGGTTTTTCACAAAGCTTATATGTATCTCTCTTATTATGTTCAAAACCATTGATGGCATTGTGTTGATTGCACTTACATGGACAGTATTACCTTTAAATCAACATTTATGTTTTATACAAAGAAGTTTACCACTAGCATGCAAAATAAATTGAAATTAGTATGATGAGTAAACTTGAGTTCTTCTAAGGTTTAAAACTCCTCAAGTGCCATGAAAATTAAAATTCATATATTTATTTGACATGTTAATCTTGAGATTATGATTCTAAAGAACATTTTGTTCTAACTTAGATGACTAATGAGATATAACAAGTGCTATTATACTTTAATGTATCCATGTTTAGCACTCTAGAACTTCATATGATATTTCTTGATCAATTCTTAAAGAATGTGTTTAAAAGGGATATTAAGCTCACCCACATGGAAAGTCATGTAGCCAATCTCACCACATCTATTAAAGAATAAATTTTGGTATCAAGGGACACTTCATGAGATCTCTTGACTTCATCTCTTAAAAAAATATGTACAAAGAGAAATATTGAGCTCATCCACATATACAAGCATGTAGCCAATTATTTCTAATCATACTTGTCCAAGAAAATATGCTTTTGCATTATTGGAAATTCATTGCATATAACTAGAATAATAACACTACTTGCATATGCCTTATGCTTTACATGCCACATATGATTTTTATCATTTAACCATATGCTTGTAAAAGGGGATCTTTTGGTATAAAAGACTTAATTTATATATCATTGCTTTTAATGAGGTATATCCATTAAATGATATATGATGCAAATGAAAGCACACTCATAGGAGGAGATTATTGATAATCTCTTATGAATGTTCATTGTATGACTTGTTATGCTTAATTGACTTATTTTGGAAATTATCAAGCATGCTACAAAATGACTTGTTGATCTTCATATTCATATTCATGAGCTTTCATGATTTTGATTATTTTTCCCTCATCTTTCTTGAAGATATCAAATGGGAAAACTCTATTAGGATTGAAGCACACTTAAATTCCTAGATTTGCCTTACAAGGTTTTTGCCTTTTGGTTTATTCTAGTCTATGCTTCATTTTTATTTTTGTTATGCTTCACTGTGTATACTTTTGTATATATTTGCCTATTTGAGTTTATGCTCCATTCTTTGGTTTATGTCTTATGTATACTTTTGTATATGTCATGAACCTTAATGATCTTTGAACTCATGCTATCAATGAAATTGGTATCTTATGATATAATTGCTTATATGTTGCACTCCAAAGCATATTATAGTCATTACCACTATATTGCCAATTCTTGATGCTATCAATGAAGTTGTTTAGGCCTTCCACCTTTTTGAGATGACAAAGGGGGAGAAATATGTGTGATGTGATTCAAATGCTTGATGTTATATATATCATTATCTCATTCCGCTTACATATCAAATGAATGATATATATATATTTTAATGGAAGCATGTTGACAGGGGGAGATTTATAGAAATCTCTTAGAGCTTAAAATGATCTTTAGAAATCTCTTGAAAAGAAAAATGATCTTATATGCATGTTAATGTCTACAATTCATGAAGAATATACAATCATGCTATTTTATTACATTATGTTCATTGAATGCACTTTGATAGGGGGATCATTTTTCAAATGCTACTCCACTTGCTTATGAACACATCAATGTTTTGTCATCATCAAAAAGGTGGAGATTGTTGACCTTAATGATTTCATCCAAGGACAATCTAGAGGTTTTAATGACAACAAATCATTAATGGCGTTTAAGGACTAATGTTTACATTGAGTGTTATATAGATTATTTATATTCAAAGGATAACCTCAATGAAGCACGGAAGATCATAAAGTCAATTCCAAGTATTCCACTATTCAAGATCACATGAAGGAAAACAATGGATACAAAGAAGACAAGGAGTTGCAAAGAAGTAAGTGCAAAGTCCATCCAAAGATGGCTTAGACTACAACGAGCAAGAAAATAAGTCTACCTAAAAGCTTACACGATCATAGACAAAGCGTGAAGAAAGGGGTAGATAGGATGGTGAGTGTTTAGGATTCAATGTCAAAGTATTTATGAATCCATTTGAAGCTCATATCTATAGGACAATGCATATCATATCATCATTCATATGCTCCTATATCCATTAGCAATAGACTATGCATTTCATTCATATATAATTACACATGAAGTCATTGCTAAAGAGTGAGTTAGTTCAAACTTGCAAAAGCCTTGAAAGAAATCATCGCTTGTGCTAGAAATGCTAAGATCATGCATATCAATCATATAATTCATATTGGTCAACAATTAAGGCATGAAAAGCCTTCATTACCACGAGTTGGTAACGGACATTAGGACCCGAGAATGTGCGTCATGAAAAACTATGTTTTTGGCTAAGTGTGAAAAATGAATTTTTGAAATAATGATTATTTCAAAATAATTTTTCCCGATAATAACTCTTTATACTTCAACTAGCCTAAACTGATTTTATCAGAATTTTTGACCAAGTCTACATTGGTCTACATGCGGATTCATTTTTACTAAAACTGTCAGAAATCCAAATTTGTACTAAAACTGAATTTCTACATTTTGATTTAGTTGGATTTCAATTTTTTAGTATTTTTTATTGAATCCAAATGGGGGGTACTTCCTTATTTACATTGTAAACTTAAAGTAAATGGACATATAAATTAAAGTAAAGACTTTAATTTATATGAATCGGACGATCGATTCAAATAGAGAGTTTTTGGATTAAAGGTTGAAGGTATTTCGGTCGACCGAAACAAAAGGGTGTTTCATTTCAGCCTACCAAAATAAAGATTGATGGCCAGCCTTAAACCATTTCGGACGACTGAAACAGAGAAGGATTTTACTTCGGTCTACCGAAACAGAGATACTGAGGATGATGACCAACCTTAAAGTCATTTCGGTCTATCGAAACACAATGGTGTTTCATTACGGTCGATCGAACTTGCGCAGATTCAAACTCAAATGGCTATTTCCTATCGGGCAGTGTGCATAACAGCTCTATTTTTGAATTTGCTGCTGAAACTCTATAAATAGAGTAAGGGGACTTCGGGATTAAGAGTTGCTACCATTAAGAAACATTATATAGTATCCAAAGAACTTTTGTTTTTCATTCATATCATACTCTCTCATCCCATATCATTCATAGAGTATTGAGTTTCAATCTATTCATATATATACTCTAGAGTGAGTTGAAAGTTGTGAGCTTTGATTTGCATATCAATCTTTGAGAGATATATTTGTATGCAATAAATCTGATCTTCATTTGTAAGGGCTGGTGTGGCCCAAGAAAGAATAATCAAGCTAGCTTCAATTTGTAATGGTTGGTGTAACCCAAAGGAAGATTAAGAGAGGTTGTCTCTTAGCAAAGTGAAGCAAGGAGTTGCTTCATGCAAATGTTTACTCTCCACCCGTAAGGAGGTATCATATTGGATTGGGAAGTCTCAAAAGGGGTCTTGAGCCGAGGAGTAGGAGTTTTTAAACCTCGCTAAAATCGCCGTGTGAATGTTTGCAATCTTTCTTCCCTTATCTCCTTTACATTTATGCTAGTAGTTGTTCATGTTTATATCTTGATAATTGCATAATTGTTAGAAGGGTTTAGTAAAATTTGCAAAACTAAAAATTGGCCATTGTTTGCCAAAGACTCTATTCACCCCCCCTCTAGAGTCTATACTTGGGCAACAATAGTATCACAACAAACTTAACTTCAATAATCTGGATTCATTAAAGTATACTAGCTAGTAGTATAGATCAACAAGAAATAGCTAAGTATAATCAAATACCACTTGAACCCAAGATATCTTCAGAAAACAGAGCTTAATTGCTGACCACACTATCTGAACCATTTTCAACATAATCTCAATACAAACACAGTCTGAACAAGTTTGGAAGATGAATTATACTTGTGTCAATCTTCAGAATCGACCTCAGAAGCTTGAGATACCAAGTCACTCTTCAATACAGCCCTTGCATCAGCATATTTGACTGTAGCCTCATCTCAGCAAACAGAGCACGCCTTATAGTTGATTCAATGAGTTTTTTTTGCATGGATCATCATCAAATAGTAGAGAAAAACTTGCTTGTTATAGTATACTTGAGGGTTCTCACGAGCAGCTCAATGTGCAATATTAATTTCAAAGGCTTAAACCCTAAGGAGCCTTATAACAACATATTTATAGTGACTCTGAATAACACAAGGCCTCACACACCACGAATATACACCTGTCAATTTTCACCAATGATTGGGAGAGCACAATTCAGATATTTTTAGAGCAATGGACTAATGCAGGTGTGCTACCTCAGCTAAAATTGTCACTTATCTACCAGCCATAACAGGTTACAAGTTTGAATGCTTAGTTCCATTTCTGTCCAAACTTAGCCTCCAAGAAAAGCATATAACAGCTTTCTAGGACCACTGAGACGTGTCCCATTCTTTTCTAGGACCACTTGACACGTGTCACAATTTTGAGCATGGCTTTATTGTCCGAGACTGAACCATCACTGTCCGAGGCTGAGCACCTGAGCAGCTGACCTTCACCTTCCGAGGCTGAGGCATTACAATGTCCGAGGCTAAAGTGCTGAAAGGCCGAGGCTGAAGTGCTGAAGGGCCGAGCTGAAGTGCTGAAGGGCCGAGCTCGAGGCTGAAGTACTGAAGGGCCGAGCTGAAGTGCTGAAAGTTCACTGACCAAAGCTGAAGTGTTAAAGGGCCGAGCTGAAGTGCTGAAGGGCCGAGGCTCAGATGCCAAGCCCGAGGTCGTGGCCAAGGCTGAAGCAATACTTTCTGAAGCAAGACTTTTTGACATTAAAAGGCAAACATTCCTTAAGGCAATTTAGGACCAACAACGTCTTGCTGAATTTTAGTAAAACTTTTACATGCAAGAATTTAGTCGTATATGATACTTTTTAGTTTTTGCAAAGACTCTCACCTGTAAATGTTTTATATTATTAACTTACTAGTAGGGGGTTTAGGGCTTGGGGTTTGTGGTTGCAAAAACAATAAAAAAGTGAGGACTTCTCCCAAAAGGTAAGAAAGGGCAAATGATTAGATGGAGGTTGTCTTAATTTGTAGCCTAGTTGATTTGAGCTTGTAAGTCCGTAGGGGTGTTTGAACACCTAATGCCCTAAAGCCGTCTGGTTTGGGAGTCATTGACCTAACACTCGACGTCATGAATCGCTAGAAAGCTTAAAATATCAACACATTGCACCATGCTTCCATCTTTGATCCTATAAATAAATAAATAAATAAATAAATAAAAATCGAATGGAAAGAATAAGCGCACCTAGAACAATAAACTTTAATAAAGGTCCACTCTTTGTCTTGATGATCGGTACTAGATTTGTGTGCTAGTTTGAGGGTAAGGATGTGATCAATTCTTTAGTTGGCTAAAATAGCAACACACTTGATGCCGGTCCACTCAAAAAGGATTCTAGAGTTGTTTTAATTTGCATGATCATTTTCTTGATGTGTGGAGGACTATACTTGCTTGCTTGATGTTGAGATTTTGGGAGATTGCTTGGAAATGCTTAAAAAATTACATACTTGAGGTAGTTTTCTCCCAATACTTGTTTGCAATATTGGTGCCTCTTTTGAAAGAATGAGCTTAATGTTTGTGGGTATCATTTCTGGAAACTCTCACAAGACTTCACTTGTCCACTAGGGGTAACCTAGGGGTTTAAAAGGCTTATTGCATACACTAAATGCAATCGTGTTCCCTACAAAAGTGGTGCTATCATTTTATTGCTTTCTAGTTTATACTTGTATAGTTGTTCATTTCATTCCTTTACTTCGTAGTTCATTGCTAGGGACTAGCAATATTTAAGTTTGGGGATGTGATGAGATATGAAAAGTGCGCATTTTAACCCATTCAGCTTGGGTATTCTAGAACCTTTATCTATCTTACTTTACTATTTTAGATTGATTTCGCGTTATTTCCATTTTCAGGCACTTATCTCGAAAATAAGCTAACTCAGCCAAATAAGAGCTTAAATGAAGTAATTCTGGGATTAATCAAAGAAAGGAGCAAAGTGGAGATAGAAAGAAGCAAAAGGAGCAAAAGGGTGGAATCCAAGATTTTCGATCGATCCAAGATGAAGGTTCGATCGATCCAACATAAATCGATCTCAGCACTTCAAGATAGATCCAAACCTTGACCCTATACAGAAATCCCAAAGTTCGATCGATCTAACACCATCCTTCGATCGATCGAACCCCTTGTCCTTATCTAAATGATTGATCTTATCCACAGCTGTACCACATACTAACCACTTTTGTCCTTTTCCCCAAAATATCTCCCAAAATATCTCCCAAAATATCTCAGATTTGTCTTTTCCCAAAAAGCACAGCCAGTTGGATCGATCCAGCCTTAGTTCGATAGATCTCAGCCAAGTTCGATTGATCCAAGTCCAAGGTTTGATCGATCGAACTTCCTCCAGTGTGAAAAAGTTAAAAAGCCAGCTCATTCATTCCGTCATCTATCCGATCATTGGGGAATATGTTTTGCACGACCCTAGCTCATTTTGTGTGTCACCTGACCTACCTATAAAAGGAATATGATGCACTTTTTGAGGGGAGGCTTAGAGACTCTTAGCATTTGGTAGAGGAAACTTTAAAGGCTACTCTTAGTGAAGAAGAAAAGAGGAGGAAGCTAGAGACACCATTGGAGGCCTTTCATCTTCCAAGGAGCAGATTTCATCCATGGAGCTTGCCTTTGAGGGTTGGAGGAGCATCACCATGAGTGGCTAGACATCCTCTTGGGGCTAGAGTTAGCCCCAAGCATGCTTTCTTTACCTTAATCTTGTGTATTATTGAGGGATTAGTATTGTAATACATGTTTTGACACTTTGATTTATATAGATCTTGTTTATTCAATGATTTATGTGGTTTAATGCTTTCAATTGATCATTTTATTCTATCTATATGTCTAAGTATGCTAGAATAGATGTTTATGTGCTTGTCTCTAGATTTTGTGTTATTGATGCATGTCTATGTGTATTAATGCTATAGATCTAGAGATTGTCAAGACATAGTGCTTAATGGAATGCTCTTGCTATTTTCTTGACGGTTTATACTTGTTCCTTGATGGATTGTGCCTCTCCCTTAGTTTATTTTCATGCTAGTAGTGTAGATGTAGTGTAGTGTTAAATGGGAGGACAATCTATGCTTGTTTTTTGATGTTCCATGCTTTTGAATGCAAGTACCATATGTCTTTAACCTTATGGTGTATTTGGATTGTGAGCTTAATGAAAGGATTAATGACTTATTTTGATCTATTATGCCTTTCACATGTTGTTTAGACAATATATTCTTCATTGCTTGATATATTGTGCCTTTCACATGATGTTTAGACAATACATGCTTAATTGGTCATCCTTGCTAATTGAATCAACCAAACACACACACACACACCAATATTGCAACATGCAATTTCCCTCATTAATCACTTGTCAATGGTGTAGAAATGCATTGCTTGGTGGTGATCTCTAAACCCCAAGACCTCTCTCTCTTATTTATTCTCTTTATTGCATTCATTACTTAGTTTAATTTAGTTGCTCTCTAGTTTAATCAACCAACCAACCATTTGTTTGATCATTTGACCTACTACCCTAGTTGCAATTCCACAACCCAATTCGACGTCAATCCCTTGGGACGATCCCTACTCGCCATAACTATATTTTTAGTGAAGGTAGTAGTGGCTTTTATAAATGTAAAACTTGGCCCTCGCCTTAATGCACACTTTCAAGTTGTTGGTAGTGTGGCGGACCAACAAGTTTTTGGCGCCGTTGCCAGGGATTGAATGATTTGATTTGGCAATGTCATATTAGTGGAATCAATTAGGATTAGTACTCTTTTGATCGTGTCTTTACTTTATTTTTATTTTTCTTTTGATTGCTCATTATGTTTGTCCTTGATTGACAAGGTGTATTGAGTTGAAAAGAAGCCAAGCAAAGGAACAATTAAGCAAAGGAGCTAAACAAAATAAATGAAAAAGCTAAAATTCTAAAAAAATTGCTAAGCTAAGCTGAATTTGGAGTTGAAGCGCTATAGGACCTTTGTGAGACTTTCTTAACTCAATCTCTTTAGTTAAATTGTCAGCCTTTGTGGAGGCATTTTTCTTGTCATTGCATCATTGTTGTTTCAAACATGGGAATTGTGATTGTGGAGGAAGCTTAATTGATTTGTTGTGAAGGCGAAGTGTTTGTTCATTCATCGTGCTTGTTGTGTATTGCATTGTGCATGCATGGTCATAGATCATTGAGACCAACTCTTGTCCTTCTAGACTTACATCTTGAATCCATAATTAGAAACCCTAAGGGAAGAGGTAGCTCTAGTTCTACTCAATCCATTACATCAATGGACGTACATGAGGAAGAGCATGTAGATGACCTTGGTTACATAGACCAACAAGGTATCCTTCACCCCAATGTGCATCATGATAACATGCAAGTTCCATTACGCATGCCAAGGCCATACATTCACCAACCTCAACAACAACAAGGCCAAGTTCCATTGGGAATGCCAAGGCCAATGTATGTTCCACAACCTCCTATCATCAATCAAGGAATTCAAAATCAAGGTGTTCATGTTACACCTCAAGTTGTTAACCCACCACTTGCTTTAAGAGACCATTTTGTGCCTAATGAGTATAATGCACCCACATGCATTCAATTGCCACGATTTAGAGCACACCATTATGAAATTAAAGCACAAACCATTCAAATGCTTCCTAACTTTTATGGACTTCCAAGTGAAGAACCTTACAAGCATTTGGATGAGTTTCTTAAAGTTTGTTCTACCGTGAAATACACGGACATGCCAGAAGAAGTCTTAAGGCTTAAACTTTTTCCATTAACCCTTAAAAACAAGGCGAAATATTGGTTTAACAATCTTAGGACTTTTTCAATTACTACTTAGGCAGAAATGCAACAAGAGTTTTTGAAAAAGTACTATCCGGTTTCTAAGACCAATGCCATGAGAACTTCAATTAGAGAATTCACACACGGAGATGGAGAAACATTTCATGAGGCATGGGAACGCTTCAATGAATTGCTTAAGAAGTGTCTATATCATGACATGCGCAAATGATAATTAGTTCAATATTTCTTTGAGAGCTTATCGGACAATTACAAGGGTATGGTTGATGCTTCCATGGGTGGTTCTTAAGGTTGATGCTTCCGTGGGTAGTTCTTACATTGATAAGCATGAGGATGATGTGTGGCGTATCTATGAAAGCATGAGTGAAAATTCATTGCATAAAACATTGTCTTCAAAGAATGGTAGAAATACACAAGGTAGGAAGAGTGTTGGCTTACATCAAGTTGACAACTCTAATGAGATAGCCGCCGAGATGAAATCCTTATCTCAGAGGTTTGATTAATTCTTGATTAACCAAAACTCAGCGAACCAAGTATCTTCCTTCCCTAACCATTCTCATCGTGCATCCAATGAATCTTGTATGACTTGTTCTAGTGTTCTTCATTCTACTTCTCATTGTCTTCATAGACGAGTGCAAAGTGAACCTAATGAGCAAGTCAATGCAGCTTTTGTGAATCAAGGGGGAAATCCTTATGGTACTCAATACAATCCAAGTTGGAGAAATCATCCGAATTTCTCTTGGAAAAACCAAGGGGAAGGCTCAAACCCTTCCCAAGGCGGTTTCCAAAGGAAATATATTCCACCTCCACTTCAAAACCAAGGATCCCAAGGTTATAAGTCTTACCAATCACAAGGAAATCAATTCTCTAATTCTCATTTTCCCAACCAATCTTATTCTCAAGGTAATGCTAGAAGTCCCGCTTTTCAAGGTAATGCTAGAAGTCCCACTTTTAAAGAAAAAGTTTTGAATGCTTTGGGCACTTTTGAGGCAAACACACAATTGCTTCATTCTCACTCTCAATCCATTGCAAAGCTAGAAACCCAAGTAGGGCAAATAGCTAGCACTCTTAATGCTAGAGAGAAGGGAAAAATGCCAATGAATGCCCCACTAAAGCAACAATGTGTTATGGAAACCCAATCCTCATCGGAAGGGTGTACCATAGAACATGTCAATGAGGTGACCACCTTGCGGAGTGGTAGAGTTGTGGATAATCAAGTAGAAATGACCAATGAAGAGAGTGAACCGGTGCAACCACAAGTTGTCACCCATCCCGTTTCACATTTTATTCCTCCTTCATTGCATGTTCATGATCTTATGAATGAGAAAGCTTCAAAATGCGATTTGAAAACTGATTTTGAAAGTGATTCATTGAAGAAAGTCTTGAAAAATGTGTTTGAAAAAGAAGTTTTGAAAAATGATGTTGAGAAAGTTTTGTTGAAAAATGATTTGAAACAAAGTGATTTGAAAACTTCTTGCATTGAAGAGAATTCAAAAGAAAATTCTGAAAAAGTGTTTGAAAAAGCTCCATTTCCGAACGCCTTGAAAGGGTCCATTTCAAAAGAAAAGCAAAAGGTTAAGACCAATGAAATTTTGGAAATGTTTAGGCAAGTGAAAGTTAATCTTCCACTTTTAGATGCAATCAAGCAAATACCGGCTTACGCCAAGTTTTTAAAAGATCTTTGCACCCAAAAGTGGTAGAACAAAAGCCAAGCACTAAGGAAAGTGGTTTTGACTGAGCAAGTGAGCTCAATTTTGCAACATAACACTCTCCCAAAGTTTAAGGACCCCGGTTCACCCACTATATTGATCGGTTGGTCAATTAACATCAACCTTCGCAATAGCATGAATCATTGTAAAATAGGGCTATTGGTCGGGTAAGTCGACCCACTGGGACTGCACTAGTCTAAGGCAACCTAGTTGTCTAGAGTCATTCTTAGGATGATGAAGGGGTGTTCATAGAGGTTTTGTTTGTTGTCACTTAAATTAGGAATTCAAAGTGCATAAAACACTAATTTGCAAGGAATTTAGGATGAAAAGATTAAGAAGAGGAGACTAGGGAAGTGAATCCGCCTCCATCCCTATACATATGCTAGATTAGACCTAAATTGGGGAAAAAAACAACATATGATGGTCAAGACTTACATAGCAACACATGGTTGCCATATAAGTAATCAAGAGGTACATTAGGTCTCAAACAAGTATAATCCATCAAAAGATAAGCATGCTTAGACTACCTAACTAAGGTGTAGCTTATACACATTTACTTAAATGAGAGACTATCAAGTTCTTGACAAAATGATAAAGCACATGGAGTTAGAGATTAAGCATACACCATCAAAGGATTTCCTAAGCAATGGTCTATCAAAGTCACCTATCAACATGCCATGAAACCATTCATAACCTTGCTTCTACTCTCACCATGAAAAACTCAAGCAATATGATTACTTTAAGACATCATCTAAGACAAGATAATCAACTTAAAGAAATCATCCATACACGTATCAACATTCATTACAACAAATGAGGTGCTCTTGGTTATGAAAAGACCATAAAATATATATAGCAAATCCCCAAAATAGACTATCCTAGGACATGCTTACAAGGGAGGGACTTCATCACCTCCCTAGAGAAAGAGTTAGTTACCCATTGCTAAGCTAGAAGAAGGAAGAAGCTCTATCCAAGACTCCATTTTCGTGCTCCTACTGTAGCACTCAAGAACACCCTCCTCCTTGCTCTCTTCTCTCTCCTCTAATCTTGTAGAAATCAAAGATAGCAAATGTGTGGCCTTTGGTAGCTTTTTATTCTCCAACAACACCCTCTCTCTCTCCTCCAAGGAACACCTCCAACCACTTCATAAAGAAGGAAGATGGCATTGAGGAAACCAATGTGCAAGTGGCTGGAATTGAGCCATTTCTGAGTGCAATCTGCCTGATTTTCGAGCACTCGAAAAGTGATCTCGAGCACTCTAACTTAGTGCAATGTGCAACATGCTCCTCTTGCTCAGCGCTGACCTATTTTGGTAAAACTGCTATAACTTTGTCCTCCGAACTCCGAATGATGATCTGTTTGAAGATTTGGAGAGCTGATTCAGTTCTTTAAAAACTTCATGTTTTGATGAAGACCCAATTCTCAAGTCTGGTTGGTCAAAAATGGGGAGAAAGGCAGTACTTTAGTGCTGCCAGGCAGTTCTGCGCACCTCTGTTACGAAGATCATAACTCTCTGCTCCGAACTCTGAATGATAAACCACTTGAAGATTTGGAAAGCTGATTCAGAGATCTAAATCTTTCATGTTATGATGGAAGTCTAGTTCTTCAGTTTGCTAGGTCGAAAATGGAGACAAAAGTCAGGATCACTGCTGCCAGAAATTCAGAAATGGCATCCTTTTTATTCAAAATTCCACAAGGCATCATTTTTGCTTCCTTTTTGCACTTTAACCTGAAAATGCATAAAAACATGCAAATGGAGTTAATCTACATAAAATAATTAATAACTGGACTTTGTTAATGTAATTTAGGGCGCTTGAATATACAGTATTCAGCGCTTATCACACCCCCAAACTTACATTTTGCTAGTCCCTTAGCAAAACCAAAATGCAAAGCTCAATGGAAAGAAAACATGGGAATGCTATTACAAAAATATTCACCATGGCAAAGATAAACATAAACATAGCTCAAATACAACTTGAAACAGAAAAAGAGCTGGAGACGGGATCATTGGGAAGACTACCTTGCATATATGAAGCATGGATACAAAAAATGGGAAAAACTATTTCAACATGCATGCATCAACATCATAGTCCATATAAATAATTCAATTGTCATCTCTTAAATGGAAATAACTCAAACTCCAGTGAAAGTGAATTGGATTCTCAACATGCGGCTTTTACTTTCTTTTTCAATTCCAAAGCACAAGTTTTCAAATCATTGAATTCCCCTTTAAATGAGGTCCCTAAGGCATGATTTTATTTAAAAGACAACCTTTGTTGCTTGTTAACAATTTATTGCAACTCATAAGCGAAACATAGAATGGTTGTGCAATGCTAAAGTCCCTTAAGCTTTCTAACCAACCTATGTAGCAAGCGTTAGGCCAACAACTCCCAAACCAGACGGCTTTAGGGTGTTAAGTGTAGAGACACTCCAAAGGACTTAATAGCTCAAGTTGGAAAGGCTACGAACTCTAGCTAACCATGTTTATTACAATTTTTTTTGAATGATCGTGCAATGTTTAAGTCCTTTAAACTTTCTAACCAACCCTTGTAGCAAGCGTTAGGCCAACAACTCCCAAACCAGACGGCTTTAGGGTGTTAAGTGTAGAGACACTCCAAAGGGCTTAATAGCTCGAGTTGGAAAGGCTACGAACGTCAACTGGTCATTTTTCATTTTTTTTTTTTTTTTTTTTTAACTTAAATCATGCCAAAGATATTCATCTATCAGGTTCATCAAATCAGATTAACTAGGCCAAGGTCAAGGTTGATCAAGCTGTATGCCTCATAGTTAAGTTTCCAATGTGCATCTGTGCATTGTGAAGCTTATAAGAGTGTAAATCCAGCAAGAATCTAATTGAAACATTTATACAGACTAATTTGAATCTACATGATCATTTCAACTCAAATTTTTCTTTATTTTCAAAAATTTCAATTGCTTCTATACACAAGGTATTAAACATATGTTTCATCTCCGACAAGTGTCAAGTTATACTATCATTGCTTAGCAAAAATTATGAAACCAAAAATATGCCAAGAATGCTTTGATGCACCCCCAAACTTAAACTACACAGTGTCCTCAATGTGGGACATGGATGTAAGACAAAGAGTATAAAAAGGAACAACAATACCCAGGGGGAGGAAACGGCATTTTGATACAAAAACCCCCAAACTTGAATTGGACTGCGCAACCTGGAGAGCATCACGAAGAACAAAAAGAAACAACCACAAACAGTATTAATAGCACAAGCATAAATACAGATAAAGAATGTACCGAAAGTTAACAGAACAGAAAGAATTTGCATTGCAACAAGAGTTTACATGATTACAAAAAGAGCTGTACAGGGATCATGTCTACTAGAGCAACCTATACATAGCAAATTCTTACAGTTCAAAAGGAAAACAAAAGATACAAGAGAAATAGTTACATATGAAACAAAAAGATAAGGGCCACACTAGCAACAAGCTATGGTCCAGAGGGTAAACGGGCGAGGATGGAATGGAGGAGAGATTGAGTCTTACGCCGTTCAGCGGAGGCCAAACGACGTTCCTCAGTGGCGACACGACGGTCTTCAGCAGCAAGACGACGATCTTCTTCAGCACGTGAAGAAGTCTCACACAGAGTCCGAGTGTACGCGGACAAAGAATTCTCAAAACGATCCAGTCATTCATGAATACCGGCAAAGCTAGCCCAGATGAAAGCCTGGTCCTGGTGAGAGTCGACCGGAGGCTCTACCCTTGCAGCGGCTGCTGCGGTGGAAGCATCCTCAGAAGGAGGAGGAGGTGGAGCGTGGATGAACAGGGGGGCAGCAGGCTGAGGGGTACTAGAATGGCTAAGAACATTGATCCACCGGCACTGGGTAAAAATTTTAATCTTTTCGCCTTTTGGTTCATGGGGAGGAACAATGAAACCCTTGTGCTGAAGGAGCCGAGTGATGAAAAACGGCAAAGGCAATTTTCGATTTTCAACTCGCGGAACCCGTGCATTATGAGCATCATGCCAAAACTTCATAAATGTGGTCCAAATGAGCTCTGGGATGGAGAACCATTGGCCTTGGTCCATGGCATATAAGGCTTACAAAAGGAGGCCCCGACGCTCGGTGCTATGCACCAAAGGGCAGACATTGTGCTTGAAGACAGTGTCAATGAACCACAGGCGTTTCGAAAGATTGGTTTTTCGGATAAAAGACCGGGGCCTAGTAGGATCGTCAACAGTGCAAATGGCAGTGGCAATCTGCTCCACAGTTAATGTATCCGGCTCCTCATATAAAGGGAGATTCTCACGATTGACAATGTCATCGGGGCACTCAATGGGGCAACCAGAAACCTGAATGATGTCAGTTATAGTGAAAGCATAGGTGGTGCCATCAATGGATGTAGTGAGAGAAATGGGTGGCTCTTCAGGGCATTGGAGATTCTGATAGAAGAGGCGCACTACACGGGGGTAGGCAACCCTGGCAAGGGCTGCGCAAATGTGCTGCAGACGTCGGTTAGTCAATTCGGTGACAGCCCACGAAGTAGTGGGTAGAATGTCAAAGGCATCCGTGAGCGGAAATGAGAGTTCGTAGTTGAGGTGTTTGCGATCCCAAGGATCACGTGGTCGCTCACGATTGACAGCACGGGCACCCGAAGAGGGTCGAGGAGGGCGAGAAGAACCGGCATGAGACATTTAGAGAGGTGGACTTGGGTGAGGACTTTCAGCGAGCACCTGGCGTGCACCACAAAAAGGAGAAGGTGAAAGTGAGTGGGATGAAGGAGCAAACCCAAAAATTTTTACAAGCAACGAAGCTCTAGCATAGAGCTAGTATCAACAAACCATCAACACAACAAAACACCAACATTGCAAGCCCATCCTCCTTGTAAAATCATAATGAATGAACAAAGGCATGAAAAACAAAGGAAGAAGATACTGACCTGAATTACACTCTATCCTAGAGTAAGAAGAATGGTAGGAAGAGGGAGGGGAGATGATTGGTTGGTGGTTGTGGATGAGGGATAGGTGGGTGAGTAGGGTGAATTGCATGGGGGAGAGAAAGGTGGTGGTTGTGGGGGGGAGGTGAGGAGAGGTGGGGGTGAGGGGGTTTGGAGAGAGTATGGATGAGAGAGGAAATGTGGTGATGGTTGATGGAGGTGGTGAGGGTTTAGAGAGAGAGAGGGGTGAGGTTTGGGTGAGTTGGTGTGGGTGAAATAGAGGAGGGCTGGGGGTTAAAAGGAGAGGAGGGAGCTTGGGTCGAGAGAGAGAGGTTGTGTGGTTTTAAAAGAGAGAGGGAAGCTTGGTTCGAGCACTCGAAGGGTGTTTTCGAGTGCTCGAAATTGGGGCAGTGGCCTCGGCTGAGAATGGGGCATGGTGCTCTACACTTCGAGCACTCGAAATGGGACTTCGAGTGCTCGAAGTCTTGGCAGTGAGGTTTGCTGTGGCATGAGATGTGGTGGAGTGTGAAGTGGGGGTTGGTTGGTTGTTGGGGCAAGCATGGAGTGTGGATGCATGAGGGTTGCAGGGTTTGATGATGGTGGTGAGGTGGCTGGGCAAGGAGGCATGTATGAGGTGGTGGGTTGTGGAAGTTGGTCTGCAGAGATGCCGAGAGGGGGTTGTTGTGTGCATGGTGGTGATGCTATTGGAGAGAGAGGATTTTGGTGGTGAGGTTGGGTTTGGTTGTGAGAGAGATGGTTGATGGAGCTCGAAGTTGCCGAGAGAGAGAGGTTTGTTGGTGGCTGGTTTCATGGTGGGGTGTGATGAGAGAGAGAGGTGGGTTGCAATGCATGGGTGGGGGTAAGGTTGAAGTTGAGAGTGAGAGAGTGGAGAGTGGTTAGGTTGAGGTGTGGAGAGGTTTGGAGGTGGTTTGCATGCATGCATGCATGCAAGGATGTCTTGGGTGGTGAAGGAGAGGTGGTTGGGATGGTTGGATGATGGTGTGAGGTGATGGAGCATGCATGGTTTGCATGCTTGGGTTGGGAGGTGTGGGTTGTTTGGTGGAGAGTGGAGAGGTGGGGATGCAGGGTGGTGAGGGGTGGGTTGGGGAATGCCGAGAGGGTGGCATGAGAGAGTGAGGTTGGGTTGTATGAAATAGGTTGTTTGGTTGGAGATGAGGCTGGGTTGGTGAGGGAGAAGTGGTTGGGATGGTTCAGGCAAGATGCCGAGAGGGTGATGTGTGGTGCATGGTGTGTGAGGTTTGCTTGGGTGAGGGGTTGCCGAGAGGAGAGGTTTGCATGGGTTGGGAGATGTGTATGATGGTAGGTGGTTGCATGGTTAGATGCCGAGAGGAAGGGGGTGTGAGGTTGGTTGGTGTGTAAAGGGCATGGTGTTGAGGTTGGTTTGGGATTTCGAGCACTCGAATGGTGGCTTCGAGTGCTCCAAAAACAAGCAAAAGTCTCAGAATTGTGTTGTGGAAGTTTCGAGCATGCTGAAATTTTTGGTTGGAGGCTCGAGCACTCGAAATGGGAATTCGAGTGCTCGAGATGAGGACAGTAGCTTGGGATGAGGTTGAGAGGGGGGTTCAAGCACTCGGAATGGGTTTGAGAGAGCTCGAAAATTGCAGCCAAATTAAAGTGAAGCTTGAAAACTAAAGCACTCGGCATGGAGCTTGAATGTTGTTGCATGGCCATGCATGAGCTTGCATGGATGGTTCAAGGAATGAGATTATTAATACATGGAAGCATAAAGACTTGGAGCAGTGGGCTCGGATAGGAAAGAATGCATGCATCAGAGAAATGCATGCAACCATGCATGAAATATAGAAATGCATGAAATGCATGCAAGCAAGGAACTTTGCGGATCATGATAAAATTTTTGAGGAGCATGAAATTCCTATGCATGCAATGTTGATGGATTCAAGCCAATGTATGGGAAAAATTTAAACGTTGCAACATCCTCTCATTCAAATGGATGGAAAATTTGAAAAGAACTCTCTCT
This sequence comes from Cornus florida, assembly GCF_030987335.1. Classification (NCBI taxonomy): domain Eukaryota; kingdom Viridiplantae; phylum Streptophyta; class Magnoliopsida; order Cornales; family Cornaceae; genus Cornus; species Cornus florida. The sequence continues at coordinate 79,691,838 of NW_026775580.1, forward strand.
TTTTTTTTTTCTTTTTTTTTTTTACTTTTCAAACTTTGCAATTTCTAAGGCATGGAAAAATTGCCAACTTTCAGAACATCACACAAAGCATGGGTGGATGTAAGAAAATTTTCAAACCTTTGCAACATCACACAATGCATGAATGAAATTTAGGGAGAAAATTTTAAACTTGCAAATTCATTCCATTCCAATGCATGGGAAATTTTGAAAGTTTTGTTTTGAAACCTTGCAATTTTTCAACCTTTTAATCATCTCAAATGCATGAACAATTTTGAGAAAATTTTCAGACTTTTCATTAAAAATGATAAAAGATGCACACGAGTCGCATTTGAAAAATCTAATGAAATTGCTAGAAAGCGATGGAGACTTCCGGGAATGAAAATTAGAGTTGAGAAGGTCTAAGAAGCCAGTCTAAAAAATGTGGAACACAAGTTAAGATAATTCCAGAGAAAGTTAAATTTTGGCATTTCTACACCGTTTCCCAGGAAATTTGCAAGGCACGAGCAATTTCAAAGAAAAGGAAGCTTGGGAATTGAAAGAATTTCTTCCCTTGAGTTGCTAAATTTAATGTCGATAGCTAGACAAAGCTAGAGCAGGCACTAATCCTCATAAATTGGATCCGTCAAGAGGACTTCCTCAACTTTTCGGGTTAGAATTGTGCCGTCAATGCAAGGCTTAAGCCTTTGGCCATTTACCTTGAAGAGTGATCCACTTGCAGGATCATGAAGTTCGATTGCTCCATGAGGAAAGACGGTAGTGACAATGTATGGACCATCCCATCTTGACCAGAGTTTATCGGGAAAGAGTTTCAAGCGGGAATTGAAAAGCCAGACCTTTTGTCCCGGGGCAAAAGACTTTTTGACGATATGTTTGTCATGAAAAGCTTTAGTCTTTGCCTTGTAAATTTTTGCGCTTTCATACGCGTCATTACGCAGTTCCTCAAGTTCGTTTATTTGCAACGCACGATTAGAGCCGGCTTGTTTGAGATCAAAATTGAACCTTTTTATGGCCCAATAAGCACGGTGCTCTAATTCTACCGGGAGATGACATGCTTTGCCAAAGACAAGTCGATATGGTGACATGCCAATGGGTGTCTTATAAGCTGTCCGGTAAGCCCAAAGCGCATCGTTTAGCCTTACTGACCAATCTTTGCGGTCCGGTCTAACCGTTTTTTCCAAAATGTGCTTAATCTCCCGGTTAGAGATCTCTACTTGACCACTCGTTTGAGGGTGGTAAAGTGTAGCAACCTTATGAATGACGGAATACCTAGCAAGGACGGATTTTAGATAACGATTTCGGAAATGAGATCCGCCATCACTAATGATTGCTCGGGGCGTACCAAAACGACTAAAGATGTGAGACTGAATGAAATGGATCACGACTTTATGATCATCAGTTTTGGTAGCCTCGGCTTCAACCCATTTAGACACATAATCCACCGCTACAAGGATGTACTCATAGCCATAAGAAGATGGAAATGGTCCCATGAAGTCAATCCCCCACACATCAAAAATTTCAACAATTAAAATGTTGGTGAGGGGCATCATGTCTCTTCGGGACATGGATCCAAGTTTTTGACATCGTTCACACGATTTGCAAAAATTGTATGCATCCCGAAACAAGGTAGGCCAAAAGAACCCGCTTTGAAGAACTTTGTTAGCGGTCTTTTTGGCACTAAAATGGCCTCCACAAGCAAGAGTATGGCAAAAATTTAGAATGCTTGTGGCCTCGGTTTCAGGAATGCATCGCCGTATGATTTGGTCCGGGCAATACTTGAATAGTTCCGGATCTTCCCAAAAGAAATGCTTGACTTGGGAGAAAAACCGGTCCCTCTCTTGTTTGGACCAATGAGCTGGAATTTTGCCAACCGCAAGATAATTGACAATATCCGCAAACCATGGAAGAGTAGAATGTGAAACTTGAAGAAGTTGCTCATCCGGAAAGGAATCATGGATGGCTGCGAATTCTGAAGATTTCTCAATAAGTAAGCGAGAGAGATGATCGGCGACAACATTGTCGGTCCCTTTTTTGTCCCGGATGTCAATGTCAAACTCTTGAAGTAAGAGGATCCATCGAATTAAACGGGGCGCTAACAAATGCCTAAGAGCGGCATGATCTGAAAAGACGATGACCTTGGAGCCAAGAAGATAAGAGCGAAATTTATCTAAGGCGTACACCACAGCTAGCAATTCTTTTTCAGTGGTGGTGTAGTTCAATTGGGCATCGCAGAGAGTTTTGCTAGCATAATAAATGACATGCGGAAGTTTATCCATACGTTGGCCTAAAACCGCCCCTAATGCATAGTCGGATGCATCACACATGATCTCAAAGGGAAGAGACCAATTAGGGGGTTTCATGATTGGGGCAGAGGAGAGGAGAATGTGAAGTTTGATGAAAGCTTCCATGCAAGCGTCATCAAAATTGAACGGAACATCCTTGGCTAAGAGATTACACAAGGGCCGTGAGATTTTGCTAAAATCTTTGATAAAGCGACGATAGAATCCGGCATGGCCAAGAAAAGAACGAATTTGACGGACGGAATTCGGAGGAGGAAGATTAGAGATTAACTCAACTTTTGCCTTGTCTACCTCGATTCCCCGCTTAGAAATGACATGTCCTAAAACAATGCCTTCTTGGACCATAAAGTGGCTTTTCTCCCAACTTAGAATGAGATTCGTCTCTTTACATCTTTGGAGCACAAGAGATAAATTTTTGAGACACGAGTCAAAGGAGGAGCCAAATACGGAAAAATCGTCCATGAAAACTTCCAAGAACCTTTCAACCATATCGGAGAATATGGACATCATGCACCTTTGGAACGTTGCCGGTGCATTGCATAGACCAAAAGGCATGCATCGATAGGCAAAAGTACCAAAGGGACATGTGAATGTTGTTTTCTCTTGATCTTGGGGGGCGATTGCCACTTGGTTATAGCCGGAATAACCATCAAGAAAATAATAGAAGCTTTGGCCGGCTAACCTTTCTAGGATTTGATCAATAAATGGGAGTGGGAAATGATCCTTCCTAGTTGATGAATTAAGTTTACGATAGTCAATGCACACACGCCACCCGGTGGTGGTTCGTTGTGGCACGAGCTCACCCGCTGAATTTTCAACAACGGTGAGCCCGGATTTCTTGGGGACAACTTGTGTGGGGCTCACCCACTTGCTATCAGAGATAGGATAGATGATTCCCGCATCTAGCAATTTGATCACCTCTTTCGTGACCACTTCCTTTATGTTTGGATTTAACCGGCGCTGGACCTCTCTAGTAGGCTTTGCGTCATCCTCCATATGAATGCGGTGCATACAAATGGAGGGGTCAATTCCTTTCAAATCTGCCACTGTCCAACCAATAGCTTCTTTATGCTCTTGGAGCACCGCTAAAAGGTTGGTCTCTTGGTCTTTTTGAAGGTCCGAGGCAATAATGACCGGAAGGGTTTGCTTTGGACCAAGGAACACATACTTGAGATGGGCCGGGAGCGGCTTAAGCTCAAGTTGTGGCGGAGATAACAATGATGGGACCGGAGGAGTGGTGGAAAGTTGGGGAAATGGTTCTTTTGGAATTTTCCAAGGAGGTACATCCATGATAGCACTAATATCAAGCAAGGAATTGACTTCTTGAATGGCTTGATCAACATCAAAGTTTGAGAAGTCAAAATGGGACATACAAGTTTCAAGAGGATCTTTGCTTAGAATGAAGGGGAGAGCTTCTTCAACCACTTCATCGATGACATCCACAAGAAAACAATCATCCTCATTGGAGGGATGTTGAGTTGTATGAAAGATGTGGAGTTTGACTTGCATGTTTCTAAAAGCAATGTCCATCACCCCGGTTCGGCAATTAATTGATGCATTAGCCGTGGCTAAAAATGGCCTACCAAGGATCACGGGAATGTGCTTTTTTGGGTCATGGACCGGTTCCGTATCAAGAACCACAAAATCTACCGGGAAGTAGAATTTGTCCACTTTGATGATAACGTCCTCGAGAATACCTCGTGGATGCTTGACCGATCTATCGACAAGTTGCAAAACCACGGAAGTCGGCTTACGATCTCCCAAACCAAGTTGTAGGTAGACTGAGTATGGAATTAAATTCACACTAGCTCCTAAGTCAAGGAGGGCCCTCTCGATTTTGCTGTCACCAATGACGCACGAGATTGTGGGGGCACCCGGATCCTTATACTTCGGGGGAGTGCTGTGCTGAATGATAGCACTAACATTTTCAATCAACTTCACTTTTTTTGGCAAATGATTTTTAGAAGTGCGCTTTTGAGTGCACAAATCTTTGAGAAATTTTGCATAGGGAGGGATTTGCTTGATAGCATCCAAGAGGGGCAAGTTAATCTTCACTTGCTTGAAAACTTCCCACATGTCTTGAATTTTACAATTCTTGTTCCCAAAATGTGTCGACTCTTGAAGACGTTGAGGAAACGGAGCTTTTGGCTTATAAGTCGTGTCCACATTTGGGGTGACATGTGTGGGATTTCCGTGAATGGTAGTTGGATAAGAATTTGGATTAGAAGAGCTTGAATTTGGATTTTTCAAAGGAGAAACTTCCTCACTTTTGTCTCCATCGACCTTGTTGTCAACCACTCTACCACTCCGAAGGGTGGTGATAGCCTGAACTTGTTCATGAGTCGGCCCACTCGGAGGAGGGGTTTCGTCAATCACATGCATTCCTCTAGGATTTTCAAAAGGTTGAGAGGGAAGCTTGCCCTTGTCCTTTTGAAGCAATTGATTCACCGAGTTAGCTATTTGGCCCACTTGATTTTCGAGATTAGCTATGGATTGAGTATGAGAGTGAACCATTTGGAGAGTAGGCTGCAAGGATGTCAAGAGTTGCTTATTGGCATCCATTATTTGCTTATTTAATGATTCCATCATTTGCTTGTTTGCAGCTACTATCTCGTTAGTTGGACACACAGGAGGTTGATTGGAGACATTTGGATTGTAAGGAGGATGGTAGCTTGAAGAGGCTTAGAAAGGTCTACCTTGATATTGAGAAGAGGGCTGATTTTGCCGCCCTTGGTTTTGGAATTGGGAATTTTGTGGGGCTTGTTGCCGCCACGAGAAATTCGGATGATCTCGCCAACCCGGATTGTAGGTGTTGGAATATGGATTGTTCCCGGGCCGCGAGAACATGGCATTAGCTTGCTCTTGGTTGGGATTGGGAAATTGTTCCGGTGTGGGGCAATCTTCCGAGAGATGGAATGGACTAGTACATGAAGCACAAACTGAACTTGCCGAATTTTGAGACAATGAAGGAGGAAGATGTGGTGCCATCAATTGGTAGAATTTATGAGCGATGGCATCCACTTGAGATGATTCCTCCCTTATTGACTTTGGTTGACAAGGGTTGGTGTTGTTTGGAGTGGTTGCGGTCGGAGCCCTACGAGAATTGTGTTGAAGTGAATTTTCACTCAAATTCTCAAGTAAGGTCCAAGCCTCATCCGCATTCTTGGACATGAACATCCCACCACAAGAAGAATCAACCATGAATCTATGGGTTTCGGTCAAGCCAGCATAGAAAGCTTGCACTAATTGCCATTTTGGGATCAAATGATGAGGGCATTTTCGAAGAAGATCTTGTAGCCTTTCCCAAGTCTCGTGGAGTTGTTCTCCATCAACTTGAGAAAAACTTAGAATGGAACGCCTCATTTGGTTGGTTTTACTCACCGGATAATACTTCTTAAGAAATTCTTGTTGCAATTGAGCCCAAGAAGTAATAGAGTTGGGAGCGAGGGAGTTCAACCAATATTTTGCCCTATCCTTTAGGGAGAATGGGAAAAGATGAAGATGAAGTGCATTGTCCGAAAAACCTCTCAACCGGATGGTTGAGCAGATTTCAAGGAACTCATCAAGATACTTATATGGATCTTCATTATCAAAGCCATGAAATGATGGAAGCATTTGAATGGTACTAGACTTGATCTCATATTGAGCTGCATCGATGTTTGGCATCACTATACAAGAAGGAGAAGCATAGGTGGTAGGAATGAAATGATCTCTAAGAGTCATTGGTTCTACATTAGGAATTTTAACCCTTTCATTCCCCGAATTTCCTACGTTATCCCCCATTGTATTGAATTCAGTTTCAAGATCCCTTGTAAGAGTGGGTTCCCTAAGGTTCCATCTAAGAGTTCTTTCAAGTGAATTTATATCAATAGGCGAGTCAAGTGTGGGTAGAGAGAGTGACCTACGGCCAAACATCAACAACAAAGCATAAATTCAACAACACAATTCATCATCAATACTCCACATACGATGTTCCCTTTCTCCTAATTATCAAGACAGAAAATAAATGGCCACGACAAGGACCGATGCTTGTACACGAAATTAAACAAGATAATAGCCTCTACAAGGGCTTCACAACTAAATTAACTACTTCTAAAATTAACACATGTACGATATTCACAATTCGAAACTAGAAGTCACGAGACTTACCTGGGGTCCTCTAGACTTATAATTTGCTAGCAATCCCACGGCGAGCTTCGAGTCCCTAGAATCTTACAACACGAAGATGATCAAAACATACAAGGAATATTCACAAGACACAATATGCACAATCAAACTAAATTTAACCCGAAACTTTGGTTGCTAAACTGTTTGCAAGTCCCCGGCAACGGCGCCAAAAATTGATCGGTTGGTCAATTAACATCAACCTTCGCAATAGCACGAATCATTGTAAAATAGGGCTATTGGTCGGGTAAGTCGAACCACTGGGACTGCACTAGTCTAAGGCAACCTAGTTGTCTAGAGTCATTCTTAGGATGATGAAGGGGTGTTCATAGAGGTTTTGTTTGTTGTCACTTAAATTAGGAATTCAAAGTGCATAAAACACTAATTTGCAAGGAATTTAGGATGAAAAGATTAAGAAGAGGAGACTAGGGAAGTGAATCCGCCTCCATCCCTATACATATGCTAGATTAGACCTAAATTGGGGAAAAAAACAACATATGATGGTCAAGACTTACATAGCAACACATGGTTGCCATATAAGTAATCAAGAGGTACATTAGGTCTCAAACAAGTATAATCCATCAAAAGATAAGCATGCTTAGACTACCTAACTAAGGTGTAGCTTATACACATTTACTTAAATGAGAGACTATCAAGTTCTTGACAAAATGATAAAGCACATGGAGTTAGAGATTAAGCATACACCATCAAAGGATTTCCTAAGCAATGGTCTATCAAAGTCACCTATCAACATGCCATGAAACCATTTCATAACCTTACTTCTACTCTCACCATGAAAAACTCAAGCAATATGATTACTCTAAGACATCATCTAAGACAAGATAATCAACTTAAAGAAATCATCCATACATGTATCAACATTCATTACAACAAATGAGGTGCTCTTGGTTATGAAAAGACCATAAAATATATATAGCAAATCCCCAAAATAGACTATCCTAGGACATGCTTACAAGGGAGGGACTTCATCACCTCCCTAGAGAAAGAGTTAGTTACCCATTGCTAAGCTAGAAGAAGGAAGAAGCTCTATCCAAGACTCTAATTTCGTGCTGCTACTGTAGCACTCAAGAACACCCTCCTCCTTGCTCTCTTCTCTCTCCTCTAATCTTGTAGAAATCAAAGATAGCAAATGTGTGGCCTTTGGTAGCTTTTTATTCTCCAACAACACCCTCTCTCTCTCCTCCAAGGAACACCTCCAACCACTTCATAAAGAAGGAAGATGGCATTGAGGAAACCAATGTGCAAGTGGCTGGAATTGAGCCATTTCCAAGTGCAATCTGCCTGATTTTCGAGCACTCGAAAAGTGATCTCGAGCACTCTAACTCAGTGCAATGTGCAACATGCTCCTCTTGCTCAGCACTGACCTATTTTGGTAAAACTGCTATAACTTTGTGCCCCAAACTCCAAATGATGATATATTTGAAGATTTAGAGAGCTGATTCAGTGTTTTAAAAACTTCATGTTTTGATGAAGACCCAATTCTCAAGTCTGGTTGGTCGAAAATGGGGAGAAAGGCAGTACTTCAGTGCTGCCAGGCAGTTCTGCGCACCTCTGTTACGAAGATCATAACTCTCTGCTCCGAACTCTGAATGATGAACCACTTGAAGATTTGGAAAGATGATTCAGAGATCTAAATCTTTGATGTTATGATGGAAGTCTAGTTCTTGAGTTTGCTAGGTCGAAAATGGCGACAAAAGTCAGGATCACTGCTGCCAGAAATTCAGAAATGGCATCCTTTTTGTTCAAAATTCCACAAGGCATCATTTTTGCTTCCTTTTTGCACTTTAACCTGAAAATGCATAAAAACATGCAAATGGAGTTAATCTACATAAAATAATTAATAACTGGACTTTGTTAATGTAATTTAGGGCGCTTGAATATACAGTATTCAGCGCTTATCAAGTGAACTCAATTTTGCAACATAACACTCTCCCAAAGTTTAAGGACCCTGATTCACCCACTATATCATGCATCATTGGTGAACATATTATTAATTGGGCGCTTCTTGACTTAGGAGCAAGTGTTAACCTTCTTCCTTACTCGGTTTATGTCAAACTAAGCTTAGGTGAATTAAAACCGACATCGGTAGTTTTACAACTTGCCGACTGATCCATCAAAAAGCCTAGGGGTGTCATTGAGGATGTTTTGATTAAGATTGATAAATTCTTCTTCCCGGTTGATTTCGTTGTCATAGACACGGAACCGGTTTCCAATCCCAAGAGCCAAATACCCATTATCCTTGGCCGTCCCTTCTTGGCAACCTTAAATGCCAACATAAATTGTAGGACGGGGGTAATGAAGTTCTCTTTTGGCCATATGAAAGTGAAGTTGAATATATTCAATCCAACCCCTAACTCATTTGACAAATATGAAGGAGAGGTTAATGTTGTGGAAAAATGTCATGAGTTCAATTGTGAAGGAAATGAGTTTTTGTGTGACTTAAGTGTTTCTAAAGCTTTATCTTTGACATTGCATTCTAAGACCATTGTTTCAAATTCTCATTGTGAAAGGGCATGGAAGCCCAAAAATTTTGATTGCATTGATAAAGGATCAAAAGCTTCTTTTGAGTTTGATCCAATAAGTTCTTCCAAGAACCATTTATTGGGTGGAGCTCAAGGTATCTATCACCCCAAAAAGGAGGGGATGAACTATAAGGTCTTTGATCCGGGCTAAAAGAGCCCAACGTCTTGCTAGAGACGTTAATGACTAGCAAAAGCATTCATAGGGTGTCAAAACCCTATTTCTCCCTCATTTCTATCTTACATTTTGTTTTTTGCGAAGTCTAGATACTTGTTTTTGGTTCTCATATGCATTAGAAGGAACTTTGGTGAGGATTGCATGAATTTTCTTGTTGGAATTGAGCTTTCTGCATAAGTTCAATCGATCTCAAACGAGAGTTCGATCGATCGAACATCCATCTGCATCCAACACTTAGAAAAAATTTCAACCTACATCCAACCTGCATCCAAATCCCTCTCTGTCTGATCGATCGAACATATTCCTTGATCAATCAAGAGACCTTCGATCGATCCAAACTTCAAGTTCGATCGATCTCGAGTCTTAACACTTAGAATATTTTTGAGACTGCAGAACCTGTATCCAAACCACCTCTCTATCCGATCGATCGAAAGCATTTCAAGATCGATTTGAAATTCTTCGATCGATCGAACTTCATAGTTCGATCGATCTCAAATTCCAACACTTAGCCAAATTTTTGAACCAAAAACCTGCATATTTTTGCGCTCTGTTCGATCGATCGAACTCATGTTCCGATCGATCTCAGTTCTCTATTTTATTGTTTGACTTTGTTTTGACTTTTTCAATTTTTAAAAATCCAAAAATATTTTTATTTTTATTTTTATTTTTAAAAAAATTCCAAAAATACTTTGAAGAGAGAAAGTTCGATCGATCTTAGTTGAGGTACGATCGATTGAACTAATCGGGGAATGTTTTTAAAAATAGAACCGAGGGTTTCAAGATCGATCTCAACCCTCTCTCATTTCCAAACCCTACCCCCTTCTTTCTCTCGTTGCTGACACTGTGCATCCATCATCTTTATCTTCTCCGGCGAGATCTAAGCTTCATATATCTCTCTCTCTTCTTAGATTCATCTTCCCTCTTTCACATCTCCATTTCTCTCATCGTTTTGAAATAAAATCCGAGATCCCCTTTGTAATTTAAGTTTCTATTTTATGTATTCGTACTTTACATGCTAGATCTAAGATATATTGTTGATGAAATCCGCCATTTTTAAAGCTTGAACCACTGTATATATATATATGTATATATGTTTTTGTATTTTTCGTAATTTGTTTCGATTTGGGAGTATGGGCCTTGTTTGGGTGATGATTTTTGTTGATTTGATGTGTTGTAAGGCCCACAAACACGTTCGTGTGGGCCCCGTGCTTCCATAGTCACAGATTTGTGACCTTTTAGTTTTCATCTTCGCACAGTTCGATCAATCGAAATTGTGTCCTGATTGATCTCACTTAATTTTGATTGATCCAACTTTTGTGATCGATCTCACTTACTTTCGATCGATCCAACTTTTTTGATCGATCTCATTTCTTTTTTTGATCGATTGAATTTCACAGATCTCACATTTACACTTCATTCATCATATTTTGTATTCATGTTATCTTATTTATGCCCAATGCCTGTGATATTCCACATTGGATGTATTTCATACTTATATTGCTTAGCATTATTCATATCCTGTCACCTGCATAAATTCATGTCATTTCCATTTTGTCTATCTTATTTGACAATACATGTTTCTATTTTGTGCTTTTAATTCTTTATCCTGGCACTAACTTCCATTGCAAGTTTTTCTTTTTCTTTTTACAGGCCATGACTAAGCGAAAGACTGTCGCCAGAAGGCAACATGGACCTCAAAGACATCAGAGACAGCAGAGGCATGTCAGGCCTAGGACAGAGGAGCCAGCAGAGCCCTCTCATACTCAGGAGCCAGTACAGGCTACCCCACCTCAGTCACCATCTCATGCAACTGAGGATGATTATATTCCATCTACTTCTGCGGCTAAGCCTACGTTTACACCATCTCTATCTCCACCACATCAGCCAGCTCCAGAGCGTGATAAACCTACGCCTAGATATGAGAGTATGCCGGTGGACCATGAGTCAGTGTTCGACACAGATTTTTTCTCCAGATCAGTGCTGACCCGATCAGCTTATCACGATATTATCCAGAGGGGCCTTGTGTGATACCCCCGGATTTCCAGATGCGGGTTGGCCAGGCCCACGCCCGACTACCCGAGGATATCAAACAAATTAGCATTAATCGAACACAGAATATAATTAAAATAAACATGAGTAAATAAAATTCGCTGGAAAGAAACTAAATGAAAATCCTTTATTGAAAACTTCAGAATAAATCTTATAAATAAGAACTAGTCTGTTACAACCAACTTTTCCAATTATAATACAACTCGGGAATCCATCTGGTGGACCCCTAATCAAAAGCCAATACTGGAAAACGAACAACTAAAAAGAAGTCCACTGCTAAACCATGAAGAACCCTCGGTAGAATAAGTAGTCGTCTCTGCTCAGCACGAACAAGCTCTAAGACTTGGAACCGTCCGTTACCTGAAAAATAATAGTGGGTCAGGCCCACGAACAAGTTCTATCCTAACTACAATCCAAACAGAGACCCGATACGCAGATACATCCTAGACGTCACAAACATATCTATATAGTCGGTAATAGATAAATATATATCCACACTACAGGACTCTCACTAACTATGCTGAGGGTCTCAACCTGAATAGAAGGTAACATGTAATACGCACCTGAGTGGGCATGACTACCTAAGCCTAACAGGGTATACCTCAACCAACATAGCTAGCTACGCATCCTACTGCATATACGCACCCTAACCGTCAACTATGAGACTCAAGCTCAAATCGCGGTACCATAATTTATATATATAAATTCCCATCCAAACCAATGTAGTGCCGCTCAACTGATTCGTTGCCATGACACGACATAAAATTAGGATTTAAATGTTTTAATTAAATCCCTACTCCAATTATATATATAAGTTCCTTCCAAATACAATGTTGTGCCGGTCAATAGTTCATTGGTCAAGACACAACATATAATCAGGATTTAAACGTTTTAGTTAAAACCCTATCCATCCTAACGTAGAAATATAAATAACCATCCAGTATGTCGTTCAACTGTTTTAGTTGACAGGACATGAAACCATGTAGGATTTAACTGTTTTAGTTAATCCATTCCGTATGTATGAATGGGTTGAAATTAGTGTTTTGATTTAATCCGTCCCTCCGTATGTCACCGTCCCATACTGGTACATACCATGCATATGATCCGTAAATGATGCAACATTTAGACAGAATATCAAATAAAGTCCACAATATCCATATAGTTGATAAACACATAGTTTCAACAAGTCATCAACTAAAAATCCGGAATCCATCCATGTAATTAAACGAAACAAAGTTTACAAATTCGTCAAGTTAAATTCCAGCATCCATCCAGGTAATTGACAAAAAATATACATTTATTTCTTCAATTAATTCCAGGCCAACGTCTAATTAGATTGGCAGAGCCTAAGTACAAGTCCAACAATTAAAGTCCAAACCCTAATCTAAATAATTGCAGTGTAATGCTTAATATTACAGCAATTTAAAATTCCAAGCTTAAATTCATGCATTGCATAAAAGTATTTAGTATTTCAACAATTAACATCCAGGATATGCATAGACCAAAGTTGTTAATTGAGTGATCCTAGCATACAACCACAACAAAAGTTACAAATATATACATACTCCGTTAAATTGCTAAACTAAAAAAAACAATTAAACTTCCTTCATCCGTTAACAACCTGCACTGCTGTATACCTTCCCACAATTAAACCCCTGAGTATAAAGACCTTAATTTATTAAAAATGGCTCTAGTATAGCATAATATAATGCTTGTAATCCATGTTCCAACTTTTTTTTTAATTTTTAGACGCAGTTTGCACAATTAAGTCCTTTCGGTCCGCTAAGTCCGTAAACTGCCTGCGTCTTGCCTTAGATTTCCTACGGTTTAAAACCTTAGCATATAAATAAATTAATGCATCCTAGGGCTTTAATATTTCTTGAATTAATATATAAATCCATCTCCCTAACCCAAACACAGCTCATAAAAACCACCATCGAACCAAACAACACACAAACAGCCCCAAAACACAAATATGATTACAGAACCTTCTCCAAATAAGTGGAGCAGGCTCTAACCTGCCTAGAGCCACCTCTTTTAGAGGTAGAGCCTGCTCTACTTCCTCTAGAGCAGGCTCTACTCATGGGGGAGCCGTTTCCTCCCTCCGTGGAGCCGACTCTTTCCCCTTCTGCGAGCTTCAGTCCGTTCCTACTTTGTTTCAGTCCGTCCTCTTCACCTCTGGTCTATTCCTAACACTTTGTTGGTCTTTAAAACTGATCTTAGGAGTTTAATAAACACCTAGTAGCATCCCATCAGTTTGCTATAACAGTAGGAATTAAAACAACAACAAAAACAACAATCGTCTTAACACGCTTTTACGATCAAACACTGAATACAATCTTGCAACTACAGTTCCATTCCAACCCCTCTGCTCCTCTTCAAAACTGAACCTAAGGTCTTATAACATCCCATTAACATCCCCATGACTTGTTCATAATAGTTCAATTCAATTACAGTGTTTAAAACCTTAACCAATTAAACATGCTTCCACTCCAAACTGCAAACCAGAGGTACCAGAACTTTAACAGAATAATTCCACACATATAGACATCTGATTTAGCATATAACAAACATGTATAATTTAATAATTGATCAATTAAAACCCTAGAGACAGTCTAAGGATGCACAGAACACAGGCAACGGGAGAGAGAAATGAAAGAACTTGCCTTTACAGTTTTGGATTCAAAACTCTGTTGCTGTCGTTCTAAGTTTTTCCGGCGATCCCATTCACTGTTAAATCTCCTATTGCTCCATCTTCCCTTCTCCTACGTTTGTCCTGTAAGCCACGGCCAAACCCTCACCAAAGTAGCTCTGTTTGTTTCTCACGACCCCTCTTAGTTCCTCTCTGTTGTTCTCTCAATACTCTGAACGTAAATAAGGTCTGTGATTGCTAAAACCCTAAGGTGACATACTGCTCTATATATATATAGACTTAATTGAAACCCTATTCCCTATAGGATTAAAAACAGAGCCCTAATCTAAATACTAGTCGGCCCATAAACATAACCTACGTTTAAAATCTATGTCAGCTACACTTAGGTGACGTCTAAAAACTCACTTAACTTAATTACAATAATTTAAACCCAATAATGAAATTAACGCAACCAATACCAATAATCACCAATAAATCCATTCAGTCAAAAAAATAATATCATTAACGCAAATAATTCAAATAATTACAAATAGGTCTAACAATTCAAATAATAAAATAAAAATCCAATTAATTTAAATATCACAATTACCAAATAAACCAAGGAAAAATAAAACAACTAACAAATCAATTTAATGTAAAACCATTTAAATTCCCCCAACACTTAATTTAATTCAGAAAAGCCTAACCACATAAATACCAAAAATAAATAAAATAAATAATGAAAACAATAAAAGGAATATTAAAATTCCAATTATAACCCTTTTAAAACTAGGGGTCTTACACCTTGCAGCTATACTTGCCCCAGTTACTGAGCCAGTCTATCAGAGGCTAGTACGGATGTTCTTCCAGAACCTCCGACCATCCCCGTGTCACAGGGTAGAGCTGATCACTTCTATTGATGGCCACCAGATCACTATCACTGTGGACACACTTTCCAAATCATGCCATTGTCCACACAGATGCCCTCCAGAGCTTCAGGAGCTATATCTGCGGCTATACAGGCCTTTTTATGCCAACATGGCAGTTTTCTTGACAGGTCACCATGCTGCTGGCGAAACTTTCGTCACCCGCACATATCTTCCAGATGACCTGTGGTTTGTTGATTTCGTTCTCTTTCGGAACATTTATATGTCTGGCTACAAGATTCAGTAGCGAGGAGACTATTTGACAGCCCTCTACGCATTTTCTATAAGCCACTGGGTATCTATCCCCACGCTCATCTGGAGAGTGATGAGGAAGCTATATGATGAGTGTATTAGCAAGGAGAAGCCCGGAAGGGCTAAGTCTCTTCCTTTTGGCCACCTCATCACCCAGATACTGATTAATTAGTGCTATCATTTTCATCCTCAGGAGCACCCTGAGAGAGGTTCCTGTCAATTCTTGAAGAAGGACTGGACCAAGAGCTACAATGCCATTATCACGAGACTGCAGGACCACGCAGTAGTAGCTGCAGATAAGCTCAAGGCTGAGAAGGCAGAGGCAGCAGCAGTAGATCCAGCAGTGGACGACGCACCAGTTGATCCGGCTGCCGAGCGTATGGACATAGATTTAGAGCGACCTGCAGATGAGGCAGAGTACCTTTTTCAACTAGGTCGCCCGTTCATGAGCAAGAGTAGACTCAGGACTCTCAGTCTTCTGATTCTTCTATACCTGAGTCTCCAAATCAGACCCCTGGCTTTGGAGTACGCCTGCAAACTCTTGAGGATACTGTTGTTGATATGCGAGTTGATCTTACAGCCCACAGAGCTGATTTTGCTGCCTTCCGCACGGATGTCACGACTATGTTTCGAGATCTATCTAGAGATATCCGCGGAGCCCGACCTGCCCGTCCTACTTCATCCTCCTGAGCTCCCAGTTTTTTCTATCTTTTTATGATCCCTCTCTATCATTGATGCTCTATTTTTGTTACTATATATCATTTTTTCAACCGGTCTGTCGGCTTTAGACATTTTGATGTACCCTGTACTTTATTTTTTATATATATATATTTTCTATGGATGTCATATGATTATGTTCTCATATGTATCTGTTTGACTCCATCAGTGCATCATAATGACTTCAGTGAGAGAGTGCTACCCGATTTTTTAGGACCACCCTTATACCTCTCTCACTTCTTTATCTGTTTATCCCATTTACACTTGCATGTCCACTGTGCACTGATTATCCCTTTTTGTTATCTGATGTGTTATCCAAGTGCTAATTTTCAAGATCATAGTTGATCCCAAGTTTGGGGGGGGCCATGCCACCCACTTCGGATATTTTAGTCCCGATCATTCTACGCCTTAGTTGCACTGGTATACTCTTTCCTTTGTTCTCTTTACACATTGAGGACATTGTGCAATTTAAGTTTGGGAGAATGGTGCTTTGCAGTGTTAGTTTTAAATTGTATATCTTTTGAGCATGACTTATGTATTTGAGGGATATTTCTATGATTGGTCCATATCTAGCTATGATTTTGATCTTTTGAGGACTATATTGCTTAAAATTTAAAAATTGCTTGACTTGAGAGTCCAATACTCCTTGTATGCCTTATGGATGCCATTTAAGAGTAAATTTTTTGAAAGATTGATATCTTGCTTGCACTTGTGGTCCACATCATCTTTATTTTGTGATTTTTTTAAGATTCATTCTAGGATTCTACACTAGCACAGGCGCACACTAGCATTTATTTGTGGGGTACATGCTTTATTGATTATTGAATTGGTTATATCCCAATTGAGCTAGTAGTGCATTGAAAGCTTTCATTCCTGATAAAAGTGGATAACAAACCCTTTTCACTAAGTAGCCGGGATTCTAGCCTCATCAAGTATTGAATTTCTCGCGCCAAAAGGTGGAGGGCCCAAACTCTAAGTTAATAATTGTACTTTCAAAAAAAAAAAGAAAAAAAAAAAAAAAGTTGCAAAAGCAATAAAAAAGTGAGGACTTCTCCCAAAAGGTGAGAAGTGAGAAATGATTAGATGGAAGTTGTCTTGATTTATAGCCTAGTTCATTTGAGCTTGTAAGTCCGTAAGGGTGTTTGAACACCTAATACCCTAAAGCCATCTGGTTTGGGAGTCATTGACTTAACGCTCGACGTCATGAACCGCTAGAAAGCTTAAGAGATCAACACATTGCACCATGCTTCCATCTTTGATCCTATAGAAAAAAAAAAAAATCGAGTGGAAAGAATAAGCGCACCTAGAATAATAAACTTTAATAAAGGTCCACTCTTTGTCTTGATGATCGGTACTAGATTTGTGTGCTAGTTTGAGGGTAAGGATGTGATTAATT
The DNA here is from genome assembly GCF_030987335.1 of Cornus florida. NCBI lineage: Eukaryota > Viridiplantae > Streptophyta > Magnoliopsida > Cornales > Cornaceae > Cornus > Cornus florida. The sequence goes on from NW_026775580.1 coordinate 79,708,989, forward strand.
CTTTAGTTGGCTAAGATAGCAACACACTTGATGCCGGTCCACTCAAAAAGGATTCTAGAGTTGTTTTGATTTGCATGATCATTTTCTTAATGTGTGGAGGACCATACTTGCTTGCTTGATGTTGAGATTTTGGGAGATTGCTTAGAAATGTTTAAAAAATTACATACTTGAGGTAGTTTTCTCCCAATGCTTGTTTGCAATATTGGTGCCTCTTTTGAAAGAATGAGCTTAATGTTTGTGAGTATCATTTTTGGAAACCCTCACGAGACTTCACTCATCCACTAGGGGCAACCTAGGGGTTTAAAAGGCTTGTTGCATGCGCTAAATGCAATCGTGTTCCCTACGAAAGTGGTGCTATCATTTTATTGCTTTCTAGTTTATACTTGTATAGTTGTTCATTTCATTCCTTTACTTCGTAGTTCATTGCTAGGGACTAGCAATATTTAAGTTTGGGAGTGTGATGAACGCTAAAAAATGCGTATTTTAACCTGTTAAACTTGGGTATTCTAGAACATTTATCTATCTTACTTTACTATTTTAGTTTGATTTCGCGTTATTTCCATTTTTAGGCACTTATCCTGAAAATAAGCTAACTCAACCAAATAAGAGCTTAAATGAAGCAATTCTGGGATTAATCAAATAAAGGAGCAAAGTGGAGATAGAAAGAAGCAAAAGGAGCAAAAAGGTGGAATCCAAGATTTTCGATCGATCCAAGATGAAGGTTCGATCGATCCAACATGAATCGATCTCAGTACTTCAAGATAGATCCAAACCTTGACCCTATACAGAAAGCCTAAAGTTCGATCGATTTAACACCATCCTTCGATTGATCGAACCCCTTGTCCTTATCCAAATGATTGATCTTATCCACAGCTGTACCACCCACTAACCACTTTTGTCCTTTTCCCCAAAATATCTCCCGAAATATCTCAGATTTGTCTTTTCCCAAAAGCACAGCCAGTTGGATCGATCCAGCCTTAGTTCGATAGATCTCAGCCTTGTTCAATCGATCCAAGTCCAAGGTTCGATCGATTGAAGTTCCTCCAGTGCGAAAAAGTTAAAAAGCCAGCTCATTCATTCCGTCATCTATCCGATCATTAGGGAATATGTTTTGCACGACCCCAGCTCATTTTGTGTGTCACTTGACCTACCTATAAAAGGAATATGATGCACTTTTTGAGGGGAGGCTTAGAGACTCTTAGCATTTGGTAGAGGCAACTTTAGAGGCTATTCTTAGTGAAGACGAAAAGAGGAGGAAGCTAGAGACACCATTGGAGGCCTTTCATCTTCCAAGGAGCAGATTTCATCTATGGAGCTTGCCCTTGAGGGTTGGAGGAGCATCACCATGAGTGGCTAGACATCCTCTTGGGGCTAGAGTTAGCCCCAAGCATGCTTTCTTTATCTTAATCTTGTGTATTATTGAGGGATTAGTGTTGTAATACATGTTTTGACACTTTGATTTATATAGATCTTGTTTATTCAATGATTTATGTGGTTTAATGCTTTCAATTGATCATTTCATTTTATCCATATGTCTAAGTATGCTAGAATAGATGTTCATGTGCTTGTCTCTAGATTTTGTGTTATTGATGCATGTCTATGTGTATTAATGCTATAGATCTAGAGATTGTCAAGACATAGTGCTTAATGGAATGCTCTTGCTATTTTCTTGATGGTTTATACTTGTTCTTTGATGGATTGTGCCTCTCTCTTAGTTTATTTTCATGCTAGTAGTGTAGATGTAGTGTAGTTGTAGTGTAGTGTTAAATGGGAGGACAATCCATGCTTGTTGTTTGATGTTCCATGCTTTTGAATGTAAGTACCATATGTCTCTAACCTTGTGGTGTATTTGGATTGTGAGCTTAATGAAAGGATTAATGATTTATTTTGATCTATTGTGCCTTTCACATGTTGTTTAGACAATATATTATTCATTGCTTGATATATTGTGCCTTTCACATGATGTTTAGATAATACATGCTTAATTGGTCATCTTTGCTAATTGAATCAACCAAACACACACACACACCAATATTGCAACACACAATTTCCTTCATTAATCACTTGTCAATGGTGTAGAAATGCATTGCTTGGTGGTGATCTCTAAACCCCAAGACCTCTCTCTCTTATTTACTCTCTTTATTGCATTCATTACTTAGTTTAATTTAGTTGCTCTCTAGTTTAATTAACCAACCAACCATTTGTTTGATCATTCGACCTACTACCCTAGTTGCAATTCCACAACCCAATTCGACATCAATCCCTTGGGACGATCCCTACTCACCCTAACTATATTTTTAGTAAAGGTAGTAGTGGCTTTTATAAATGTAAAACTTGGCCCTCGCCTTAATGCACACTCTCAAGCTGTTGGTAGCGTGGCGGACCAATAGTTCTCCAGTTTGTTGGATTGAGGTATGCGAGACAGCCGCCTTAGGACCTGACATTGTACTCAGGACTACTGAGAAGATTAAATTAATCAGACAGAGGTTGCTCACAGCTCAGAGTCGACAGAAGAGCTATGCAGATAGGCGGAGACGACCGCTATCTTTTGAAGTGAGAGACCATATTTTTCTAAGGGTTTCTCCGCGAAAAGGCTTGATGAGGTTTGGGAAGAGTGGCAAGTTGTCGCCACGATTCATTGGACCGTTTGAGATTTTGGACCATGTAGAAGAAGTTGCCTACAGACTTGCTTTGCCACCACAGATGGACAGGGTTCACGATGTCTTTCATGTGTCGATGCTACGGAAGTATGAACCAGATCCATCTCATGTTTTAGATTGGGTTGATGTGAACATTGATAAGGATGTCTCCTATGTAGAGGGACCAGTACAGATCCTTGACACATGACAAAAGGTGTTAAGGGGCAAGACAGTGCAGTTGGTGAAAGTTCTTTGGTGACATGACGGAGTCGAGGAGGCTACTTGGGAGCTTGAACAACGGGTTCGCTCCAAGTACCCAGAGCTGTTTTATTTCCCAGGTTTGGCTTGATTTCGGGGACAAAATCCTTTTAAGTTGGGGAGATTGTGATGTTTTCGAATTTCAGCATTTTTCATTTTTCTGGAATTTTGTCACCGCAAGGGCATTTTCGTCATTTCATGTTTCGCGTAAAGGATTTTAGTTGGGTCCGTTTGCATTTCACACATTTTATATGAACCAACCTCCATTTCAAAATCATGTTTAACTAAATGTGATGGATTGGAGACTTTTGGCTTGTTTGCATATAGTGATTGCTTTCTGAATCAAAATTCTTGTTCTCACACTTGAAAGCCTGAGCATTGTAGCTTAAATTGTGATGGTTGTTTCTTCTCCTTTAGACTTGATGGAATGAGACTATACCATCTTCTTCTAGGCCCAAGTGGATGGGCAAAGGAAAAGAGAAGGATGATAATAGGACTAGGCTAGCACAAAATAAATATATTTTGAATAATTATTTTTACAGATAATTACCATAATATAATCGGCCCGACCCAATTATTATTTTATCCTTATCAGGAGAGGACACGTGTCATCATCTTATTAATCCAAGAAGCCTATAAATAGAGGCCTGGAGGAAAAAGGAAGGGGACAGAAATTCAAAATTGAGAAGACAACACAAATTCAGAATTCAAAAATCCAGAGACTTGGAAATCCAGAGACACAGAAATCCAGAAGGTATACAAATTCAGAATTTAGAAAATATAGGTATGTTTGTTTGCTAATACAACTACATATCTTTCATTTTATTTTATATGTTATAAGTGTCCAAGTTATACAATTTCCCTCGCCTAATACCACAACTAATCGTCTACTTTGTATGGATATCCTTAAACACACAAAAATCAGGCCAAAAAATGACAACACAAGATAAAGCTGTGGTTATTTGGGAAACTGACAAAAGATTAGAATCTAAAGATGGAATAACTAAAACATAATCTAAATGCAGATTATCAGTGAGTGTCAAAGATCCGTCCCCAATAACTGGGGTCGAAGTCCCATTGGCAGTAGAAACAAATTTGTGTGAGGATGAATTAAGAGGTGAGACTTGTTCTTTTCATGTAATATATTCATTAAAAATGAAATTTTTAATTATTTTTTTTTTTTTAAAAAAAATTATTCTAATTTTTTTATTTAAATAATTAACTAAAAAATTAAAGAAAAATTTATACAAATTTAATGAAAAATATCTCATCAAATTTGGATGAATTTTTTCATAATTTATTTAGATAAGAAAAATATATTAACTAAAGTAAAAAGGAATTGAGTGTTGATGGCCTCTTGATTCAGCCTTGATGGAGGTAGGAGGACAAATAACAGTGGTCTTGGGCTAATAATACACTCAATTTGGGCTTGGGCATGACGGGCCTTTGGAAGATAGATTTATATCTATGGTGACGTGGAATATTCTTATTGGATGGGATTTTTTCCCTCCACACTTTGCCCCCAATTCTTTTTTAATTGGATTACGGCTCCTAATTAAAATGGAATTAAAGTTGTGCAGTTGCTACTTCGCATGAGGCGTTTCCATTTATGTCTATTGTTATTCTGACTCAAGGACTTCCTCAAGATTTGGAGAAAACATAGAGGGAACCTTGGGAGATTAACAGAGAGGTTCAAGGAGAAAGGAACGGGTTTACTTCTGGGTTGAACCAAGAGCACCAGAGGAGTGGAACTAACTTATCAACCCATCTTCTCTATTTTATTTTTAATTTTTTACTTTTTTCCATTTCATTTTCCATTACTAACTATTTAGGTTATTAAATTTATCAATTTTTGGATTGTATTTTGCTCATTATATTCACTAATAAGAATAATATTGTAATATATATATATATATATATATATATATATATATATATATATATATATATTGTTGGTCTAAAGATTTTATCTAAAGGTCAATCTTATGTTTTGATGATTACAAACCATTAATGATGTTTAAGTACTAATATTTTCATTGAGTGATATATAGTTGATCAAGATTCAATCCTCAATGTTAAGCTAGAAGATCCATTCCAAATACTCAAACTATGGATTCAAGGAAGCCTCAAAGTGCAAGAAATCAAAGAAAAACTCGGACTTCAAAGATCACACAAAGCATTTCAAAGAAACAAAGCAAGTCTTCATCAAGCCTAAACGATCATGGTCAAAGAATGAAGAAAAGGGTAGATAGGATGGTGAGAGCTTAAGATTTAATGTCAAAGTATATTTGAATATATTTTGAAGCTCAAAATTATAGGACCATGCATATCATACATCATTCATATGCTCCTATGACCATTAGCAATAGACTAGGAACTTCATTTATATATATTGTTATATGAAGTCTTTGCTAAGAAAGAGTTAGTTCAAGCTTGATAAGCTTTGAAAGAACTCATTTTCTAAGCTAGAAATTCCAGGACCATGCACATTAATATATATTTTTATTTTGGTCTCTAGAAAGTAAAGGAAAATGCATTGAAATTAATTTTTCATCTTTAAGGCCTTTGTTGCCATAATTTGGTAAATGACTCTAGGACACAATGCACTTGAAATTTATCATCTACATATGTCCCTAAACTCTTAGAAATAGGCCTTGAACTAAATTGAACCATTCATCAAAGTCCTAGGTGCTAGAAAGATGGATATCTCATAAGAAGCAATTTTCAGCCCAGAAAAATTTCAGACCAGCCTATACTAAAGATGCTATAACTATTTGTGTAGTTGGAATTTTTATGTAAGGCTAGTGGCATTGGAAAGCTGACTTCGAGCCCTTAAGTTTAGACTCAAATTTCACCTAAATTGGATTTAAAATGACTGAGATATGAGCTTGACAAAATACATGAATCTGGTATGCGAAATTTCTGACCAGGTTGCACTAAAACGGCCATAACTACTTTTGTGGTTGGAATTTTTGAGTAAGGCTAGTTGGATTAGAAATCTGACTTCAAGACAATAAATTTAGACTTAAATTTCACCTCATTTGGAGTTTCATGGACTAAGTTATGTCCATTTGAAGTCATACACTCTTTTCTGTCCAATCCTAAAGCAGCCTTCATGTAAATAGAGCCAGCTCTCTCAAGGCAAATGGAGCCGCCTCCATTCAAAAAAAGGGGCCTGTTCCATTCTTTTAATGGAGCCGCCTTCATTTAGAAATGAGCCTGCTCCATTTTTTTGGAGCCGCCTCCATTTGAAAAAGAGCCGCCTCCACTAAAAAATAATGAGCCTGCTCCTTTCACTCCAGTAGCATTTCTTGGCTCGTAGAACAATCCTTCAGAAAAGAGCCTGCTCCACTTTTTTAATGGAGCCACCTCCATTTGAAATTAAGCCACCTCCACTTTTGCAAAGAGCCGGCTCCTTTGAGGGTTTTGAATTACAACGGCAATTTTTCTGCATTTAATTCCTCTAACCACTTCTAACAGCTATATTGAGCTGCGATTTTATATATATACAGAGGGGTTGTCTGCTAACAAATCGACACCATTTTAAGAGATATTATATTACATTGCTAAGAGAGCTTTTGTTCTCATCTTCTCTTCATCTCTCTCATTCACTCTTATTCCATCTTGAGAGATTCCAGTAAAGATTAAAAGGGCTTTTGCTCTTGTTTTAATCTTCATAGAGTTTTTGCTCTATTATACTACTTGAGAGAGCATTCAAGAACATTCATTCAAGTGCATCAAAGAGAGCTTTTGTCTCTACCACTATACAGAGCTTTTGTTCTGGTTTTACTCACTCATAGAACCTCTGTTCAGACATCAATCTTCATCTCATATACAAGCTTCCATAGCTGAATCAGAGTGAACTTCATAGAGCATTTCGTGAGCCTTTGCTGAACTTTTATTCTAGTATTTCATCAGAGCTTTTGTTCTGTATTTTCCTCATCATCTCTCATACATTTCATACTTAGAGTTTGAGCTTCACTTGATTTCATATATACTCTATTGTGAGGTTTGATTTGTATCAGTTCTTGAGAGGATTTCTTATACTACAAATTCTATTTACAAATCTGCTGTAAGCTTAAGAGGAAGAGTTTCTCTTAGCAAAGAAATTGTAAGGGCTGGTGTGGCCTATGTAAAACTAAGAGGGTGGTCTCTTAGCAAGGATATTGTAAGGGTTGGTGTGTCCGAAAGGAAGACTAAGAGAGGTTTTCTCTTAGCAAAAAGTTACTTCTAATCAAGGTTTGCTCTCCACCCATAAGGAGAAGCTATATTGGATTGGGAAGTCTCAAGAGGGATCTTGAGCCGAGGAGTAGGAGTTTCCGAACCTCGTAAAAATCGCCGTGTTATAGTTTGCAATTTCTCTTCCCTTATCTCTTTTACAATTGTGCTATAAATTGTTTACTTTCATATCTTGATTTCATGTGTTGATTATTGCACAATAGGTTATATTATTGATTAGAAATTGTATATCTATAATTTGCAAAAATTGGCCATTGATTCTATTCACCCCCTCTCTAGAGTCAATTCTTGGGCAACATATATATATATATAAGTCACAACACCGCATAAGACTCCCATTATTGCATGGTTAGGGCAAACTAGTACTATGTAATTAAAAATATATATATATTTAATTACATAGTACTAGTTTGCCCTAACCATGCAATAATGGGAGTCTTATGCGGTGTTGTGACTTATATATATATATATGTTGTAGTCACATTTGATCTTTTAGTCTCCCCGAGCCCCCTGCCCCAAATTCCTGACTCTTTGCTTGTATGATCATTTTCTCAAATGTCATTAGTTTAGGACCCTCTATAATTTCTCCAAGCTTTAGAAGGTCACGATGCAACAGGTCGATGAGTTGGAAGACTAATCTAATGGCTAGTAGTAATTAAGATTTTGAAATGTATATAATATACATAAAATTATAAATACATTAAAAATAAATGTAAAATTTAGGTTCATATCGAGTTGGTGATATTTAAACTCTGAGTAACCATAATTAAGTTTGTATTGATATTTATAACCAATTCTAATCCAAATTGTAAAAGCTGGTGAAAAATTTGTCTCGACATAGAGTATAGCCTGGGTTCGTGTTGCCTTGCCCAAATTTTGACGGGCTCTAGCTGAAATCACTTTTTAGAATTTAAAATTTCTTCGTACGTACTCTCACTTTATTCAACTTGTTACCTGTTGATTTTTTTTGGCTCAAACTAATGATTTCATCACCCATTTGCATCAGCTGGGGACCACCAAGTTTTCATCACAAATGTAGATTCATTTTTTCTTGCTTGCCATGTGGACCATTCTTGGGGTGATCAACAAGTATACGTAGCCTCCAAGATCTGTATTCAGCAAGCTTCCCATTTCGTGGTCTCCAAGCTCACAAACAGTGTGAAATTAAAAGGAATATAATCCTTTGAAATATTCTTTACAAAGAATAAAGTCTTCTAATTCGATCTCCTCTATTGGTATTCAAGAGCTACACGAGCTTAATCTTGAATCACCATGAAATTTGGATGAAGAATGACACGATTTGGATGTGCTTGTTATTGATCATCGTGAAATTTGATGAAGAACGACATGATTTGATGTACTTGGTATTCTTCGCTTTTGGGTTTGGATATTGGGGATGAGAATTTCTGTATTTCTCTCTGAAATTCTGGATTTCTGAATTTTGAATTTGTGTCCCTTTCCTCCTTCCTCTAGGCCTCTATTTATAGGCTTCTTAGATTAGCAGGATGATGACATGTGTCCTCTCCTGATAAGGATAAAATCATAACTGGGCCGGGCCGGTTATATTATGATAATTATCCTTAAAAATAATTATTCCAAATATATTTTATTAGGAATAATTATCTTTTCATTTAATCATTTGGACTGGACTAATTAAATAATTTAAGTGGACCAAGATTAGCCAGTTAAATAACTTATTTAAACATTAAACCCATATTTGATGACTCAATTTGTTAAAACCAAAGCCCACTAAAATTTTACTGTCTACACCCCCAATTCAAAATATCTTGAAAAGTTATAAATAAAATAATCCAAACTTTCCAAAACCTCCAATGCGAACAACTCGGGAATCCATCCAGTGGACCCCTAATAAAATCCCAATAAACGGTAAAGAACTAAACTAACGTCTAAAATCAAACTAAAACATAAATAGCAGTCCTACGTAATCGGAAGAGTAAGTGTCTATATCAGCTCGGCACAATCAAGCTCTAAGTCCGGAACTGATGAACACCTGAAAAATAAAAGTGGGTTAGGCCCACGAGCAAGTTCTATCCTACTACAATCCATACAGAAACCCGATATGCAGAAACATCCTAGATAGTTCAGCAATAACTAAAGTAGTCTATAAATGTATAAATACACATTATAGGATGCTCACCAGCCCACAGTTCTGTCTCAGCCTGAGTAGAAGGTAACATGCAAATCGCACGTAACGTGGTCATGTATACCTAGACCTACTAGGAAATATCAACTAGGTCCGGTTATCCATCTTAGGCGATATACGCACCCTATCCATGATCTTGAGACGCAGGCTTATATCACGGTACCATAATTTTATTTTTAATTTGCTGAATTTCAGAACCGGTCGACCGAATCCCTCCTTCGGTCGACCGAAATGAGAGATCCCAAGAGTGTGAAGATGGTTCGGTCGATCGAACCCCATTTCGATCGACCGAAACAGGAGATCCCGACTGTGTATTCCAAATTTTAGGATTTAGAAGGATCTGAGACGCAAACACGCACTCGTACCTGCCACTTGTACTTGAGTTTGGGTAACCTAGCTTTTAAATAATAAGAGAAGGTCTAAAAGGCATTGTGACGTTCCACATCGCTCCCAATGGGGGTTTTGGGGGGGTTGGGGGTCTCTTGGTATTTTCCAAGGAGGACAATCCATGATAGCACTAATGTCAAGCAAAGAATTTACTTCTTGGATGGATTAGTCAATATCAAAGTTTGATAAGTCAAAGTGAGACATGCAAGTTTCAAAAGGATCCTTACTTAGAATGAAGGGGAGAGATTCTTTAACCACTTCATCAATCACATCAATGAGAAAACAATCATCCTCTTCGGGAGGATGTTGAGTTGCATGGAAGATGTTAAGTTACTGGTGCATTATTCTATATAATTGTTTGCAATATTGGTGCCTCTTTTGTTCGATCGATCATAGAAGGTGTTGAACCAAGAGAGGGGTGAATTGGTTAAATCTTTACTTTTAAAATCTTTATCACACAACTGAGCAAGCATTCAAAGAACAGATAACACAAGATTTACAAGGAAACCCTCTTAAGTAGGGAAAACCTTGGTTCTTGGCCTCAGCCAATAAGCAATCCACTAGTTGTATGTATCTTGTTACACACTCAGCTGTCTCACTCTCTTCACACACCCAGGCACCAGAATAGACACTAGCTTTCACAACCAATATACACACACTAGGACACTTCAGTGCATCCACGCACTCCCCCTGTCCAAAGCACCCATGCTTGGACCCAATAAGCTCTCAATAGCTTAACCACGAATGGGGTAAGGATGTAAAGCCTTACTGCCACTCAACTGTGGGATGAGGCACGAAGCCTCACAGCCACTCAACAATGGGGTGAGGTACGAAGCCTCACTGCCATCAACACAAAGTGTCAACATGCCCAATACAATAAGAGATTGCAACAAATAGAAAAATGCTGGACAACGCAGAACTCCAAATTACTGCCTCAGAACTGCAATCCTCTGCATCTACGGTCTGAGGGGTAAAAAGAGAATTCCCTTTGAGATCAATTCACCAGCGCCCTATACAGTCTTCTTTCACTGTTGTACTCATGTTCATAACTTTGCATAATCAAATACAGCATGAGTACATCACAAGTTCAGTCCAAATCCTTAGATCAGTACAGAATGGTCCTCAGTACAGAATAATTTCAGTACAAAATAGCCTCGGCACAGAAAGTCTTCAAAACAAAGTACTCAAAATCAAAGCATATCATAGTATCACAACAAACTCAACTGTTTTAGGTATATATACAGTCAGTCTGTCCTTTTTTCTTTTCTTTTTTTTCTCTCTCTCTCTTTAGTATTAGGAGTCAATGTTGTTTCAAAACTCTTTGCATTTATTACTTTAACTTCTAACATTTCTTGCCTTTAAAAAAAAAAAAATAATGAAAGGAAGTAAAAAAAACAATATTATTTTCACACATAAGTAAATAAAGTTGCAATTTGGACAAATCAAGAAATTAATCCAATACATAAAACATTCAATCGGAACCCAACCTAACCTCCAACTTAAAATATTATTCAAGTTATATAATACATATTGATTTGAATTGAAGAATTGGCATTTCAAATTTAGTTTAGTATCTTGTTCTCTGCTAGATTATGATGTTCCATTTCTATTCCAACTTATGACTCTTTCCATCTCAATTGGTTTTTCCTTAATTTGCAATTCTAGTGAAGCAAATTTTTGTCATCAAATTGAATGGTTCGTTGTTGAATTCGATGTCAATTGCTGACTTAATATTAGCGATTGCTAAATTTGAATAAACTCTATTTATGTGCTATAAGTGAGTATTACTTTTTATGCTTATAATATGATTTAATATTCATTCCTAAAATGTTTCATTTTGTCCGGCCAATAAAGACACAATATAGAGCTAAAGAAATAAACTATAAAGAATAATAACCATGAGAGGCCGTTCCATACCCGTCGCACCAAAGGTCGTCCTCTCAAACATGGAGTGAATAACATGTACACAAATATATAAATTGGTCTGACTTTCCATGGAAATTCTGTTTATTTTAGGTTGCATTTTCCTTCTGACATTTGTTTTTCAACAGCATACAACTTCCATGGTTCAAACATTTAAATTAATGAAACAAACCAAAATACAATTTAAGCAATTGATTAAAGAAAACACAATTTAAAACGATTAATGAAAGAAAAACACAATTAACTGAATTAAAAATAAAATAAATCAAATAAGCAAATAATTAATTAATCAAAACAAACAAATAATCAATTAATTTAGTAAAAATACAATAAATAATTAAATTAAATTCCAGGACTGTCCTTTTAAAATTAGGGGTATTACATTCTTCCCCCCTAACAAAAAGGAATTCCATCCTCGGAATTCGCTCTTACCTTCTTCCCCTAATTTAGGAAACTGCGAGCGATTGACATCCTCCCATTCTCAAGTGGACTCAGCCTCATTGTGATGACTCCACTGAACAAGCACCAAAGGGATAACCTTGTTACGAAGGATTTGATCCCGACGGTCGATAATACGACACGGTGACTCCAAATAGGTTGCATCCAGCTGCAACTTAATTTCCCCCAACATCAAAACGTTGATACCTATCCCCATCTCGGAGAAATTTCTGTAATATGGAAACATGGAACACATTGTGAACGCGATCCAAAGTATCCGGAAGTGCCAACCTATAAGCAACAACTCCAACGTGACCCACGATCATGAATGGACCGACAAACCGCGGTGACAACTTCCCTTTCTTCCCAAAGCGCATAACACCTTCCATAGGCGACACCTTGAGTAGAACCTGATCTCCAACCCTAAACTCCAAAGTACGAGTACGCGGATCAGCATAGCTCTTCTGCCTACTCTGAGCAGTACGCATACGATCCCTAATAAGAGTAAGCTTCACAAATCCATAGAAATGCCCTTCCATTTCCACTCCAGTATCGGTAGTGGCCGTAGAGCTCCTAACGGCCTCTGATGATCAATCTTGATCATCTGACAAGTACTATACTGAGACACAAAAAAAGCAATATCCCTCTTTATACCTGCCCACAAAAACTGCCGTTTTATATCCTGTATCAAAACACAGCCAAGACCCTGCAATGAAGCATCCGTGTAAACAAGATACTTGATCCCATTCTGTAGAGTAACCAGAACCGGTGCAGAAGTCAACTTTCTTTTCAGCTCATCCAAAGCTTGCTGATAGTGCTCATCCCACACGAACTGTACACCCTTCTTAGTCAGATGAGTGAGTGGTCCCGCTATCTTGGAAAACCCCTGGATGAACCTCCGATAATATCCCGTCAAACCGAGGAAACTCCAAATCTCGGTAGGTGAAGTAGGCTGTCCCCACTCAACCATAGCTGAAACCTTGGCTGGATCTACTGCTATTCCCCTTTTCTGACACCACGTGACCCAGAAACAAAGCAGAAAGACAACCTTAGAATCTCCTAAAATACATCCAGAAAAATCCTGCACAATTAGTATACAACCCAATGGTACAGTAATCCCTTCCTCCGTAAGGTACAAGTAGTGCTAGCTCTTTAAAACATGGTATAGCGACAACATACCCTAACCAGGTATGGTGAAAACAACAGACCTATCATAACCATTAACTTGGACATGGTAGTGTGATAACTAATCCATCCCAAGTAACATCGTATAAATTTACATGTCCAAAACCACTAGATTGGCTAAGAATTCGAGCCTGCAAATAACCAGTGTTCCAACCAAATTATCCAAACCCAATGCTAAATACTTCGTAAAGCAAAGCACAAAGGGTACACAAAATACTCCAAAATCAACTCATAGTTAGAGCGGCACTCTATTATGAGAATTCTTCCTTTAATATCCAATTTATCATATTGATTTACACAAGTTCTTTTACAAACTCCTTGGTAATCATTCCGTTTTAACACAACGAACCAATAAGCAAAGCTTTGTGTGCTTGCTCAAAAATAAATCACTCTACTATGACTTTCTGTAATTATCACCTCATACACAATCCACTATAGTTTAAATAAACCATAGGTGAATAAATCCAACAAGACCATCATAATCCACAACAGAGATAGCCAAAACCACTAGTTTACTTTATTAAAAAAAACTTCTTTAAATCATAAACTGTCAAAAGAATAATCATAAAATATTCTTGAACATACTAGTGTATGAAAGTTAAACAGTAATACTCATTAAATAATACTCCCACTCCTACTAGTAATGAAAATCATATCACTCCTAGAAGAACATTTATTCTTGAACCCCGGTAACCTCCATCTTGGACACTCCGGTATCATCTCCATCCTGATCTTCTTCGGGGTCTTCCACTCTACTTGGCTCAGCCTCGAGCACCACTGAAGTTGCGTTAGGTCCACAGTATGGTGGCCAATCCCTCACGCAAGAAACTTTCCTTGACTTGTACTCCGATGCAAAGCCTATTGGAATCAACTCCCTTGTCTCTAATCCCGCCTTCTTGGTCGGCCTTCGTAGGGGAATCACCGGAGTAACCTTCCTCGACCTTGGGCCCTTCTTTGCTTTCATCGTGGCCCTCATCCTCTTCCTAGTGCCAAACATTCTGCAATTACAGAATACACTTGACATCAGTACTTTCTAAACGAACCGTAAAGGAATTCAACGAATCCTAATCCTAAAGCTCTAAACAAGAAAAAAAACGTTACGCGGAAGTCTTATACGATAGAATCCTAGAGACACTTGAACCTGGAGTGCTCTGATACCAACTGTGATACCCCTCAGATCCGAGACGCGGGTTGATCAGGTCCGAGTCCAAACCCGAGGGATATCAAACAATTAAAGTATTTTAAATCGAACACAGAATACAAAGTGAAATAAGAAATAAAATTAAATAGCTGGAAGAAACTAAATTAATAAACCTTGAAATAAAATTATTCAAATCTGATAATCCAAAACTCCATAAGTTTACAACTCGAGAATCCATCCAGTGGACCCCTTATTAATATTCTCAATTCTAAACTGAAATGACTGAAATAAAGTCTAAAGCTAATATAGAGAAGATTCCTACGTAGTCGGAGGAATGAATATTTGTATCTGCTCTGCATGTCCAAGCTCTAACCCTGGAACTGATGAACACCTGAAAAATAAAGGAGTGGGTCAGGCCCACATGCAAGTCCTGGTCTACTACAATCCAAACAGTAATCCGATACGCAGATACATCCTAGGAAAACTCAACAATATCTAGAGTAGTCCATATATGTACATAGTACACACTATAGGACGCTCGCTAGTCCAGTAGGTCTGTCTCAGCCTGAATAGAAGGCAACATGCAAATACGCACCCTAAGGTGGGCATGAGTACCTATACCTACCAGGGAACAACACCTATGTCCAGTTATCCATCCTAGGCGATATACGCACCCTAACCATGGTCCTGAGACTCAGGCTCATACCATGGCACATAAAATAAATATATAAAGTCCGTACTCCCTATACAAAATATCAGTCAGCTATGTAGTGGTCTGATATATGTAAACACCCCATCCTGAAACCGTAGTAAGTCTTTCAATTCACAATTGATATGACACATATAGGTGATTGACTTAACCATTATGGTTAATCCATACCTTAATCCAATTTGGGTAGGACTTAATATTTTGAACTAATCCATTCCCAATATAGGTAGATCTTAGTATTTTGAACTAAGCCATCCCTAATATGACATCGTCCCATACCGGTACATACAATCCTCCAGTTAACACAGTTGACCATACCATTATTAAATAATCACCAACCACATTCCACAATATGCACAAAATAAACTTAATGCATAGACATAAATAATAAGCATTTAGTACGGCCTAAAATCCAATTCCAATTATGTAAAGTGCTACAATAAATTTAAGCATTCACATTCTCCATCATAGTCTAAGAATTGATACAGTTAATAGAAATTTAAGTATCCACTACACCCAAGGTAAGCATAGGAAAATTCAGTTAATTCCCTATACTTCAAATACTATAGAATTATGATTTATATATATATTTAAATCATACACAACAACCTTGCCAAGCTCAGGTATATAAACCTAGCAAATCTTCCAATATAGTTCACGAATTGATACCGTTAATAGAAATTTGAGTATCAATTAAACCCAAGGTAAGCATAGGGAATTTTTAGTTAATTCACTATACTTATAATACTATGGAAATATGATATATTTTTATAATTAAATCATATACACAATCCTTGTTAAGTTTCAGTGCCAATAGAACTTGTCCAACCGTGTGCAACCCCTAAGTCTTATTTACTTATATAGTCCAACCTTTAATCCATTTTTGAGTTATTATTTTCCCATGTTATTTTAGGTTTATAACAGCCCATACAACACTTAAAATAAGTTAGACGAAGTCCTAATGCACTGTACAATCCAATTAACGCATAAAAATCATACTGTTTGAGATTTCTGGGCAAGAGCAGGCTCTAGAAAAATTGAGCCTGCTCTTTTATGGATTGAGCTGGCTCTATGGATCTAAGAGTCTACTCTAAACAGCCAAGAGCCTGCTCTAAGAATATTAGAGCTGGCTCTTTCCACTTTCAGAGCCTGCTCTTGCTCCCTTGCATGCCGTTGTCCGTTCCGTCTTCATCTTCTTCAACTCCGGTGTTTTCCTACACCCTCTGTTATGTTTTTAATCCTTGTTCTAGGTTCAATCTTAATCCTAGATACATCATAAACCTCTAACATCCAACCATAACATGTATTGAACATAATATTTGAAACCAACGACAATAGAAAATCAGTTTGCAATCTACCGCTTTCCTTAGATTTATTTTGCTCCACTCTTATGCTTAATCATGGATTAATGTTTCCCATAATATATTAAGCCTATTATAGTCCTAATACAATTAAACAATTTATACGAAGTGGTAATCATCTGAACAGTCCATACAGTGCCCAAAGTCCAATTTGTGTGCATTTGGGTGAGAGCAGGCTCCATAAAATTTGAGCCTGCTCTTTTAAATATTGGAGCCGGCTCCCTAACTTAGGGAGCCTGCTCTTTTCAGCATGGAGCCGGCTCCATGCTCCTTGGAGCCGGCTCTTTGTGTGAGGGAGCTGGCTCTCTCATTTTGAGAGCCTGCTCTCTCTCTTTCCAGCGCGTTCTGCGTTTTTCCACTTCATCTTCCTCGCATCCGGCGATACCCAAGCCTCTGTAAATAATTTAATACATCTTCTAGGGTTCCATTAAATGTTCTAGATTAACCCTAAATCCATGGTATACAACCACGACATGAATGAACACACCGTTTGAAAACTACGACAACAGAATTTTCAGTTAGAAAATTTAACCAATTCAAAACAGATTAATTCTGTAAACTCCAACCCTACTTTAATACTGGTTCTAGGATTAAATCTTAGACCCAGACAAAATCCTAAACCATGGTTATACATCCACAACATGGATTTAACAGAATCTTTTAAACATAACGGCAGCAGAAATTCGACTAGTAACTTTAAGCAAACTCAAACCCAATTATTACAATGAAATTAAATACTGTATGCTCATGCATAAAAGACATGTTACAACATCTATTTAATCCATTTTAAACCTTATTAAATCCTTGGAGACTACCTAGGCATGCACAGAACACAAATTACAGAGGAAAGAGAAGAACAGAACTTGCCTGCAGTTTCAGATTTTAAAACTGTAAACCAACGTCTCTGGATTTCCTGTCAACGTCCTAAGCTGCCGTTCACCACCTCCGGTGCTCTTGGTTCAACCCAAAAGCACTCCACTCCTTCCTCCTTGAGCCTCTCTGTATATTAGTCAGACTTACTCTCTGTTTCTTTGCCTCTCACAATTCTTTTTTTACGTGAATAGGGTTAACAAAACCCTTGGCAACCCATACTTTTGTATTTATAGGTTTTAATTGAAACCCTAATTTAAATCCTAAACCAAACCCTAAAGTAAAGCCTAAACCAATTATATGTCGGCTCCAATCCTAGACACGATGTAAAACATGAAACCCTAATTACCAAAACAGTGAATTTACATAAGCACGTAATTAATTAAACTTGAGAAATACATTTAAATTAATGAAACAAACCAAAATACAATTTAAGCAATTGATTAAAGAAAACACAATTTAAAACGATTAATGAAAGAAAAACACAATTAACTGAATTAAAAATAAAATAAATCAAATAAGCAAATAATTAATTAATCAAAACAAACAAATAATCAATTAATTTAATAAAAATACAATAAATAATTAAATTAAATTCCAGGACTGTCCTTTTAAAATTAGGGGTATTACATTCTTCCCCCCTAACAAAAAGGAATTCCGTCCTCGGAATTTGCTCTTACCTTCTTCCCCTAATTTAGGAAACTGCGAGCGATTGACATCCTCCCATTCCCAAGTGGACTCAGCCTCATTGTGATGACTCCACTGAACACGCACCAAAAGGATAACCTTGTTACGAAGGATTTAATCCTGACGGTCGACAATACGACACGGTGACTCCAAATAGGTTGCATCCGGTTGCAACTTAATTTCCCCCAACATCAAAACGTTGATACCTATCCCCATCTCGGAGAAATTTCTGTAATATGGAAACATGGAACACATTGTGAACGCGATCCAAAGTATCCGGAAGTGCCAACCTATAAGCAACAACTCCAACGCAACCCGTGATCATGAATGGACCGACAAACCGCGGTGACAACTTCCCTTTCTTCCCAAAGCGCATAACACCTTCCATAGGCGACACCTTGAGTAGAACTTGATCTCCAACCCTAAACTCCACACATCTGAATGTACCAAATCCCGTATTTCTGACTTTCTCGAATGAGGGGAATTCTTGAAAGAGACTCTACTCTGCTTCCCTGACAAACAATGAGTACACCTTTTCAAAAGTGTACTTTTCAGTCCACATAGTAGACTTTTCTTCCCTAGTAGAGCTAATCCTCTCTCACTCATGTAAGCCAATCTCTTGTGCCACAACTCTATTGTATCATTATCCTCTATCGCATTAACAATGTCGTTGGAGATCTTTGTTTGCAGAACGTATAGTGTAGAGTGCTTCATGCCTCGAGCCATAACCATAGCACCCCTAGTGAGCTTCCACTGGCTATCACTGAAAGTGCTGCAAAACCCTTCATCATCAAGTTTACCTGCAGAAATCAAATTCAAGCGAATGTCCGGAATATGCTTTACATCTCTGAGAACTAACCTCGTGCCATTATTCTTCTTCAGATACACATCCCCAATTCCAATGACTTTAACCAAGCCATCGTTGCTCATCTTTACTGTTCTAAAATCACCAGATTTATAAGATGTAAAGAAATCATTCCGAGATGTAGTATGAATGGAGGCACCACTGTCAATCACCCAATTGGTCTCATGGCATGCAACATTTATCGTCTCATCATCATAAACAATGAGGAAGTCTGTAGGAGTGGTTGTAACAACTCTGTCATCACCATCTTTGTCATCTCCATTCTTCGTTCCCTTCCCTTTCTCATTCTTGTTTTCTTTCTTCAATAGCCTGCAATATTTCTTGATGTATCCCTTTTTCCCGCAATGATAACACTCAACATTTGCAAACTTGTTGGACTTGATTCTGTTGTTATCTCTGTTCTTTGGACCTTTGCTATTACTTATCCCTCTCTTTTCTGTAACCAAGATCTCTGACTATGAAGAGGATCCTTATGTTTTTCTTCTCATCTCTTCATTTAGCAAACAACTCTTGGCCATATCCATTGTGATTACACCTTCTGGAGTGGACTTAGACAATGAAGTTCTGAGCATCTCCCACGAGTCCAGTAATGAACCAAGCAACCATAACCCCTGTATCTCATCATCAAACTTAATACCCATTCCAGCCAGGTGATTAATAATTCCTTGGAGTGTATTTAGGTGATCAGATAAAGGAGTCCCATCCTGGTATCTCAAAGCCATCATCTGCTTAATCAAAAATAATTTATTATTTCTAGTCTTTCTAGCATATAGTTGTTCAAGCTTACTCCATAAAGAACGTACATTTGTCTCTCTACTAATATGATTCAAAACATTATCATCTACCCACTGCCTGATATACGTACCCACACACCTGTCGATGTAACAAAGTTCATTCCACATCAGACTTATTTTCTGCTTTTTCAGCACTAAACACCAGTAGGTAATAATCTTTCACATAAAGAAGACCCTCCATTTTTCCTTTCCATATGTGATAATTTGAACCATTGAGATTAATCATTCTACTCGTATTTACTTTCATAACTCAAACTGTCAACCTGGCAATCTATCAACCTGGAGCTCTGATACCACTTTGTTGGGAGAGATGATAATAAACAAATACAGCGGAATAATTCTTCTCCCTATATGCAAGCAAATATAGTATATCTCTACTTTTATATGTGCTGAAAATAATAGAGAAACAATCAATCACACCAAGCCACAAGAACACAAACAATTTTTTACGTGAAAAACTTCCCCAGTGTGAGGAAGAAAAAAACCACGGGACCTAGTTCAGTTAAATCTCCACTATCAACCAAATAATGGTACACAAAGTCTTCTCTAATCGTAATTAGAGGCTACGAAACATCTCATCAAGATACCAACAATCTTGGCAAAAAAAAAAAAGAATTGGAGAGAAAATACCAAAAACCCGATTACTGTTCACAAGCTTAAACCCCAACTCCCAAGCTCAAAATCTGATCTCCACCATTCAGATTGTAACTCATTGAGTCGTGAACCTCTCCTCCAAATTTCAGCTCAATCAGACCATGGACGAAGCGGGGTCGGAGTTTTGATGAAATCTGGACAGTTTTGAAAAAAAAACCTACGTTTTTCTTCTCTCCTTTTAAAACTCTGGCTGATCTCTCTCTTTCTCTCTCTCTCTCTCTCTCTCTCTCTCTACTTATTTTCTGACTTCCTTAGGGTTTTCTTTTCCCTAAAGGCCGGGCTTTGGGCTTTTAATAAAACCCACTTGGGCTTTCCTCCATATAGAAGGAAATAAACCCAACACAAAGGTCGTCCTCTCAAACATGGAGTGAATAACATGTACAAAAATATATAAATTGGTCACACTTTCCATGGGAATTCTGTTTATTTTAGGTTGCATTTTCCTTCTAACATTTGTTTTTTAGCAGCATACAACTTCCATGGTTCAAAATATTTGAATCTTTTTTTATTTACTTTTTTATGTTGGATGTGACTTGTCCCAAATAAAATAAGGTGATTACATTTTGCTTATAAAAATATGCACGTCCATACTCCAAATGATTATTGGCTTATTATATCATTTGTGCTCATAATTGAATGGCCACGTTTAACCATGCACAACTTTAGATGATTGATATATTAGGTAGGCTATTTTGATGAGCTAACGGAAGTCATAGAAATTGACAATCGCAAGGCATTTTGCTCCATGAAATTTAATTGTGCTGCTTAATTCCAAGACACTGAAGAAAAATGTTAGTAATGTGAGCACTGACATGTTTAGGGGAAATGACAATTTGGTCCTTTGAAGACTATGAACAATGAAACAAGAATGTTAAAGAAAAGAACAATAGTACAATGCCCAACACCCGGACACGACTCTGAGTGTCGATGCAAAACTGAGATATGTGTGCCTTGCTGACAAAAGTCACATTTTCAAATAAATTTTAAAATAATACGATGTCACGAGTAGCAACCTGTTCATTGTCTGTTTTATCTCAATTCAACTATTGTTTCGTGTACATAGCTTTAAAAATACGTCAAAACACTCACGTATAAGTGTCAACAACATCTATTTTAGACAATATGAAACGTCACAATGTGACGAATCAAGTATTTGGCATGAACTATTAAGAGTTTGAGATACAATGAATTAAGTATTTGACATTAACTATCAAGAATTCGAGATAAACATACCCGTGATATGCTATTGTGTATATGATATTTTAGGTGATTATTTCATATGATAGAAAGAACAATTGAAGTCATATTTCACTTGTGTATATTTCAAATAATATATGTATCTATATATATATATAATATTTTTGACATAATTAGTTTTTAGGTTTTTTTTTCCTTTGTTGATACTAATACTTTCAAGAAATTGTTTGCACTAAAAAAAAAAGTGGAACATTAAACCTGATGCTTTTTGAGTCAGGGTAAAGTGGGTAAGCTTTCCAAATTGGGTCAAGTACTTAAGTTAATTTTCATGTTATTTCGTCTTCTCACCATTCAGAAAGCATCATGATTTGCTAATTAAAAAATAATAGTGAAAGTATGAACTTTATTAATTTTAAAGGTGGTGAGAGAATAGACAACGGAATGGTTGAATGGACATTTTCACGTAATATTGAGTACTCATTAATCTCGAACTAAAATGATATTAAAAAATCAAGTATGCCACTAATCTTCTTCTTCTTGCACATAGCTCTGTTACATCATGTGGATGAAAGTTACCATGCAACGGAAAATAGATAAAGATCGACATGAACATTCTATATGATGCCATGATGAATAAAATATTCTAAACTTCTGTACACAAGTGTAGACTTTTTTGAAATTATCTAGAGAAAGGTAGAGTTGTCAAAATTTGTATAAAATTATACAAAGTAGCATAGAGCTTTGACAAATAATAATTATTCTTTTGAAGAATTCTAAAACTCAATTCTAGAATACTCCTGCCTTAATCGTTGAGATGTGTACAAATTATAGCTGATCATTGTGATGCCTTGACCTATATATAGTAGTGGAATTTTATTTGTTACTCAGTGCTCGCCAACTAACCAACTTAGCCGCCCAAAACAGAAAAAAGAGCACACACCACAAGTCTACACTTTATTATCACACTCTTCCAAACTATCACGTGACCGATTTGGAGCAATTCTAAATTCCGTTACTCTTATTAATTTCTGACAACTTAATTGCCTTTGAGATAAAGAATAGCAATTCTAAATTTTGTTACGTCCTCAAATTTAAGAAGAGAGGTAGTAAAAACGAAAGATTCTTCCAAACTTGAGTTGCCATGGTCCATAGGTGCTTGTTATCAAACGTGGAATATAAATGAGTTTTTAGATGAGTCACTTGTATTTGATTGGTTTGGATATTTTAGCATGCATTATGAACACAATAAAGGCATATATAATCCTACACAAATAGAAATCAGATTGGTAAAAGATGTATTGTATTAAAAAAAAAAAATACCTATATCTTGGTTTTGTTTATGTATGGGTAAATTATTTACCTCCCCATGTGCTTTAAACAAATTTTACATGAATAAAAATCATTTAATATTTATTATTTTAATATAAAAATATTTTTGATATTTTATATTCAAAGTCAATTTTCTAAAATGGCAAACAATTGAACAAGTTTTGATAAAGTGAAACGTGCCCACAACGCTCGACCTTTTAAGAGGCCATGGAAATGATGATTCTCTCTTTTATAGGACCAGCAGTTAAGTCGGGACTCTCATCAACCCAACAGATCCTCATCACAATAGTGGTTTTTGCTGGCATGTTAATTGGAGCTTATTCATGGGCATTACTCACTCTGTCTGAATTTAAGTGTTATTGGGAGTAGTAATTTTTAATGAAAGATGTGGGGCATGTCTTGGCTAAAAAATTATTAACTTAACTTTTTAAATTTTGCATATTCAAGTTTGAAATTTTAAACTCAAAGTACATATATGAAAAGATGTGAAATATATGATTTGAAAAAGAAAAGTGCACTGTTATTTTGGGACAGACAAAAAAGAAAAGCATGACACTTATTTTGGGACGAAGGGACTATATCATATCGTTACGAAGGAGGCAAGCTCTTTACCAATTTTTCTAAATTTATGTTTTTCTTATGTTGTTATTTTATCTAATTCTATTATATAGATATATCATAAAGTATTATGCAAAATTGTTAAATTGGTTAAGATGGTTTGTACATGTGCAAGACATTTTAAGTGTGTCAATTAGAAAAAGTGACATAGTGTGGGTAATACTAGAGAAAGAGAAAGACGATTAATGTGGGTACAATAGATTGACATAGGCTATGGACTCATTATGGGAAATACTAAGGAAAGAGAAAAAGTGACTTAGTGTTATGTGCGAATAACTCTTATGTGTTCGGTGCACCGGGCACACTCACCTTCTTCTCCTTACACTAGGAACGATTGTAGATACAATCTCATGTTTTAACATTTATTATTTCAAATGATTCAAGATAAAGTGGAACCTACTAAGAGAGCTATGCATTTTTCTTTTTTTTTTTCTTTTCTTTAATGTTCTCACTATGCCCTTTTATAATAGAATCTCACAACCATTTGTTCAAATAGTACAAGGTTTAGGGATTAGGGAGGTAGGGAATACCACCAGGCTACTAATTTCTCTAACATAAACCTAAAATTGATATAATGTGGACTGAAATCAGTAGTTCTCAAGTTTCCTATTAAATACGCTTGAGGGGCCCCAACCAGTTAGGTAGTTATTTACACATATGTACATTTAGCACTGAATCTTATTTTGGTGTTAGAGACCCTGATTCAGGTCCTCCCTCCGTAGGACCTATTGTAGCTGGACTAGAACTAGGAAGTGTCCGTATCTCTCTACCAGAGAGTACCCGTGTTGGACATTTTTAACTTGGTGAGGCAAGATCTGGTTGGTACCTATTTTCTCAAGAAATCAAATTTATCAACAAATTACATGGTAAAACTGATTTTATGGCCATTTAAAAAAATTACATACAACTGTTTGATCTTTGAACCCATTCTTGATTAAGTTCTTCTTTGATCACAACCCAAGTTAGAAGGTTGTGGGTATCACCTATCAAAAGCTAACATGGCATATTTGACTAGTCAACACAACTTCAAGCAAGTCCTCTGTGGCAGTTTGAAAAGTCAAAAGCTTTGAGAGACCAACTTTTAAGCCTGGGTTTCAAGCCTAGAAAGGATAAGCCTCGAGCACTCCAAGCCCTGGCATCAAGCCAGGCCCATTAAGTCTCGAATGGTCAACCCTCGAGCATTATAAGCCCTGGCATCAAGCCAGGCCCACCAAGCCTCGAGAGGTTAACCCTCGAGCAGTCTGAGCCCTGGCACCAAGCCAGGCCCATCAAGCCTCGAGGAGTTAATCCTCGAGCATTCTAAGCCTTGGCACTAAGCCAGGCCAGCAAGCTTTGAGAAGTCAATACTTGAGCATTTTAAGCCCTGGCACCAAGCTAGGCCCATCAAGCCTTGAGAAGTCAATCCTCGAGCATTCTAAGCCTTGGCACTAAGCCAAGCCAGCAAGCCTCAAGAAGTCAATCCTAGAGCATTCTAAGCTCTGGCACCAAGCCAGGCCCATCAAGCCTCGAGAAGTCAATCCTCGAGCATTCTAAGCCCTGGCACCAAGCCAAGCCCATCGAGCCTCGGGAAGTTAATCCTCTAGCATACTAAGCCCTGGCACCAAGCCAGGCCCGTCAAGCCTTGGGAAGTCAATCCTCGAGCATTCTAAGCCCAAACATTAAACCAAGCCCACCAAGCCT
Source organism: Cornus florida (assembly GCF_030987335.1). Classification (NCBI taxonomy): domain Eukaryota; kingdom Viridiplantae; phylum Streptophyta; class Magnoliopsida; order Cornales; family Cornaceae; genus Cornus; species Cornus florida. The sequence continues at coordinate 79,734,127 of NW_026775580.1, forward strand.
CGAGCAACCAATCCTCGAGCACTTTAAGTCTTGATAATGTATCACATTCTGTATATGGCGCGAAGAGAAGGTAGGATCTTCGCAACTATAAAGAATCTAAGATTGGGAAACTTAGGAGGATCTTGGATTGGTGGATGAGAAGTCTAGAAGTGTCTTCGCCTCGAGCAAGGCCCAATTAACAAGATGATGGGATTATACACATTATGACAGCAAACCTTAAAATCACATTTAATGCCGTGTCAGGTTTACCAATCGGCGGCCAAGTAACATTTAATGCCCTTGATTAATGGAGAAAAGACATGGCAATGTAATGCAAGGCTCGATGAAGAGATGAGACTCTTCAGGTTCTTAAATCTCCAAGATTACCCATGAAATTCGGATTAGAGGTGATGTATGTGAACAACCATGTATGGAAGAGACCATTGAGTAATAACCAATGGGATTTAAGTCTATAAATAGCATTGTCTTATGAAAGAAGGACCAACCCCAGAAGAAGCTGTCATAATATATTGTATACTTGCCCTACCACCATCAAAGTCTTGCTAGTTGGTCTTCTTCTCCTCCTCCTACTCTAAGCATCTCCTCTGTTTCCTTCATATTTGTATCTTTGATATCTCTTTTATATTATTGTTTATTGTTTGTTCAAGAAAGGACCCCTATATTTTGGCGACTCCGCTGGGGATATCAGTACAAGCAGATGGAATCACAGGATATGTAGGCTCATCATTCAGAGCCATTTGTTGGGGGGGCGATGACGCTCCTCTCTAATCCCAGGCGCCATTGCATGTTTCTAATGCTCGTGCACCTCACATCACACTGCCAGAAAGCTCAGCAGCCCCTTCTGTCCAGGAAGAATTGATGCAATCCCATTGTGACCTTAATGATCGTCTTGATAGGTTGGAGGCCCTGATCATGAAAAGTGCACGGGCTAAGGATGTTTCTCCTACCAGAGTAACCTTGACTGAACACGACCAACTAGGCAGTTCATCCACTCATGTGCCACCACTGTGGTACCCGCCAACACAGGCTCAGGCAACCACACAGCCTACCCCAGTTCAAGTTGTGCCTCCAGCCGTTCCTCCTCCGGAGTATGTCACCGAGTCCATGTTGCGGGATTTCTTCATTAAGCACGCCCCGTCTACCGCACGTGCCCTTGTATTGCGTATCGAACCACCATACCCAAAGAGTCTCGCTTAGACTCCGTACCCACAAGGGTATATCATTCCAAAGTTCCCAAAGTATGACGGTGTCAAGGGAGACGCTGATGAGCATTTACAAAGATTTATAGAGTCTCTGGGCCAGCATAGTCACGATGAGATTTTAAGCCTCCGTGAGTTCTCCAAGTCTCTTACAGGACTCGCTTACAGATGGTTCAGGAGTCTCGAACTTGACTTGATCGCCACATGGCAGCAGCTCTCCCAGAAGTTTCATGACAAGTTTGGCCAAGCCATCGAGAGGGTCACCACTCTCTCTTTCACCAAGGAGAAACAGGAGCCCCACGAAGAGCCCCTTAAATTTATTTCTTGGTTTCAAGGCCGTGCGAGGGAGTGCTTTGAAGGAAGCAGCGAAAGAGATCTGGTTGACATCTGCATACAGGGCATGAACAAGACCTACAAAATACACTTGGTTAACCTGAGTCTTAACAGCTTCAGCGACCTCACTACAGCTGTACGAAATATTTGCAAGGACCTCGCACCTCCCAAAGTAGAAGTTGCTGGACATGTTACTCGCAAAGATACACCAGCTGCTCCTCGCAATGACAAAAGCAAAAAGCGCCGCGAAGCATATGACAAGGTTAAGGGGCCTCGCGTCGAGCGAGCCAATGAGCCTCCCCCATTCCTGGTATGCATGGAGGAAGTGGCCAGCACTCTGGAGCAGTGGGTAAAGCATGGTGTGGTAGTATTACCCGTTCCTCCTAAAGAGCCAACTGTGCAAGATGCGCCAGTCCCAACTTCTGCATTTTCTACCAAGCCACCACACACCCAACAAGCACTTATAGAACTCTGAGGCAAATCTTTCAGCAACGGCTCGAGGGAGGTGATCTCGAGCTTACTGCGCCGAAAGACGTACGGCGCAATCCCTATCCTCGCCATCATGGTGTGGCTATCATCACGTACTATGACAAGCTTGAAGAGACCAACCCAATGCAGTTAAGCACTCAGATACCGTGCGACAAGGAAGAATGTTGTGTAGCGGCTTTGTCAAGTCGGCACACCCCTCAGCAACCCCCTCTAACTATTTCTTTTTCTGAAGCTGACAAAAAGGTATCTACCCCTCAAAATCATCCACTTTATGTCACTGCGCAGGTAAATGGCAAGGGATTTTGGCGAGCCTTTCTAGATAATGGATCCTCTATCAACATCATGCCATGAGCAACTTTTCAGAAAGCTGGTTTACCCCAAAACTGTCATGTTAAGGAATCCATCGAGGTATATAGTTTCAGCAATGAGTCTCATCAAACTGTTGGTTATGTGAATGTTAATCTCGCAGTAAATAGGTTCGTGCCCCCACCAAATTCCATGTTATTCAGGCCGACACTTCTTACCATGTACTCCTTGGAAGGGCGTGGATACATCGCTTTGGCATAGTAGCTTCAACCTATCATCAGTGTTTCAAGGGCATCTTGGGTAACAAGGTTATCACGGTTCCATGCTTTGATAATTCATTTGCAAAGCACGAGGCTCACTTCACCGAGGCCCTCTTCTTTAATGATCTGGATGAGGGAGATGTGCATGTCATTCGTACCCCATTGCCCTAATGGGAAGAGGTTTAGCAGGGCATTTTCTACCCTCCAAAACCATATATTCCTAGGCGCAATATGGAATCTACTGCCCCTCAAGAGTGCAAACGAGTCCGGCTGCCAGATGGGCGGTATGTCTACCGCTTATGACAGTGTGCGGGCTCAGCTTCCGTGAGCCCAGTTGTGGAACCTGCGACTTTGGAGGAAGAGTCCTCGCAACTTCAAAACCTCAAAGAAGTTAATCTTGCCTCCCATAGGCAAGAACCTCGAATTACTTTTGTTGCCACACAATTGGACCCAGTTTTATATGACAATCTCATTTGTCTTTTGAAGGAATTTTCAGATATTTTTGCTTGGACTTACAGCGACATGCAAAGTTTGGATCCTCAGCTCATAACACATCATCTCAGCACTATATCAGGCTCGCGCCCAGTTAAGCAAACACCTCGAGTTTATCATCCGGAGCTCGAGCTTTAGATCAAGGCAGACGTTAAAAATTTGCTTCTTGCTGGTTTCATTAAGCCAATTCTACATCCTACCTGGCTGGCCAACATTGTCTCTGTAAAGAAGAAGAATGGCCAAATTCGCATTTGCATTGACTTCCGTGATCTCAACAAAGCATACCCAAAAGATGATTTTCCACTCCCAATCATAAACACACTAGTTGATGCAACAGCCGGGCATGCACTTTTTTCCTTCATCGATGGCTACAGTGGCTATAATCAGATATGAATGGTCGAGGATGATGCCCACAAAATGGCGTTTCGTACGCCACTCGGCAATTTCCACTATATTGTCATGCCTTTTGGGTTGAAGAACGCATGTGCTACATATCAGCGAGCCATGACAGCCATCTTTCATGATATGCTGCATCATACAGTGGAATATTATGTGGATGATTTAGTTGTAAAGTCCAAGCAGCCAGGGGACCATCTCCAGGATTTACGCCAAGTCTTCACAAGATGCCGCCTATACAAGCTACGCATAAATCCCCTTAACGGGGTAAGTCGAGGCAACTTCTTGGGCTTCTCAGTGCACCTGTAGGGAATTGATCTGGATCTCATTAAAGCTCGAGCAATTTCAAAAATGCCATGCCATTCCTCTTTCAAACAGCTCAAGAGTTTTTTGGGCAAAGTTTCTTATTTGAGTAGATTTATACCCGCGTTGGCTGAAGTCTCTCACCCTTTCAGTTCTTTGATTAAAGGCAATGCCAAGTTTGTTTGGACAACAACTCATCAAGAGGCTTTCGAAAATATCAAGTCTATCCTCAACTCCTCGACCACCATGCACCCACCTATTCAGGGGCAACCATTGCTATTTTACCTCACTTCGATCGACAAGTCCATAAACGCCCTCCTCGCGCAAATAGTCGAGGGACAAGAACACCCAATCTATTACCTCAGCCAGCTTGTTCGAGAAGCTAAAACTCGATACTCGTCCATTGAACTCCACTGCCTCACACTCGTTTTCACTGTACAGAAGTTTAGACATTACTTTATAGCCCATCCTGTTCATTTAATTACACGATGTGATCCGTATAGACATCTTCTCTCCATACCCCTCGTTTCTGGAAAAGCATCGCGATGGCTTTTGGCCATCTAAGGATTTGACATCACATACCATGTACCACGAGGCATTAAAAGTCAAGCCTTAGCAGATCTGCTCGCTCAGTTTCCTGAATAGAGACACGAACCTCTCAGCGAGACATTACCCCTCGATAAACTCCAAGTGGCAGCTATGCAGAGTAGTGAGGAAGAATGGCAACTTACTTTTGACGGCTCTTCTACTACCCAGGGAGGAGGAGCAGGAATTGTCCTCACATCTCCAACCCAGCAAGTTACAGCGGCTTTTAAGCTTACTTTCCATTGTTCTAACAATGAAGCCGAGTATGAAGCACTCATTCTCGGTCTCCTCGCAGCCCTGGACAAGGGTATCTTAAAGTTATGTATTTATGGAGATTCTAAGTTTGTCGTTAAGCAGGTAACTGGCGAGTATGCCATTCGCGAGCCCTCGCTCACATCCTATCGTACCATTATTCAGCGGCTCCTCGCTAAGTTTTCCTCTGTACAGTTCACGCATGTGCCTCGTTCCACAATAGGTACCCCGATGCACTTGTAACATTAGCTTCTAAACTAACAATTGCAAATGATGTGACTCAAGTCTGCATTACCAAACACATTGGCCCCGCTACCTTCACCGAGCTCTTTCTAGCCCCAACCGTTCCAGACGATGATTGGCGAGCCCCAATCATCAATCAGCTTGAGCAAAAGGCAGGACCATTGCCCTTCATGCAACTGAAGTTGTTCCACCTATTACAAGGGCTGCTGTACTTTTGTCTACCGTGCAGAGCATTGGCTAGATGCCTAGACTCTCAAGAAGCCGAATTGGTCCTCAAAACAACTCACGAACTGCATTGTGCTACTCCTCTTGCGCTGTATCGACGGCTCCAGCGTCAAGGTTACTAATGGCTAGACATGGCCGAGCAATCCAATGCTCTCCAACGCACTTACTCACGATGTCAGGCCAAATGAAATAGAATCTTGTGTCCTCGAGGTGGGAGATTGGCGTCGCCCTTTTACTGAATTTCTGTTGCATGGCGCTCTCCCTGCAGATAAGCATGTTGCGGCAAAGATAAGGCGCAAATCTGCAAGATTCAAGCTAAAGGAGGGAAAGCTTTTTCGACGCGCTCTCAATGGTACTTATTTGCAATGCTTGTCTCAAATCGAGGCTGCAGAAGTCTTGTAACAGGCTCACCAATTCGAGCATCAGGGCGCACGCAAGCTCTTTACACATCTGTTACAAAAGGGAGTTTATTGGCCCACTATAGAACGCGACGCCAAGTCTCATGTGCAAAAGTGTAGGCCTTGTCAACATCATCATCATCAAATTCACATGCCGACTACGCCCCTTTATCCCATTGAGGCCCCTTGGCCATTCCATACATGGGGGTTAGATCTTATTAGCCCAATCCATCCACCAGTGCGAGGACACATATGGATTCGTGTGGCAACAGAGTTCTTCACTAAATGGATTGAGGCTGTACCACTTAAGCACGCAATCGGTGGTGCTGTCACTGAATTCATACGAGAGAACATCATCTGTCGTTTCGGGATTCCTCAGTATCTTCTAACTGATAATGGCACCCCTTTCGTGAATCGAAAAGTGAAGAGGTTACTCGTGCAATACAATGTCCAGTATGTGCGCTCATCACCTTACTACCCCCAGGGTAATGGCCAGGCTGAGGCCTCTAACAAAAATATCATTCGAATTTTGAGTAGGACCCTCGAAGAAAGCCCTACCACGTGGGTTGATCAATTACCATTGGCACTTTGGGCGTATCGCACTTCTAGCAAATGCTCCACTGGACAAACCCTGTTTTCCCTTGTTTATGGAACCGAAGCTATCTTGCCTGTAGATATCGCAGTCCCAACCACACTACTCGCTTCGCGGAGTGGGATTCTTATGGCTTGGGAAAGTGAGTTTAAGGCCCTCGATGAAAGCCGAGAGGCTGCCCTTCAGCATTTTCAGCAGTATCAACGCAACATAACACGAGCGTACAACAAACATGTTCAACCTCAATAATTTAGAGCAGGTGAGCTTGTTCTTAAGGCCGCCCCACATGTCATGCGAGGGCTCTCAACCCCCAAGTTTTCACCCAATTGGGAAGGTCCCTGCGTTGTCAGGACGTCTAGCGATAGTGGATATTGTACTCTCGAGGGCTCTGACCATAGTCCAATCAACAATGTTTGGTTGAAACCCTATTTTTGTTAAGTATTTTGAATGCAATGTTTTACTTAGTACAATTGATATTCCTATATCAACACATGTTTGCTATCCTTATTCAAAGCATAATCACTATCATTCACAACTGCCAAGAAAAATGGGAAAGGGTGCACAAGGACAGAAACATAAATAGGAATTTCCTTCTCATTACAATTTTGGTTTCTCAATTTTTACATATTAAAAGCAATGTACAAAATGGAGACCTAATCTACGTATGAGGTCAGCAATGAGTAGTCATCATCGAGCTCTTGCAAGTAGGTCATCATCACTGCTAAGGTTTCTCACTCCTATGCAAGCTCCCTCTCCAACTTTGCAATGCGAGCTATGATTTCTTGAAGGCGAGGTGCAAGAAGCCGCTACTATAGGCACTTCTGAGCTATGAGTAGTCTGCATCGCAGCCATGAAATGGGAACCTCGACCTTCTGTACATCATCTAGTAGAAGAGTGGCATCCTTCACGAGGTCCCCGTTAATAGCACCTTGTTCAATCTCCCCAAAAATTTCTAAAATCCTCCCAAGGCACATGTACATGGATTGTTGCACAAGAGGATGGCGCGAGGACAGGAATTGTTGTACCTCGGGATGATGCGCAAGGGCAGCCTCGAGCAAATTCACAAAGGCTTGAGGAAATGAAGGCATACCTATCCACTCTACCATGGGAGCGACGTTTTGCTCTATAACATGTTATCCTTCAACCCCAAGCTCAGCAGCCACACCTCGCTCCTCCCTCTCGCTCCCTAATATTTCGGTCCCTTGCAGATTCAGTTCATCACCGGGAGATGAGGCCTGCCTCAACTGTTCATTCCCATCACCCACATGTACAGAAGGGATAGGCGAGGTCTGAAGATCTTCATGAAGCGAGGGCTGCCTCACTCCATCAGTGGCCTCGACTTCGAGGGAAAGAGAGTCTCACCCAACACTTCGCATTTCTGCCTCTTGTACCTCCTCCAAATGAGTAGACTTTGTTTCTCTCAAAGGAGAAGAGTGGTCCACCTGGGCCTACTCAGTATCATTGTGTTCATCATGTGGAGACATTATAATGTTCTCACCCATGTTTGCACCAGATAGATCGTCGCCCAAACTCTCTGTTGTTTCGCGAATCGGGGGCTCAGAGTGCTTGACTTCTTCCGATAATTAAGTGCTATCTCGAGCAGTGTGGTGACCCTCATTCGCAGGTCTTGCACTTTTCTCTGTTTCTACCCCCTCTCGAGGTCGTTCTGATGTAGGAATGTAACCTCACATCATTTCCATCACTTTAACTGCGTGAGTGCGCACAGGCATGTCTCACATAGCAATAAGAGGCGAGACATTCATGGCTAGATCTTCTAATTCTTCCTCCCTCGTTTTTGTTGTCGTCTCCTCCTGATGACAATAAGGTATAGCAGTCTCGCCTAAGGCTCGTTCAAAGTCAAAAATAGGTAAATAAAGAAATTCACTATCAGAAACCAGTACCTCGCTAGAGCTTATGTCGTAAATGGTGCTATCTACCCTAGGATCTCGCACACGGTGAAGTCTCCTCGCCCCACCTCGACTTGGCCCAAAAGCAGCCCCCATTGAACCATGTTCTCTAGTAAGGGGCTATTCCTCGAGGCCCTCGGATGAAGAATTAGTATTCACTTCCATACTACTTGAGGTTTCACCTCTGAGTGGGATTCTGCTTTTTGTGGGTATTGGGCGAGTCACCTAGGTGGGTGGAGGAATGGAACTCCCTTCTTGCGTGGGAGCAGCCGGGGCAGCGGTTGGCTCAACCGCACTCACTGCGGCTCGTTTGCGGGGAGGTCGAATATTTACGTGTGAGGGAGCTCTCGACTTACGCCTACACGTAGGAGCTAAGGGCACCTTAGCTTCAGGATTAGCACTCGCTGCCAGTGGTTACGAGGTTTTCCCTTGCTATGGTGCGAGGTCAGGTGCAAAGCTGGAACGCGCACCTCTGTCAAACTCTATAGGGGGCCTCAATGTGTGGTCCCCCGCATAGACTACTCGCGCCTTAGCACGCTGAGCAGGACTTTGGACAAAATCTTTCCAACTCGCTAACTCTATAACCCAGAGAGAGCGAGCTGCTTCCATCCTCATAGGGATTCTACTCCTCCCTGGTAAGAATAGAGCACCAACTCCTTCGCGAAGCAATCCAATGTGGTCTGCTATAAACCTCGCAAAGCTATTTTCATAGGAGTCTTCGAGTCCAGCAAAAATGTATTGTGAAGGTACCCCCCTATCATAGCCAAATTGCAGAGGAACTCTGTGAGGGTTGTAAGTCTTCAAAATTTGACCACCCTCCCATATGGCAAGTAAGTAGCCAGGGGTGGTAACAAGAAGAAATACCAAGACCGTATCTGCATTTAATTTATGAGCACCCGCCAGAATATGCTCATCCTCGTCAAAGTACATAGGTAAAGTTAATGCCCCAGGTAGGATCGCGGTGTAACAACCTGGATTTTGATTCAACCCGGTACTACAGTGATGAATCGTGGATTGACCCGATAACGGATCCAGATGCGAAAGCAAGAAACAAGACGATGGTCTTCCGAGGCACAAAACACCTCTAAGACCCTAAGATGACCCTCCATGAGGTCACGGAACTCAAAGAAACAAGGTGCGGAAGCGAATGACAAACCTAGGTCTTTAGAGATGCTAACCACCCCTAGGACACCAAGTGACTTTCCATGAAGTCATAGAACTCAAAGAAATAACCGGAAGCAAAAACTAGGATAAAAGGGTCAACTAGTGCCCTATGGAACCAATGACACCCAAAAGGAATGAAGTCTAGTTCAAACTAGACCATGTATGCCATTCAATGGTTTAAACAAGATGCACAAGGTTAAGTGGAAGCAAAGGACAGGAAGAATGACAATTAAGCCCCCAGGGGCAAGGTAGTCATTTCTGAAAGTATGAATTCAGGTGTCACCAAGCACACCACTAGAAAGGCAATAAAAAACTAATCAATATAGACTCAAGAATCGCATGATTCGGAGTCCGAACGAAAGAGAAACAACAAAATGAAAATAAACGAGCAAAACCCTTTAATCAAGGGCAAAATAGTCAATTTACAATTAAGAAGGGAGATTTGACTCTAAACAAGTCAAATAAGGTCCACACAACCCAAACTTATCATTTCACAACATTCCAAGAGGTTCTAAGAACTTTGGACATGAATCCCACAAAATGCCCCACCTCGGTTGAAGTAAAAACTGACACCCTCTCACTAAAACATGAATAATTCCCACTATGATTGTAATCTGGGGATGAAATTGGTACCATTGGAAATATGACTCAAAATCCATGAATTTAGGCTCAAGAATCACCTCATTTGGGTTAGAAATGAAGAAGTTATGGCCATTCAAAGTCAAAGCAGCAGTGCTGAAACTGAACTGAAGCTACTCTCGGGATCGAGCTATTTCGGTCGACCAAAATGACCCATTGGACTACCAAAATGAACAAAATTCAAGCTGAAAACAAGTTTTTGAAGTGTGGTTACTTCGGTAGACCGAAATGAACCATCGGTCGACCGAAATGGCCTTAAATAGTGAAAAAGGCTACTGGAAATGATGCTTTTGATGCTCAATCAAAAACCAAAAGGCTTCGGTCGACCGAAATGACTTGTGAAAGTGCAAAAACCACCTGTTATGCACCCAAAGCTTAAAATTTACTTGGAATCCACCATGGCATGTTCAATTTACATTATATGCTGAAGTGTGATGATGTGAACATGCACGCAAGTGTAATATGATATTTAGAACATGATACAATGGCCTACGGCCTCTTTACATCTCATTTTCAAGATTTCAGATGCCAAAACTCAAAAGTTGACAAAATACATTTCAATGGCAAAACTTGAAGTTTAAATTACATACATATGAACTTAAAGGTTTGTGGCCCTTGGCCTCATGTCATACATGTGAAGTACATTGAAAAGAGTGTACTTATGTACACTTTACACATATAGAATCAAGGAATACAAGTTTGATACATGAAGCTACCAAATGATCCAAGGCAATGAAATCTTCAAGTCTTGAATCATGTACCTGAAACAGCCCCCCAATAACTTCGGGGTGAGTAAACAAGTTTACTCGTAGAGAATGAGCATGCATCGACTCGATTTCTTTCAGATTTTTAGACTGACATGTAATAGTTCAAAAAGGTCATACCACATAATGTCTATGTCAAAGGTTAGACTCAGGGAGAATCCTAAGCTACCATGGAGTACTAACAACAAGAATCATGATATATACATATATAAAACAAGTCAAAGTTAGGATAATCCAAAGAACACGATATGAAGGTACTAGGATATAAGAATCATATTATCAATGCAATTTACATGATTGGGACATACCAATTAACATGACAAGAAGCATACTCGGATTCAGGAATAAGGCTTAATATCTATGCAATTAAACAAGGATGGGAGAATCCATATAACACAACGAGAAGTATACTTGAAATCACGAATAAGGCATAATATCTATGCAAATAACAAGATTAGAGCATTCTAATTTACACGATAGGAGTTATACAAGGAATCAAGAACAAGGCAGAATATCTATGCAAGACTAGGCATAAAACCTATGCAAGTAAACAAGATTAGAGTATTTTACATACACGACAGTTTAAATCTGCAAGGAATAGCAACTTAAAATTTAAAGGACTGAAATCAACCAATGTGGAAACTCGGATATCGCCCGGATCAAACCGTACTCTTGGGATCACTTTAGGGTTACTAACTCATGGGTACCTTCCCCTACTGCGCACTATAGAAAACCGTTCATTTGGGATCACTTTAGGGCTACTAACCCAAGGGTACCTTTCCCCAATGCGCACTGTGGATAGAGAGCTCTCTATCTCTTATACTAGAACCAAGTCCTAGCCATGTCAAGTTCTTGTTAATATCCCAAGTTTTCAAAATCAACATGTTGTGCAAGTCAAGATAGCAGCAAGATACAAGTAATGTATTAAATACGTTTCATGCACAACCAAGGTTTTTGAACACACAAGTCATGCCCTAAGTTCATCGACTATAATGGTATGTGAAATGTCAAGAAATCACTGTGTGCATCAATATAGATTAGAACTAAGATATATAGCACAAGAAAATCCATGGAAGTAAATATACCACAAGTATAAGATATATGATTCAATTACTTACTAAGCAACACATGAGTAATTAAATAATCCCAAGATAATGATGCAAGTCCGTAAGCACATTAATGAAACCAAGATACATGGGTCTAATTACAAGATGAAAACTAAAGCTCCATGGAATACAAGTTATGACTAGGTGAACTAAGTTCCATGCAAGGAAGTCAAGTAAGTGTAAGTCTCAAACTTATCCGATTATTCTCAATTTAAAACACGTGAAGGAACATGTCAAGGAATCATGAATACCAAGATAACGACTTAAACATGCTCATGGAACCATTGAATGGATTTTAATTAATTCTTTTAATTAAAATCTTTCGATTTTGAAAGTCATCTAAATTACCTCAATTTAATGTATGATATACAACATGCCAAGACTTGAATTGAGAACACAATACAAGTACATTCCATGCAAGGTACGACTATGAGTATTAAACTTTAATACTAGGGAAATAATAAATGAAAGGTTTCAAAATCTAATCAAATATTCTAGATTTAATATATGTGAAACTATATGGCATGCACATCACAAATGTCAAGCCGGAAATCCAATGGAGTGAATAGTACACCCGGAATAAATTAATTAATCAACTAATTAAATATTCTCTAGATTTTAAAGCACATCCGATTACTCTCAAATTAACTTATGTTGAAGAGCTTGCTAGGGCCTAATACAATATGTTAACACACATTGATTTCAAGCTAGTTAAGGCCATGTGAATTAATATTTCACTTAGATAAATATTAAATAAAAACTTTAATACTTATTCAAATGCCCTAAATTTAATATATGTCAATGACCATATCAAGGGGTAATGTAATATCATGTTATATATTTAAACCAAGTCATGAGTAACCGGGAAAATTAAATCTCATACAAGAAAATAATTAAATAAAATCTCTAAATTTGATACAAGGACATGTATATGAGTTATATAAGCATCACAAGCAGGCTATATAACAAGAAAGTAAATTATAACACCCCCTATCTCAATTTGAGATGAAATCTCAAAGGCCCACCGAAATAAAAGTGCCCCGAATTCGACGATACCGAAGGGTTTTGTCCGGGACAACACGATGAACAAGAATCCGAAGGAAGCCCCATGAAAATCAAAACTTGACTTCAAACCCGAACTCAAGAAATGGCCAAAACGGGATTCCAACCGGTGGAATCGAAGGCCTTGCCAAGGCGAACATAAAACACTCTGGCACTACGGCGTTTCATTGAAGGGAAGGAGCTCAAAAGAGGAGAGAGAAGGTGGTAGCCCTTGGCTGCCATGAAATCCGGCCAAGAGAGGGGATAGAGAGGGTGAGATCTGATTTTTTACTTAAAGGCCCCCTATTTATAGAAAATCTCAAAAAGTGGATTTTGAGCAAATGCACTCAAATGGTGAAACTCCATGAACAAAAAAGATTCTACATGAGAAAATATGAACAACGGAAGAAACAGAGTCAAAAACTGAGTCCCGAGCAAAAAGTTATGCCCCGAATAAGTTCGGCGGCAACCGGGGTCAGAAACTCTAAAACTGGAGAAAAACAACCAGAACAAATTTCCAAGAGTACACGACTCGAAGAAATGTGAAAATGAATCCCGTATGAGGATCCAGGCTCCAAACGAGGTATTTCTGCAATAACTTTCGTTAATTGCACAATGACCCCTGCAAAAAGGGTTAACTGCAAAACTGCCCCAGAATGAAAATATCTTCCAAAAGATATTTTCTTACATACCCCTGAAATAAAATATCTTCAAAAGATATTTAAGAAAGTACCCCAAGAAAAGAAAAAAGATTCTTAAGAATTGTGCATCCATGCCCCTACAGACACCGGGAGTAACCAGAGTACTTTCTTGAAAAAGTAAAGATACGTATTTTGTGAAAACCACCCAAGATCAAGATATGTGAAGTTAAAATCTAACTCCGAGCACGAAAAGTGAGGTTGCACCAAAAACTGACAAACGGGGATAAGACAGTATAGGGAAAAGGACGAAATAGTGTATAGTGTCCGAAAAGTGAAAATGTGGAAATGACTCGGCCCTCAAAGGAAGTTATCAATCCGAACAAAAGAGTCTCAGAAACTATTTTCGAGCACTCGAGACGACACTCAATGACAAGAAACAGAGCTCAGAAAGGAAAGTTAAACGGAAAAAAATTTATCCGTAAAATTTCAGAAAAAGGAAAGGGAGGAAAATGACCGGGTCATTACACGCGGCATAAAGGTGAGCAATAAACTGGAAACTTTGGTCTAAGGCATAATTGAGCTGGCCTCGAGGAGCGCATCCTTTCAACCTCATACCTCGCACCACCATTCCATCACCAGCTAAGCCAACTGGGATGGGGGCGTAAGATTGGAATCTCTCATACAAAAATAGTTGTAAGAACAGAGTTGACGCATAACAGGTATGGACATAGCGACCCATAGAACGCACCATGTCACTCCCCACCATGTCAAGGCGATGGTACAAAGTCCCCAAAAACAAGGGTACGAGGGCCACTTTCACACCGCTCGCTAGCTTCACTGCAAGATCTAAAAGACGTGGTAGTGGGGCATCTTCGGGGGTGCCCTCAACAATGTATCTCGATAGCCAGTATAGTAGGTAAGCTGTGAGGCCCGAAGCATGGTCAATCCAAGGGCCTGGAATTCCCTTGTTCCCCTCGTCTGAGAGGTTCTTTTTTGATATTGGAAAGTCTCTGAAATAATATCGCACCAAAGCTCCAAGGGTGGCTTTGCGCGTACCTTTACCACGATCAGCATAGCGAACACCTTGTGCGCCCCATAAGGTCTTAAATTCTTTGGTTTTTTCCAAAGCTAGCTCGAGATCATAAGCTAAGGCCTCTTCAATTTGCGAGAACTCCCAAGAGCTAGGATTCTCTACACCCTGAAAAGGTAGGCCCAGCAGTTGGGATACATCCTCAATTGTGGGTGTAAATTCTCCCCATGCCGTAACAAAGGTGTGTGAGCTCGAGCTCCATCGCGAGGTCAGCTCCCATAAAACGGTAATGTCGCGGGAATGTGTAATTGGTGAAACAACTTGATGCTAGGTGTCAAGCCCGTTGCATCCAAAATTGCCTTATACTCAGGATTGGCGAGAATCGCATCAGTCTATTTTTCCCAACTATGGGCCAGGCTAGTGTGACTACTGAAATGCACATAAGACCAGGGGTATTGCCCTTGCTCTACCCTAAATCCCAAGATTGTATCAACAGGTATGCGAGGAGCTAAATTTATTTCAACCTCTTCCTCCATCAATTCAACCACTTCAAGTGGTTCGCCGGTAATTACCGCCTGGTTGGCCCGATGCCAAAATAAATCACTTTTCCCCAAAAAGGGTGCCCTTCGCCATTCCAGATCTTCAGGCACTTTGGGGGGAGGACAATCCTTCTTGCTAAGCTCTTGCCTCTTGGAAACCATGATGATAGATCACGAATCGAACGAACACAAACAGAAATATTTTTTTTTAAGAACTTTCTCTTTGTCGACGACGATGGAAACAACAGCACACACAGTAAACTCTCAGTTCTTCCTTTTCACAAATGAAACCCCACCATCCCTTCCCCCTTTATAAATACACGTCTTATCTCGGGAACTTCCAAAATTGAAACGGCAACAGACGACACATTAATGGTTGGGGGCGACCTTTCAGGCTCGCGTCTTTTCACTCCCTTCGAAGCAATTAATGCCCTAGCCACCTAACCTTGCACGCGTACCAATTCACTATAAATCGTTGCACGCACAGGGGGATAAAATGTGGGTGTCACCTATTGAAAGCTGACATGGCATATTTGACTAGTCAACACAACTTCAAGCAAGTCCTCCGTGGTGGTTTGAAAAGTCAAAAGCTTTAAGAGACCAACTCTTAAGCCTAGGTATCAAGCCTGGAAAGGATAAGCCTCGAGCACTCCAAGCCCTGGCATCAAGCCAGGCCCATTAAGCCTTGAATAGTCCACCCTCGAGCATTATAAGCCCTGGCATCAAGCCAGACCCACCAAGCCTCGAGAGGTCAACCCTCGAGCAGTCTAAGCCCTGGCACCAAGCCAGGTCCATTAAGCCTCAAGGAGTTAACCCTCGAGCATTCTAAGCCCTGGCACCAAGCCGGGCCAGCAAGCCTCAAGAAGTCAGTCCTTAAGCATTCTAAGCCCTGGCACCAAGCCAGGCCCATCAAGCCTCGAGAAGTAAATCCTCAAGCATTCTAAGCCCTAGCACTAAGCGAGGCCAGCAAGCCTCGAGAAGTCAATCCTCGAGCATTCTAAGCCTTGGCATTAAGCCAGGCCTATCAAGCCTAGAGAAGTCAATCCTCGAGCATTCTAAGCCCTGGCACCAACCCAGGCCCATCGAGCCTCGGGAAGTCAATCCTCGAGCATTCTAAGCCCTGGCATCAAACCAGGCCCACCAAACCTCGAGCAACCAATCCTCGAGCACTTTAAGTCTTGATAATGTATCACATTCTGTACATGGCGCGAAGAGAATGTAGGATCTTCATAACTACAAAGAATCTAAGATTAGGAAACTTAGGAGGATCTTGGATTGGTGGATAAGAAGTCTAGAAATACCTTCGCCTTGAGCAAGGCCCAATTAACAAGATGATGGGATTATATACATTATGACAGCACCTTAAAATCACATTTAATGTCATGTCAGGTTTACCAACCGGCGGCCAAGAAACATTTAACGCCCTTGATTAAGGGACAAAAGACATGGCAATGTATTGCAAGGCTCGATGAAGAGATTAGACTCTTCAGGTTCTTAAATCTCCAGGATTACCCATGAAATCCGAATTGGATGTGATGTATGTGAACAACCATGTATGGAAGAGACCATTGAGTAATAACTAATGGGATCCGAGTCTATAAATAGCATTGTCTTATGAAAGAAGGACCAACCCCAGAAGAAGCTATCATAATATATTATATACTTGCCTTACCACCATCAAAGTCTTGCTAGTTGGTCTTCTTTTCCTCCTCCTACTCTAAGCATCTCCTCTGTTTCCTTCATATTTGTATCTTTGATATCTCTTTGATATTATTGTTTATTGTTTATTTAAGAAAATACCCCTACAAAGGTAAACTCGACTGTGGAACTTCCTGGATGAAAACCAACTCAATTAACAAAACATCCATTGCTAGAAACTAACTTGGATGTTTATCAATAGTGGTTTAAAGAAACAAAATAATAACCAGGTGCAATGTTTGTTACAGTTACCGAGCCTACCAAACTGATCGATTGTTACTAACTATGATGACTCCTTGATCATGCTTGTGGAGTTGGTTTTGTCGAATATTATTCATCTATGTATTTTAGTAGAAGTAACTTATAAGTATATCTCATACTTCCTTTCAAGTAGGATGATTTTTTGTTACTGTAGCTATAAGGATGACTTTTAACCAACTGAAGTAGACATTGTGGTACTTATTTCGTGTTGCTACAATGTTAGTAGTTGATATATAGAGATTTTACTGATTAAATATAAAGCTTGTTCCATCGTTACAATCTTAAATTTCTTTCTTTCTTGATTCTTTAGATGGCAAATCAAAGCCTTACATACTCACTAGATGAAGCACTTTCTACGATTGGTTTTGGGAAATTCCAGGGACTTGTCTTTGCTTATGTTGGACTGGGCTGGATTGTTGAAGCAATAGAAATAATGATTCTCTCCTTTATAGGGCCAGCAGTTCAGTCTGAGTGGGGACTCTCCTTTACTGAAGAGAGCATGATATTAACTATTGTTTTTGCTAGCATGCTAGTTGGAACATATACAATTGGCCTCATATCAGGTACCCACGGAAGGAAGTAGGATTTTTTCTATTTTTTTCGTCTTTCAGTCATATGCCTTTTTATATAGTACTTTTTTTGTGTCATATAGACAGTAAGACATCTCATACACTTGCTTCTTAAGTGACAGAAAACATGTCTAAATCACTTCATGCGATGATAGATATAATGCTTTGCCTTTAATTCTCACGCCCTAAAGCCACCCTTGTTTTATTAAAGAATAATACTGACACTAGTTGTTCTGTTTGTGGACTCAGTCCACTAACTCAAGGTTTGAATCATGCCATGTGACTGGGACCTTTCCAACTCAACCACGACCATTTGGCTTCTCTCTCTCTCTCTCTCTCTAACTAGTTAATTCAATAGTTAAGTGTCACAAGTGTAGCTACTAGAGGGACTGAAGAGTCATTGTGGATCGATCCTCAAGACCCTCCATAGGTACCTTTCTTATCAAAACCGTCGGATAGGCCTCGAAGCTAGCTAATAACAACGATGACTTCCTCTCTACGGGTAAGCCTCTGAAATCCTCCCATAAGTTCCTCTTTATGGATACACCTCGATTTACTGAAGAGTTCCTCTCTATGGATAAGCCTCGATCCTTGAGGTGTTCTCTCTCCGAGGAAGTACCGAAGGCCCTCAAGGACCGCATTTATGGACAACCTCGAGGAAGAGATACCACCCCCGCAGAGTGGGGGATAAATCTTTAGTATAACACCCTTCGCATGGGACCCTATGGAGTGATGGCCTAGTGGTTGTGGTTTGAGGGATGTCAAAAGGCGTATAATGACCCGGTCATTTTCTTCCTTTCCGTTTTCCTCAAATTTTGGAGATAAATTTTTTTCGTTGTTTTTTCCTTTCCGTGGCTGGTTTTTCGTCACGTAATGTCATCTTGAGTGCTCAGAAATGGTTTCTGAGACTCTTTCCTTTGGTTTGACAACTTCCTTTGAGGATCGAGTCATTTTCGCATTTTCACTCTTTGGGCACTATGCACTATTTCGTCCTTTTCCCTATTTCGTCTTTTCCCCATTTGTCACTTTGTTGGCAAAACCTCACTTCTTGTGTTCGGAGTTGGTTTTTGACTTCACGTATCTTTATCGTGAGTGGTTTCCATGAACTACGTATCTTTACTTTTTCAGAAAAGTACTCTGGTTGCTCCCGGTATCCATAGGGGCATGGATGCATAAATCGTAGGAATTATTTTCTTTTCTTGGGGTGTTTTTGGTAAATATCTTTTGAAGACATTTTATTTTAGGGGTATCTAAGAAAAAGATATTTTCATTCTGGGGTAATTCTGCAATTAACCCTTTTTGTAGGGGCCATTGTACAATTAATGAAAGTTATTGCAAATTATCTTGTTTTGAGTCTGGATCGTCGTACGGGATTCATTTTCACTTTTTGTCAAGTCATGAACTCTTAGAATTCCCTTCTGCTCGATATATTCCAGTTTCAGGGTTTCTAGCCCAGTTTGCGCCAAACTTATTTGGGGCATAACTTTCTGCTCGGGACTCAATTTTTGACACCGTTTCTTCCTTTATTCATATTTTCACATTTTGAATCTTTTCGTTCATGGAGTTTTTCCATTTGAACGCATCTACTCAAATTCCACTTTTCCGGACCCGGCGGGACCCTTTCGGGGCTCTTTTAGGGTTTTACTATAAATAAAATGCCTTAAAGTGAAAAACCACTTTTTTACCTTCTTCCCCACCTCTCTTGGACATATTTCTTGGCATCCATGGCTGCCACCTCCTCTCTCCTCCTTTGATCCACTTTTCCTTAGTGAAAAGTCTTCGGCCTTAGCATTTGTTGTTCTCCTCGACGTGCTCTACCTTTACCCCTTATTAGAATTCATTTTTAACCATTTCTTGAGTTTGGGTTTGAGGTCAAGTTGTGATTTTCATGGGGCTTCTTAGGGATTCTTGTGCACAGCGTTGTCCCCGACAAAACCCTAAAGTATTGTCGGATTCGGAGCCGTTTCGTTTTGATGGCTTTTGAGATTTTCATCTCAAATCGAGGTAGGGGGTGTCTTAGGATTATATTTATGTTGTATTGATTGATATATGAGCATATACAACTTATGAGCATGTTTTATTCAAGATTTAGAATTTAATTTAATTAATTTCTATATTTGAGATTTAATTCATATGGTAGTGTGTGAATTGGAAATTAAATTGTGACATGCTAGGAAATTATACTTTGGTATGTTGATTAACATATATTAAATTTGGGTCATTTGGTTAAGTATTGCAAACTTTAATTAATATTTATCTTTGGTGAAAGTTTAATTCACATGATTGTAGCAAGCATGAAATCATGATGTAATGTGATATTTGGATAGGCTTTGGCATGTTCTCTAACATATATTAATTTGAGAGCATTTGGAATTATTTAAAAATCTAGAGGAAATTAATTAATTTTGTTTTAGGTGTTTTAATCACTTAATTAGTTATTTGATGTTATATAGGTGATGACCATGACATGTCTTTCAACATATATTAAATTGAGGTTATTTGGAATAAACTTGAAATCTAGAGAATTTAATTGTTTTTACTTGATTAAATTCAATTTAATTGCTCATGGATTTGATTACATTTTGGAAGTGATGTTTAAATCATGGACTTGGACTTGTAGTATGTTTACTTCAATATGTTTTGAGCATTGAATAATATAGTTGTTATATTTATATTCATGAGAATATGTTTTCCTTATTGAATATATTGTTGCTTTGTGTAAGGAGTTGCACATTTTGTACTTGACATCTTTCATGCCATAGTAATTGTAGACTTTGAGCATGCATTGTATATGTTTCCAAATTTGCTTATGCTTGGTAGATAGTTGATATCTTGTACATACATGATGATATATACGTTGTTGCACAACTTGTTAATTTTGGAAACTTGATGATGTCGTTATTTGGCTACGGCTAAGACTTGGTTCTAGTACGGGGGATTGTCCCTCGATATAGTCTAGTATGCACATAGGGAGGTTTACCATGGGCTAGTAACCCTAGAGTAAATATGGTATCAGTCTGATCCGACGTGACGTCCAAGTATCCACTTTGGTTGATTTCGCATTTCGTTTCAAGTTGATAACTAGATGATATCTTAACTTGTTGTTCCTTGTTTGATTTTCCATTTTTAGTTGCAAGATGTTAACTTTGAGAAATCATGCTTTATGCGTTGTATTAGAAGTTCCAATGTTGGTTAAGTTGCATCGATATTGTGATTTGTGTTTTGATGTTCAAATGTAGCTTAGGAACGATCCTATAGATTTATTTGGAACATACACGTTTGGTGGCATGATCCACTTTAGTTGTTTTCGTGTTTTAGATTTCAAGTTGATGATATTGAGAATCTATGACTTGTTACTTGTATAACATGCTTCCATGTTATTTGAATTGCATGAACAATGTGATTATGCTAGAAATGATTTAAGGTAGCTTATGATGCTTCTTGGGTCTCATTTTGATATAGACGCTAGGTGGCATAAACCCCTTTGACATGTTTCACCTTAAGGTGATATAATGGTAAAACGCTAGGTCAATGCATGCTCATCTCCTACGAGTAGCTTTATGTTACTCACCCATGTAGTGGGGACATTTTTCAAGTACGAAGACTTGGTTCGTGGTGCTTATTACTTCTTGGAGGACTTGTAGTTTTCAAGATTCCATTCCATGCAAATGTTAGCATGGAATGCCATTTGTAGCTTTAATTATCAAAATGTATATATTTGATTCCATGTATATAAAGTTTACCTAAGCACACTCTTTGAAATGTATTTGACATGTATAAGGTGAGGCCGGAGGCCAATGACATGTATTTGGTATCCTTTGTAAATTTTGACTTCATGAAATAATATGAAAATATTGAAAAATGTCAAGTAATTGTCTCCTTATGTTTGCATCGAGTGTGGGAATTCCATTTTGATTCTTCCATAGGATCTCATTAGTCATGTATGAAGTGTGGCCAAGGGCCAAACGGTAATTTGAAACCATTTGTTGATTTTAGTTTTCAAATTTTCCATTTTAAGTTCATTTTCGCCTTTTTGGCCGTTGGGGGGTCGGATTTTGACTCGGCCATTTTTGGGAGTAGCGGACAATTCCTGCACGCTTAAAATTACTATTTACGTTTGCGTGCATGATCGTTTTTATGAAAAACCCTTTCGTATGCATTTTGAGTCTCATACAGATTCATTTCACCTATTTATTGAAAATTCTAGCTTAAGGGCATTTTGGGTATTTTCTTTGGGAAATAAATTCCGTTCTTGACTCTATCACATAGAAAATATGATTTTAGGGAGAGTTTCTTCTTCGTGTTTTTTCGAAAAATGTCATCTGGACCTCGAACACCGCACCACAGTCTCAAATTTCTGCTAATGCACT
The DNA here is from genome assembly GCF_030987335.1 of Cornus florida. Classification (NCBI taxonomy): domain Eukaryota; kingdom Viridiplantae; phylum Streptophyta; class Magnoliopsida; order Cornales; family Cornaceae; genus Cornus; species Cornus florida. The sequence continues at coordinate 79,755,929 of NW_026775580.1, forward strand.
GTTTCTGCATTTGACCCAGGGTTTTGCCCATTTGGGCTGGCGCCCGCGGGTCTTGGGCGGGCCCCCGCCATGCACAGGGCTGTTCGGCACCATTTCCCATTGTTCTGCCCATTTGGGCAGGCGCCCGCGGTTGCTGTTCCTGCTCCAGATACCTTTCTTCAACAGGCCATATCTCACTCATTTGAACTCCAAGTTGGTCCGTTCTTAAGTCTAAACTGACCGCGTTGAAATAAGTTTTCCAATGGTACCAAGTAGAGCTTCAGATTCCATTTTTAGCTCAAGTGATTCATATTTTAGTAAGATACTGTCTGAATTTGGTTCGAACCGGGATAGGGTTTCCCTTCCTTTGACTTCAGGACTTGATATCTTTGTCTTCCGAACTCCGAATCAAATGATTCTTGAGTCTATATTTGTTAATTTTTTTCGTCATCTTTCTAATGGTGTGCTTGGTAGCACCCACTTTTATGTTGGAAATGACCATTTTGCCCCAGGTTCATTCTTATCCGTTTTTGAAATGTCGCTTCCGCATTTGTTATCTTTGGGTTTCGTGACCTCATTGAGAATCACATTGGTGTCCTAAAGGTATGTTCTATCTCTAGAGACCATGGTTTTACCTTTTGCTTCCGCATTCCGTATTCGTCAACAGGTCTACGTTCGGTTCATCACAGGACGCACTGGCCTATAGGGTTGTCACAGGTGGTATCAGAGCTCCTAGGTTTAAATACCTTGGGATGACGGGTTTTCGGTGCAGAACACATTTATGTTGCTTTGTTTTACGTGTTTATATGCTCCATGATAACATGTATTGGATTGATAACATGCTTATGTGCAACATGTGGTATGCTATCTGTTTAGCTTGTTTCGATTCTATTGTAAAGAGCATAACGTATGATGTATGCTAGATTAGGTTTGTTTATGTATAATTGTGTTGCATAGTTGGCATAACACGGGATTAGTCATTGAGGCACAGATTGAAGTTGATGGTGATTGTAGTCACAGTTTCATTACGGATTAGGTCGATGTTGACTTAGTTTTGGTTTTGAGGTAGGTGGTGAGACACCTTTTTGTTTAGGCTCTCGTAGGGTGAGCCATTAGGCATAGCCGTAGTACTAGATTCATTGGTTTTGGGCCATGAAGAGGTTGAGGAACTTTTAGGCTCTTTGGTTGTTTGGGATGGTTCCTCTGAGATTGTAATTTTCTTGGGCGACTACGTTGTAGGCGGGTGCATGGTACTGTCATGCTACCGTATTGGCTAGCTACAAGCGCAGTTCGGATGGAATCAACTTTGTCTTTTGTTTGATAGGCGTAGTCCTTTTGATTGATGATGATGGTGGTTGTTTTGGGGATCAGTCGTCGGGATTGATTTGGTAGTTGTTGGTATGACAATTGCTGCCACTTTCTTTTAGTTCTCCTTGTGTGATGACGTTTTTGGGATCAAGTCGATTGATCGACGTTTTGGGTTGGTAAGAGCATTGCATTGTTCGTGTCACTCGTAGTGTCACCTTTAGATTGGAGATGGATTGTTAGAGTTTTGCCACTGTGGTAAGGGCTCACGTTTGTTTTGAGGCAGGTTGTTGTCACATTGGTATCTGGAGTCAGATTATGGCTAGGATTGGTCCTTCCTTTTACCTAAACACTCTAGGACACGATGTCCATAGGGTTCATTGTTGCATCATTTTACTTTCTGCAGTTTCATTTACTACCATGTTAGTAGTATGATTTATGTTATTGTGATGCATGAGTAGGTGGAGGTCTATCCACATTTGTCTTCTTGTTGTATGACATTAGCATGCCCTATATATATGCTTAGATATGTCATGTTATTACTGTACTTTAATGACATGCTTTTGTGTTACGTGGAGACGTGTCGCATGTACCTTTGATTTTATCTATGTGAGTAAATTTATTATTTATTTATTTTTGGTAGTTGCATTCCTTATCAGATGCATGACTTTTCTATTTGGTTTCCCTTTTGTTTCCCTCAGTTGCGCGTAGTATGTTTGAATTCGTTGTGTGATTCCCTATAGAGGAGTTGTCACATTTGTTTTGTCCTGAGTTGTCCACTTCCCTAAGGTGGGAAGAATGCTTCATTTTTGTATTCGTCATGTTGACACTTGTGGGAGAATGGGATTTTTCTTCCTTTCTTGGTTTGTGTTTGGGGCTTCACAGGGAGTGAGTCTCTTCTCTTCGCGCCTTGTGCATAGTTTTGGGGTTGGTTGGTCCGTAAGGATCACCGTCGTTGTCTTGAGTCCTTGGTGAGGATTTGATGAATTTTGGTCGACTTACTTCCATGTAGGGGGTGAAGTCTTTGACCTTGTTGCCAATTGTTTCAAAGGTGGAGTCGTGGTGTTATCCTTCTTAGGACTGGTGGTTTCCCTTCCTTTGTGTCTTTCCTTGGGGAGTTTTGTCGTGGTTATTGAAGGAGTGGTGGTGCTCAAAGTGAATTGATTGGTGTCAGATCATTTTTCGGGGACTTGTGTCCATTTGATTAAGGATTTATTTTATTCGTGAGGTGAGCTCGATGCTCTTTTGAGAATGTCTTTTGGAGACCTGTTTCGGTTTTAGAGACCTGGATGTGGTTGACTCTTAGGAGAGGTTTTGAAGGATCGCTGTTGGATATGGCTTGTTTGTGGAGTTTTCTAATCCTAGTTATGGCGAGGCCTAGTTTTGAGGAATTGTAGTTCCAGTGATTGATTGTGGATTGAAATTAAGGAATTTTGATTTAGCTTGGTAATGCCAAGCATGGTTTTGAGAGACTTGTTTTATAACTTTGGTTGTCAGGACTTGATGTGTGACCACTTAGTGGACTTGTATTTCGGGGATTTAGTCATCCGTGATAAGGATTTTGATCCGATGTTTGATTTCGGTGTGGTTTTGTGGTTGATCTGTTTCAGGATGATATCTAGGATTTTGGAGATGATGTTTTGCTTGTCAAGCTTTGGACTCTTGATTAAAGTTGTTAATAGGAGTATTTTGAGATGTTGGAGTTGTTGGTTTTATGGTATTGAGGATTTAAGGCCTTAAGCATAGCGGTGCCTATGACATCGTTGTTAGAGCTTTGGAATTTGCTACCCCGACTCTCACAAGATGCCTAGTTTTTGTAGTACTTTTGGTAATGATGATTCACGACATTGATGTCATTTGAATCGAGAGGTTTCATGGGTAGACCTAGTGGGGGCAAGTTATGAATAAGTGCCTTATACTGTCATGCTACCATACAAAGTTGTGTGTTGTAGGCGAGTGCTAGTTGCCGTCGATGCTACCTTACTAACGAGCAAGTGTAGGCGGGCACTAGGTACTGTCATTGCTACCACATATTTGAGTACGTCGTAAGCGGGTTCTGGTCGCTTTTTGTACTGCCACGTTGTCTTTGTTCTGTATCTTGATTTGATCTGTGATGATCTTGGAGTTCTTTTGGTGGTTATTTTTGGGTCGGTATGATGGTTCATCAGGAGGAATGCTTATGGTTGTTAACTTCCATTCCTTTGTCTGGCATTAGGTTCTGTGAGTGACCTTTGACTTGCCGTGTGGCCGTGTGGTCATTTTAATTTTGAGAGGTTGTCCTGTCGTGAGCACGTGGGTGCGAATGATATTGGTTTGTGTGTTGTTTTCTAGTTTTGGGGTTGCTTTCGTAGCATGTTGTGTGGGGTACTCGGAGTTATACTCCGTAGTTATCCTGGTTTCACCTTTTGTTGTTTGGGCTGGATTTCAGGGACGAAATCCCTTTAAGGTGGGAAGGTTGTAATGAACCGGTCATTTTCTTCCTTTCCTTTTTCCCCAAATTTTGCGGATAAATTTTTTCCTTTGTCTTTTCCTTTCCGTGGCTGGTTTTTCGTCACGTAATGTCATCTTGAGTGCTCAGAAATGGTTTCTGAGACTCTTTCCTTTGGTTTGACAACTTCCTTTGAGGATCGAGTCATTTTCGCATTTTCACTTTTCGGGCACTATGCACTATTTCATCCTTTTCCCTATTTCGTCTTTTCCCCGTTTGTCACTTTGTTGTCAAAACCTCACTTCTTGTGTTCAAAGTTGGTTTTTGACTTCACGTATCTTTATCGTAAGTGGTTTCCACGAAATACGTATCTTTACTTTTTCAGAAAAATACTCTGGTTGCTCCCGGTGTCCATAGGGGCATGAATGCATAAATCTTAGGAATTATTTTCTTTTCTTGCGGTGTTTTTCGTAAATATCTTTTGAAGATATTTTATTTCAGGGGTATCTAAGAAAAATATTTTTTCATTCTGGGGTAATTCTGCAGTTAACCCTTTTTGTAGGGGCCATTGTGCAATTAATGAAAGTTATTGTAAATTATCTTATTTTGAGCCTGGATCCTCGTACGGGATTCATTTTCACTTTTTGTCAAGTCATGAACTCTTAGAATTCTCTTCTTGTCGATGTTTTCCAGTTTCAGAGTTTCTAGCCCTAGTTTGCGCCAAACTTGTTTGGGGCATAACGTTCTGCTCGGGACTCGGTTTTTGATGCCGTTTCTTCCATTATTCATATTTTCATATTTTGAATCTTTTTCGTTCATGGAGTTTTGCCATTTGAGCACGTCTGCTCAAATTTCACTTTTTCGGACCCGGCGGGACCCTTTCGGGGCACTTTTAAGGTTTTACTATAAATAGAATGCCTTAAAGTGAAAAACCACTTTTTCACCTTCTTCCCTACCTCTCTTGGCCATATTTCTTGGCATCCATGGCTTCCACCTCCTCTCTCCTCCTTTGATCCACTTTTCCTTGGTAAAAAGTCTTCGGCCTTAGCATTTGTTGTTCCCCTCGACGTGCTCTACCTTTACCCCTTATTAGAATTCATTTTTAACCATTTCTTGAGTTTGGGTTTGAGGTCAAGTTGTGATTTTCATGGGGCTTCTTAGGGATTTTTGTGCCCGGCGTTGTCCCCGACAAAACCCCGAAGTATTGTCGGATTCGGAGCCGTTTCATTTTGATGGTTTTTGAGATTTTCATCTCAAATCGAGGTAGGGGGTGTCTTAGGATTATATTTATATTGTATTGATTGATATATGAGCATATACAACTTGTGAGCATGTTTTGTTCAAGATTTAGAATTTAATTTAATTAATTTCTATATTTGAGATTTAATTCATATGGTAGTGTGTGAATTGGAAATTAAATTGTGACATGCTAGGAAATTATGCTTTGGTACATTGATTAACATATATTAAATTTGGGTCATTTAGTTAAGTATTGCAAACTTTAATTAATATTTATCTTTGGTGAAAGTTTAATTCACATGATTGTAGCAAGCATGAAATCATGATGTAATGTGATATTTGGATAGGCCTTAGCATGTTCTCTAACATATATTAATTTGAGAGCATTTGGAATTGTTTAAAAATTTAGAGGAAATTAATTAATTAGCTTAATTAATTTTGTTTTAAGTGTTTTAATCACTTAATTAGTTATTTGATGTTATATAGGTGATGACCATGACATGTCTTTCAACATATATTAAATTGAGGTTATTTGGAATAAACTTGAAATCTAGAGAATTTAATTGTCATTATTTGATTAAATTCTATTTAATTGCTCCATGGATTTGATTGCATTTTGGAAGTTGTTTCTATGTTTAAATCATGGACTTGGACTTGTAGTATGTTTACTTGAATATGTTTTGAGCATTGGATAACATAGTTGTTATATTTATATTCATGAGAATATGTTTTCCTTATTGAATATATTGTTGCTTTATGTAAAGAGTCGCACACTTTGTACTTAACATCTTTCATGCCATAGTAATTGTAGACTTTGAGCATGTATTGTACATGTTTCCAAATTTGGTTGTGCTTGGTAAATAGTTGATATCTTATATATACATGTTGATATATACGTTGTTGCACAACTTGTTAATTTTGGAAACTTGGGGATATCGTTGTTTGGCTACGGCTACGACTTAGTTCAAGTACGGGGGATTGTCCCTCTATATAGTCTAGTGCGCACATAGGGAGGTTTACCAAGGGCTAGTAATCCTAAAGTAACTATGGTCTCGGTCTGATCCGGCGTAACGTCCAAGTATCCACTTTGGTTGATTTCACATTTCGTTTCAAGTTGATAACTATATGATATCTTAACTTGTTGTTACTTGTTTGATTTTCCATTTTTAGTTGCAAGATGTTAACTTTGAGAAATCATGCTTTATGCGTTGTATTGGAAGTTCCAATGTTAGTTAAGTTGCATCGATATTGTGATTTGTGTTTTGATGTTCAAATGTAACTTAGGAGCGATCGTATAGATTCATTTGGAACATAGACGTTAGGTGGCATGATCCACTTCAGTTGTTTTCGTGTTTTAGATTTCAAGTTGATGATATTGAGAATCTATGACTTGTTACTTGTATAACATGCTTCCATGTTATTTGAATTGCATGAACAATGTGATTATGCTAGAAATGATTTAAGGTAGCTTAGGATGCTTCCTGAGTCTCATTTTGACATAGACGCTACGTAGTATGAACCCCTTTAACATATTTCACCTTAAAGTGATATAATGGTAAAACGCTAGGTCAATGTATGCTCATCTCCTACGAGTAGCTTTATGTTACTCACCCATGTAATGGGGACATTTTTCAGGTACGAAGACTTGGTTCGTGGTGCTTATTGCTTCTTGGAGGACTTGTAGTTTTCAAAATTCCATTCCATGCAAATGTTAGCATGGAATGCCATTTGTAGCTTTAATTGTTAAAATGTATATATTTGATTCCATGTATGTAAAGTGTACCTGAGTACACTCTTTAAATGTATTTGACATGTATAAGGTGAGGCCGAAGGCCAATGACATGTATTTGGTATCCTTTGTAAATTTTGACTTCATGAAATAATATGAAAATATTGAAAAATGTCAAGTAATTGTCTCCCTATGTTCGCATCGGGTGTGGGAATTTCATTTTGATTCTTCCATAGGATCTCATTAGTCATGTATGAAGTGTGGCCAAGGGCCAAATGGTAATTTGAAACCATTTGTTGATTTTAGTTTTCAAATTTTCCATTTTAAGTTCATTTTCGCCTTTTTGGCCATTGGGGGGTCGGATTTTGACTCGGCCATCTTCGGGTGCCGCGGACTATTCCCACGCGCTTAAAATTACTATTTACATTTGCGTGCATGATTGTTTTCATAAAAAAACCCTTTCGTATGCGTTTTGAGCCTCCTACGGATTCATTTCACCTATTTGTTGAAAATTCTAGCTTAAGGGCATTTTGGGTATTTCCTTTGGAAAATAAATTCCGTTCTTGACTTTGTCACATAGAAAATGCGATTTTAGGGGGAGTTTCTTCTTTAAATTTTTCCGAAAAATGTCATCTAGACCTCAAAAACCGCATCACAAACTCAAATTTCTGCTAATACACTGTTTCTGCATTTGACCCAGGGTTCTGCCCATTTGGGCGGGCGCCCGCTGGTCTTGGGTGGGCCCCCGCCATGCATAGGGCTGTTCCGCACCATTTCCCATGGTTATGCCCATTTGGCCGGGCGCCCACGGTTGTTGTTCCTGCTCCAGATACCTTTCTTCAACAGGTAATATCTCACTCGTTTGAACTCCGAATTGGTCCGTTCTTGAGTTTAAACTAACCGCATCGAAATAAGGTTTCCAATGGTACCAAGTAGATCTTCAGATTCCATTTATACCTCAAGTGATTCATATTTTAGTAAGGTAGTGTCTAAATTTGGTTCGAACCGGGATAGGGTTTCCCTTCCTTCGACTTCAGGACTTGATATCTTTGTCGTCCGAACTCTGAATCAAGTGATTCTTGAGTCTATATTTGTTAATTTTTTCGTCGTCTTCCAATGGTGTGCTTGGTAGCACCCACTTTTATGTTGGACATGACCATTTTGCCCCAGGTTCATTCTTATCCGTTTTTGAAATGTCGCTTCCGCATTTGTTATCTTTGGGTTTCGTGACCTCATTGAGGATCACATTGGTGTCCTAGAGGTGTGTTGTATCTCTAGAAACCATTGTTTTACCTTTTGCTTCCGCATTCCGTATTCGTCAATAGGTCTACGTTCGGTTCATCATAGGACACACTGGCCTATAAACCAGGGATGTCACAAGGCGCCACTGCTAGAATGAGGAAATCTCCGGAGCCCTCGCAGTTAATGCAATACTGACCCTCTAATAGTCGCGTTGAATGCTTGTCCTCCTCCTTTACCTTAATCAACTAGACAACTTGCCTTGAGCCTCCAAATGGTCACATCATTCCCCTTTTTGTACCCTGCAGCCAACTAACCTAGAACCAGTGAGTAATTACCACAACCCATGGTTTTTACCCTAGGATAACCCAGTATAAAAGGAGTTAATAGTTCATGTACAAACACAACAACCAAGTGGCGTAGCATTAAAGAACCAAGCAACCTTGTCTTTGTTCTAACGGAGATTAGAAGGGTTTTCTTCCTTTCTTCCTCGAGTCCTCTTTGAAGCTCCCTCGCATGACAACTCAGACATCCACTAGGCCTCTACTTAGGTGGCTCAGTTATAGTTAAAGCAGTTCCACATTTTCTAGAACTTTCCATGACATTGTTCACCTGCTTTGGAAATTAATCTTATTTAGGTTCTCTAAGAAAATTCAAAAAAGAATCTGTCTTACCTTTTTAACTCTTTGGAGTTTGGACTCTGTTCAAGCTAATTTGCATTGTGTTTTCTATTTTTAGATGATTTCTTTGGCATTTAGAGATTTATTTTGGGGAAGCAGATAGAGAATTTTTGGGAAGCAGATAGAATTGATTATCTTTTTCTTTTTTTGTGCGTAATAGATACTCATTTTTATTGTTGAACAACACTTTTTTATTTTACATGTCTCACAACTTACACAGAAAAAATCATAGCAGTTGATGTCACCACTACTCTGATCAAGGAATCTATTTGTAAATATTATTCCATGGCAGGCTGAGTTGCCCAGTAAACAAAAGAATAGTTAAATTAAAAAAACGTGGGAAGTTGAATCTGTCAATGGAGAAACTTAAAGAAGTGAATTAGTCATTTTATACTCAACGTACATTTGAGACACTGGATGACAATGCAGCAACTTTTTGGAACAATGAAATTTTTGGACACACGCGTGTCGAAACCTAAAGGTCATGTGATGATCAATTATAAAATAAGCAATTTATTCAAAGACTGAGGCTAACAAGATTAATTTTACTATTATATTAAGCATAAAGAGCTATTGCTTGATTTATTGGTAAAAGTTCGGCCTACCAAGAATGATAATATGGATGCATGCAAATCAAAGGGCAGCTTCTTTGGGAAAATTTAGCTGAGGGTTTGATCTGGTTCGGTAGATCCTTCCCGGGACCCTATTCTAACAGAAGCAACTATAGATAATAGCCTTTAGGGAAAATTACACCGACACCCCCTGAGGTTAGGTCATATTTCACCTACATGAAAATTTTGGTTTTAACTTTCACTTACGCCCTAGATTGCTTTTTGAATTCTGACACATGTGAATTGGCCTATTTATTCTCACTTTTTTAATACAATTTAATACAAAATTTTACAAACTAAAATGGCAGAAATACCCCTATATAATACTAATATTCCAAATCACTTATTCGCTCTCTCTTCTCTCTTTCTATTCCATATATCTATAAAACAAAATAGGCAGTTGTCACAGCACATCACCATTGCCTCCCCTTCCACTGTCGTTCAAGTCACCATCGCCATCACAGGTTGGTCGGAGGTTTTCACCTCCCCACCGGTGAAACTAGGAAGCTTGTTCATCGTGAAAATCATTGCGAGCAAATCACACACTCCCTCTCCCCGTCAAAGTTCCAAAACACCTTCCAAACAATCACCATGCCACAGAACGATCCGACGATCATCGACGCAATTTCCGGCGGTGGCGGTGACAGTGACAACAATATGCAACAACGATGATGATCTACGGCAATGGCAACGATTTGCATCAACGATGACGATCTATGACACGGTGGCTACGACGATGATCATTCCACGATCAGCGGCAGCTACGTATGGTTTTCGATGCTCTGTTCCACATCTACGGCTAGCTGCGTTCACAACGATAGTATTGGCGTCGGGATCAACGATCGTGATGCTTTGGAGATTCAAAATTGACGAGATGTATCTAGCGATCGAGAAGTACCGGAGATAAGGATGGTGGTGCTGCGGTCGTCGGTGGTGGCGCTGCAATCTCCAAAATCCTTGGTCGGCGACAGTGGTTGTGGCGGCAATTCATTTTTTGCGGTCTGGTAGTCTTTATCCCTTTCGTTATCATCACCGTTTTCCTCTGTTCCCTGATCAGTTTATTGATTGGTGTCTGAGCTTCACTTCGGACGATTGCTTCCAGTAAAAGGATGATGACGGAAGGAGATGAGCTCTCGGTCGACGACGGTTACGATATTGGTTGTTGGCGGTGATGAGCCGTAAGCTTGGTTTGGGAAGGTACAGTGAGATGAATTGGCTTTTAGTTAGGTTCTGCAGCCTTGGGTTTTGTTTTGGGTGGGAGCTATGGTAATGGAGATGTTGGGTGGGCAGTGATGATGGAGGTTTTGGGTGGGCGGTGACGACAATGGAGGTGTAGGATGGGGCAATGGCGGCGATGGAGGTGTATGATTGGGCAGTGGTGATGTGTAATGGTGATGGAGCTGTATGTTGGGGTAATTTTGTCAAAAAATAAATAAATAATATTTAAACAACCTTTTTTAAGTCAACAATGGGTAGTATAGTCATTTAACACCTCAAAAATAGTCTGACCCTATCAAAAATTGATATTTTTTAATATTTGAGTTGTAAGTGAAATACTAAACCACTCTTTCAAATATGAGTGAAAAATAAAACCAAAATGTTTATATAGGTGAAATATGACCCAACCTCAGGGGGTGTATGTGTAAATTACCCTAGCCTTTAGGGCAAATTTCTGTAAACCCCCAGTACTTTCAAAAAGTGATCATAAAATCCCAACCAATTTTAAAAACCCCCAACAATATAATAACGTTATCATTTTACCCCAACTTTGTCGATTGGATTCGTTAACCCAGCGCGTGGTTAACAATTGCTTTGACAAATTGACTTTTGTGACAAAAATATAGTAACCTTGTCCTCCTCTCCGTCTCTGACCAGACCCCCAATGTTTATCAAATTGTTCCCTGTACAGAAACTGAACAGTCACTAGTTTAAATCTCTATGCAGAATCAATCGCACTCCTTAAGGATAACACAGCCTCTGACGAAGAGGAGGACAAGGAGTCCAGATCTAAGATCGGGACACGGTCGAATTTCGGATCCTCCGTGCACAACGAATAAAAGGCGGTTCCACCACCGGTGTCGAAATATTCGACGATGAGCAAATCGGATAAATCTGACGACGCCAGATCTTCGGTGAGCTGGAATGCCGGTAACAGTGGCATCTCCGACATGAAGATTGTACAACTGCCGGCACTAAACTCGATCCTTTTGTTCTAAAGGATAATATTGTAATTTCAGAAATATGATTTTTTTATTTTTTAAATAAAAAATATATATATAATAAGGGTAATTTAGTCATTTCGCATACCCTTAATACCCAATTGACAGAGTTGGGGTAAAATGATAACGTTATTATATTGTTGGGGGTTTTTAAAACTGGTTGGGGTTTTATGATCACTTTTTGAAAATATTAGGTTTACCGAAATTTGCCCTTTATTATATTGTGGAATGCAGTGTTTTTGCTCAACCTTATAGAATTTTCAGAGATTAGCCTTTAATCGAAGTTTGTGAACTAACACCAGAAATACAAAGCATTTATTGAGATAATTGATAATCCATTATAAGTGGCAAAATATTTAGTAGGACCATTCAGATATATCAGTTTGCTTTATTTCATAGGGCAAATTTCTCAAAACCCCTAAAACTTTTAAAAAGTGATCATAAAACCCCAACCAATTTTAAAAATCCCCAACAATATAGCAACGTTTTCATTTTACCCCAACTTTGGCAATTGGCCGTTAAGGGTATGTGAAATGACTAAATTACCCTTATTATATTTCCTTTTATTTAAAAAATCAAAAAATTATATTTTTGAAATTACAATATTATCCTTTATCATAAAAGGACCGCGTTTAATGCCAACATAGGCAGCACTTGTATTGGACATTAAAATGACGTCGTTTTACTTGCTCCTGCCAAAGTAGAAGACGAGATCAACGGACAACATGAAGACCCAACTATTCCGATGAGTTTCAGAAAAAAGCAAGGAAAAACACACTTGTTCCCTAATATACTGTGCAGTTGAATTATGGTTTCTTCCTCTTCAAAAGAGAATCTACCTCTTTTTATATCAGGTTTTAGATAGTTGGTCTGTCCAAGACTACAACTCTTTCCACATCTTTGTAGACCTGTATATATAATCATGCAAACAAGATAAATATATACCCGTCTAATTAATTAATTAACACCAACAAAGTAATTAAAAACACACACATATATATAATTATATATATATATATATATACCCATCTAATTAATTAATTAACACCAACAAAGTAATTAAGAACACACATATATATAATTATATATATACATATACAAGAATCAAGTACCAGCATTCTTTGGGATAGTCCACCAGTTTGCGTGGCCAAATTTGCAAATATAAGCAATGAGCTTCTGATCCTCTTCTGGGGTTCAAGGTCCCTTCTTCAATCCGTTTTTGTCATAACAAGCTGGTGTTCTTTCCATGGTGATCGAGACCACCTTTGATTTCCAAGAAGTAAGTAGATATATGTAAGTATTGAATTTTGAGAGAGAGAAAGATCAAATGGAAGTATGCGACAGATCGAGGAGAGGAGAGGAGAGGAAAGACGGAAGATGTAGTTTCGTAAGGAAAGTATTGTGTATAAATAGTGTTATATGCAGTATATGAGAAGATCACGACAAACACAGCAGTTCAAGTCTATAATATATATATTCGGTGTCGTCCTCAATTTACCACAACAACCATCATCGCTTTGGAGAAAACATGTGAAATTAATATATATTCGCAACCTACAAACAAATAAAGCAATGAATATGAGGAGATTGTTGCGACAATCACAGTAGAGAGAGAGATTTGAAGAAATTGAGTTTACCATTTTTTCGACGCCGGTTGGGGCCGAGATCAGGGTTAAAGGCTTGAAGAAGGCGATGACGTGCTTTGTCTGCTTGTCTTTGATTGGAGTAATTGGTTGTGTAACGACCCGAACCCGGAGGTCCGAACCGTTAGTTGGGTCCTTGCTTGAACCCGAGGTGTCCTAGATCGAACTCGATCTTTTTACAGTCAAAACATCATCCTCATACTTGAATTACATTCTTAGAATGTCCCTAACCCATTCCATTGATGAACCACATGATAACCAAAGGAAAAGATGAAGAAAGGCCTACACAGCTTCATTTTGGTTGACCGAAGTGGAGCTTCGGTCGTCCGAAATGAGCCCCAATTGTTTCGGTCGTCCGAAACAGAGATGTCGAGAGCATGAAGAAAGTTCGGTCGACCGAACCTCATTTCAGTCGACCAAAATGAAGATTCCGAGAACCCATCATTTTGTTTCGGTCGACCGATGCACCATTTTGGTTGACCGAAATGGCAATGCCGAGTCTAGACCCTGAAGCTGACCTGCTGTCTTATGGAAATGAAGGGAAGACTATCATAGGGACTTACAATTAATTTCCAAAATGGAATAGCATCATCAAAATGAGACGATCAATGATCATGAATCAGTGTACCATTACAGTACTACATTGCAACATAGATTAATACATTTACATACACCCAAAGTTATAATGTTTGCATTGATTCCATTTCCATTGAATATAAACTAAACTTCATCTCTAAGTTACAAGGCCATAAAATTTAACTTCATTACATTTCTCAAGCATTGAATGTACAAAAGGATGGTCAATTACAAAAGTAACAAAAGTAATCCTCTAGTGACCCTCAAACTTGCGGTGGATTATCATCCATCGGCTCCTTTCCATGACCTGAAAAATATTAGATATGATGGAGTGAGCAAATAACCCAGCATGTGACAACCCTGGTTTTTAGGCCAGTGCGTCAATGATGAACCGAAAGTTGATCCGATAACGGATCCAAAATGCGGAAGCAAAAGATGAAACTGAATTCTTAAGAGATATAAACCATTTCTAAGACATCAATGTGACCTTCCATGAAGTCACAAAGCTCAAAGAGAATGAAAGCGAAAATAAGGGTCAAAATGGCCAAAAACCGTGAACCAAGAGCAAAATGGTCAACTCACAATAAAAAGGAGAAACTTGACTCTAAACAAGTCAAACAAGGTCAAAACAACCTAATACAATCATTTCACAACATTCCAAGAGGTTCCATGAACATTGGACAAGAATCCCACAAAATGCCTCTTCCCGGTTGAAGTGAAAACTAAAACTACTTCACTAAAACATGAATAACTCCCACTATGATTAGAATCAGAGAATGGAATTGATACCATTGGAAATCTAACTCAAAATCCATGAATTTAGGCTCAAGAATCACCCCATTTGGATAAGAAATGAAGGAGTTATGGTCGTTTGAAGTAAGGACATTAGTGTTGAAACTGAACTGAAGAAGCAGGGTGAAAGGGGTCATTTCGGTCAACCGAAATAACCCATCGAACAACCAAAATGAACATGCTGAGAGCTTAAAACAAGTTTTTAAGGCTTGGTTGTTTCAGTAGACCGAAATAACCCATCGGTCGACCGAAATAAGCTTGAACAGTACTTTTGGCTACTGGAAATGGTGTTTTTGAAGTTCAACAAATACCAAAGGCCATCGGTCGACCGAAATGAAGCTTCGGACGACCGAAATGGCTCGAAAACATGCTGAATGGCCTATTATGAACCAAAAACATTAAGGTTTAACCCAAGCCTTGAACCCCAATATGAATATGGTCCAAAAACATAATTTTAAGCTATATAAACATGCTAGCAAGTGTACTTTATATATTGAAATATATTACAATGGCTTATGGCCTCATTACATATCATTTACTCAAATTCACATGCCAAACCTCAAAGTTGGAAAAGCTTACATTTCAAAGGCAAAACTTGAAACTTGAATGCATACACTTGTACTTTAAGGTTGGTGACCCTTGGTCACAAATCATACATATCAAATAGGTTCCAAATAACATACTCAAGTACACTTTACACACAATAAGACAAAATGACCATATTGAACCTAACTAAGTGTTACAACATCAAAAGTAAAACTTAACATGCTAACACTTGCATGTGAACAAGAATGCTTTGAAAGAAACTTCAAATCTCCAAACCATCAAAGATGAATACCAATCTCCATATCTTGTAACCTATACCTGAAATATGCCCCAGTAACGTAGGGGTGAGCAACATAAATCTACTCGTAGGAAATGAGCATGTATCGACCTACGTTTTACTATTTCATCACCTTAAGGTGAAACATGTTAAAGTGGTTCATGCCACATAACGTCTATGTCAAGATGAGACCCCGGGAGCATCCTAAGCTACCCTAGATCATTTCTAGCATAAATCACATCATTTACGCAATTTTAACAACATAGTAGCATGTTTACACAAAGCAACAAAAATGTAGATACTCAAGGGTATCAACTTCAAATCTAAAATGCTAGAATAATCAAAGTGGGTCATGCCACCTAACGTCTATGTTCCAAATAAATCTATAGGATCATCCCTAAGCTACATTTGAACATAATAGCATAGATGTACTAAACAACATCAAAATTTACAATGATTCACTAAAATCATAAAACATAGATGTACTTAACAACATCGAAATGATTCATTAAAATCATAAACATGGATGTACTTAACAACATCAAAATGATTCTTTAAAATCATAAACATGGATGTACTTAACAACATCAAAATCGCCAATAGCCAAAACCACAAGTCACAATATAAACATGATTGTTAACTTAGAATTGAATGCGAAAACAAATAATGGAAGACTTGGACATCTAAGTTCAGAATTCTGCCGAGACCTCAACAGTTATTCCGAGTACTAACCTGTAGGGAAGACCTCCCTAAGAGCGCACTATCTCAATTGGGGAGAACTCATACCTCCCGCACTAGAGCCAAACTCTAGCCATGTCACATGTAGCAACAATGTCCCAAGTAACTCCAAAATAATCCAAATAAGTTCACAACTTATACATAATTTATATAATGCACGAAAACCACCTTCCATGCACAAGTAGGTTGAAACCACACAATCCACGCCTTAGAGTTTCAATTCTAAAATGACATACATAATGTCAACACAAAGTGTACAATTCATTACATAAGTCAATCATATATTCAATATTGGAACCAAGTTCTCATGAATATAAATTTAACAACAATGTACTCAATGCTTAAAACATAACCAGGTGAATACTCAACAAGCCCAAATCCATGATCTTAACATAGAAGCAACTTCTAAAACATGATTAAATCCATGGATAAACAAGATAGAATTTAATTAAATCAAAATAATTAAACTCTCTAAATTTCACATCATTTCCAAATGGCCTCAATTTAATATATGTTAAAGGACAAATCATGGTCATTACATATATGCATTCCAAAACTTAATTAGACCAATGAACCCACAAAATAGATTTTTATTAATTCATTTAATTAAAATCTCTAGAATTTCAAACTCAACCAAATGCTCTCAAATTAAAGTATGTTAAACAACATGCCAAGACTTAATTCAAAAGCATACTACAACTTAATTTCATGCAAGGTACAACCATGATAATTAATCTTTCACAAAAGGAAAATAATAAATAAAAGATGCAACTTTTATTCAAATAATCTCAATTAAACATATGTTAACAAACATATTAAAACTAGACTTCCTAGCATGCCACAATTCAAATCTAAGTTATATACACCGTTGAATTTTAAATCTTATACAAAGAAATAAAAATTATTGACTTTCTAGATTTGGTACAAGGCAAATATACGAGTTGTATAATCAAGGGAAACACATAATACAACACACAAAAATCCTAAAACATTCCCTACCTCCATTTGAGATGAAATCTCAAATCCCCACCGAAATGAATGTGCTCCGAATCCGACGAAACTTCTAGGTTTTGTCGGGGACAACACCGTGAACGTAACCCCTAAGGAAGCCCCATCAAATACACAACTTGAATCCAAACTCGAACTCAAGAAATAACCAAAACTGAATTCTAATAAGGGGGAATGGTAGAGCACAGTGAGGGGAACAATAAACATAAAGGTACTACACATTTTCAACCAAGGGAAGTGGACGGAAAATGAAGAAGAAGACTGGCAACCATGGCTGCCATGGATGGCTGGCCAAGAGAGAGTAGAGAGAGAAAAATCTGATATTTTCTCTTAAGTGCTCCTATTTATAGAAAAACCCTAAAAGTGCCCCGAACGGGCCCCGCCGGGCCCGGGAAAGCCAAATTCACCCAGACGCGCTCAAACGGCAAAACTCTATGAATGA
The DNA here is from genome assembly GCF_030987335.1 of Cornus florida. Lineage (NCBI taxonomy): Eukaryota > Viridiplantae > Streptophyta > Magnoliopsida > Cornales > Cornaceae > Cornus > Cornus florida. The sequence goes on from NW_026775580.1 coordinate 79,773,380, forward strand.
AAAAGATTTAAAATGAGAAAATAAGAACAACAGAAGGAACGGCGTCAAAAACTGAGTCCCAAGCAGAAAGTTATACCCTAAACAAGTTTGGCGCTAACCGGGGCCAGAAACCCTGAAACTGGAAAACATTGACCAGAAGGGAATTCCAAGAGTACACGACTCGACGAAAAGTGAAAATGAATCATGTACGAGGATTCAGGCTCAAAACCAGACATTTAGCAATAACTTTCATTAATTGCACAATGGCCCCTCCAAAAAGTGAAAACTACACTAATGGCCCAGAAAGAAAATATCTTCTCAAAAATATTTTCTTACAACCCCTGAAATAAAATATATTTAAAAGATATTTATGAAAAAAAACCCCAAGAAAAGAAAAATTCCCCAAAGAACTTTGCATCCATGCCCCTGTGGACACCGAGAGTAACCAGAGTACTTTCTTGCAAAAGTAAGGTACGTATTTCTTGGAACCCACTCAAGATGAAGATACGTGAAGTCAAAAACCAACTCTGAACACAAGAAGTGTGGTTACGCCAACAAAGTGACAAACGGGGAAAAGACAAAATAGGGAAAAAGACGAAATAGGGAAAAGGACAAAAATTGAATAGTGTTGAAAAATAAAAAATGTGAAAATAACTCGGTCCTCAAAGAAAGTTGTTAATCTAAAGAAAAGAGTCTCAGAAATCACTCCAGAGCACTCGAGACAACATTAAGCGACGAGGAACTGAACTCAGAAAGGAAAAGATCAACGGAAAAAAATATCCGTAAAAATCTGAGAAAGGGAAAGGAATAAAAATGACCGGGTCATTACATGCCACTTAAGACATGCCTCTTGTATCCCCGTGAATCCATATAATGAATAGAGCAATGAGAATGGGGATCATACTATGCAGGGGTGATGCAACATAATAACCAATCTCCACATAAATAATGATGCCATGGAATGCAATGTAATGTTGATGTCTCTCCCCAATTTCATTTCGAAACCGTCACTTTCAAACTGTTGATGTAACCCTCTTTGGTAACCCCTCAACGCCGAGAGAAGGATTGGCTACTGTCCTTAGACCTTTGGTGACCCCACAACGTCGTCGAGGGGCCCAGATAGCTCAACCACACTAGGGCAATCTCCCTAGTTCCCTCTAGGTTACATCAACCTACCGGCCCTTTGGTAACCCCACGGCGACCGGGTTTTCACAAAAACCATTTCATCTAATCACTTCCCCAAAAACTCCCCATTTTCATTTCAAAATCAATTTTTCCCTTTTCTTGCCCAATGTAGATGCATAGATGCATTAATGTCATGTCCATATTCAATGTTTCATAATTAGCTCAAATTTATCTAATAAGCATAGTTCACAAGAATTGCAATGAAATATATCACATACTCGCACACATCATTGATCTAACATTTTGAGCATACACAAATCAACACATAGCATGTTCATCACATGGCCATATAATTACATATAGTTCCACAATTAACAAAATACATGGCAATTAAACAATTAACTAGAAACTACACGAATTTGGCATGTTAATTAACCACATATGAAGAATTAACTTACTAAAGCACAAGAACATCATGGATTAAAAACCCCTACCTCAAAATGGGCAAAACCCTTGAAATGGGTCACAAATTTCGAAGTTCAAGGAGAGGCTCAAAGCTGGAATTTCTGGTACTGATGCGTAAAGCTCGTCGTGCTCTCCATTTTGCCTCAAACGACACTTAAATCCGGCAAGAATTGAGGGAGAAATCAAGTCTCAAAGATTGAATGAGAAAAGAAAAAGAAAAAGCAAAATAAAGGAGTAAGAGAGAAAACCAGCGGGGAGAGAGAGTGAATGGTTGGAAATGTGGTCTCTAGACCACTTTTGATATAGTGGTGGGTCCTACCACTTTGAATTTCTTTTTCCTTTTTCTTTTACTCCAATTTCTACACCACACACATATAATGTTACACATAAAAATACCACTTAATCCATATAAATTGAAATGCACAAAATGCAAGTACTCAACTAGAATCCCACACCAAAATGTGAAAAGACAAAAATACCCCTGTGACAATAAATTCCCAAAAAAATGGAAAAATGCTGAAAATCGGAAACGTTACAATCTCCTCAACTTAAAAGGATTTCATCCCCGAAATCAAGCCATACCTGGGGAAGAAAACAACTCTAAGTACCTGGAGTGAACTAGCTATTCAAGCTCCCAAGTAGCCTCCTCGACTCTGTGGTGTCGCCAAAGAACCTTTACTAACTGCACCGTTTTACCCCTTAACACCTTTTACCGTATGTCAAGGATCTGCACTGGTCCCTCCTCATATAAAACATCTTCATCAATGTCCACGTCAACCCAATCCAGGATGTGAGATGGATCCGGTTCATACTTCCGTAACATCGATACATGAAAAACATTGTGAATCTTGTCCATCTGTGGTGGTAAAGCAAGCCTATAGGCAACTTCTCCTACACGATCCAAAATCTCAAACAGTCCAATAAATCATGGCGACAACTTGCCACTTTTTCCGAACCTCATCAATCCCTTCCTTGGAGAAACCCATAGAAAAACATGGTTTCCCACTTCAAAAGATAGCGGTCGTCTCCGCTTATCTGCATAGCTCTTCTGTCGACTCTGAGCTGTGAGCAACTTCTGCCTAATCAACTTAATCTTTTCAGTAGTCTCGAGTACAATGTCGAGTCCTAAGGTGGACGTCTCACCTACCTCAGTCCAACAAACTGGAGACCTACACGGTCTGCCATACAACGACTCAAATGGAGTCATCTCAATGCTCGCCTGATAACTGTTGTTGTAGGCAAACTCGATGAGTGGAAGATGATTCTCCCAACTGCCTCCCAAATCAAGCACACATGCCCGAAGAATATCCTCCAAAATCTGGATGGTACGCTCCGACTGGCCGTCCGTTTATGGATGGAATGCCGTACTAAGGTGCAACACTGAGCTAAACGCTGTTTGAAGTCCTTCCCAGAACTTCGAAGTGAACTTAGCATCCCTATCTGAAACAATGGTTACTGAAACTCCATGTAACCTTACAATCTCCTTCACATATTGAACACCAAGTGTCTTCGCGTCATCTGTTGCCTTGATAGGCAAAAGTGAGCCGTCTTGGTCAATCTATCAATGATGACCCATACGGCCTCGTTGCCTCTCCGTGACCTTGGAAGACCTGTCACAAAATCCATAGCAATCTGTTCCCATTTCCACTGCGCTACAGGCAATGGTTGCAACAAATCAGTTGGTCTTTGATGCTCGGCCTTCACCTGTTGACAGGTAAGGCACTTAGCCACAAACTGTGCAACATCTTTCTTCATCCCGTTCCACCAATACTAACGTCTCAAATTGTGATACATCTTGGTACCACCTGGATGAACTGCAAAGCGGGAAGTGTGAAACTCCCTTAAGACGTCCACACGACAAACTGTGGGAACCACCAACAAACCCTTGAACCGTAGACCTCCATCTGCATACAAGGTCCAATCCTTCGCTGTCTCACCACTGGAAATCAAAGTGTGAATGGCATCCAAATCTGAATCCTGTCTCTGTGACTCAATCACTCATACAACAAGAGTAGGCTGAGCCACAAGACTAACTAAGAACGCCGACTCACTACAATTATCGTCGTCAACACAATGCAATCCCATTTTCGCCAGATCATTAAGCATCTTCCATTTCCGAATAGTTAATCCGGCCAAAGTTCCACGAGATTTCTGGCTTAAGGCATCTGCTACCACATTTGCCTTGCCCAGATGATACTGCAAGTCGAAATTATAATCTTCCAAGTACTTAACCCATCGTCTCTGCCTGTTATTCAAATCCTTTTGAGATAAAAGGTACTTGAGACTTTTATGATCCGAGAACACCTCGAATCTCTCACCATACAAGTAAGTGTCTCCAACACTACAAAGCAAACACGACTGATGCCAACTCCAAGTCATGGGTAGGGTAGTTGTACTCATGAGTCTTTAACTGTCGTGACCCATAAGCCACTACTCTATTATCCTGCATCAACACACACCCTAAGCTATCACGTGAAGCATCACAATAGATCACATAACCCAATCCACGCTCAGGTAACACCAACACTGGAGCCGTAGTCAACCTTATCTTCAATTCTTGAAAAGATGACTCACAGGCTTCATTCCACATAACCTTAATCCCTTTTCGGGTCAAATGGATCATAGACGCTACCAAACGGGAGAAATCTTTCACAAATCTCCAGTAGTAACCTGCTAGACCGAGGAAACTGCGGATCTCAAACACATTCTTGGGTTACTCCCAATTCAGAACAGCTTCAATCTTTGATAGATCAACTAACACTCCGCCTTCTGAAACAACATGCCCCAAAAACTTCACCTCTTGTAGCCAAAACTCACACTTCTCATATTTGGCATACAATCGGTGTTCCCGCAAAATCTGCAATACAATACTCAAGTGGACCTCATGCTCTTCCCGAGTCCGTGAGTACACAAGAATGTCATCCACGAAAACTACCACAAACTGGTCTAGGTAATCGTGGAAGACGCGGTTCATTAAGTCCATGAATGCCGCTGGCGCATTAGTCAAACCAAATGGCATAACAAGGAACTCATAATGTCCATACCGTGTACAGAATGTTATTTTCGGGATATCCTCATCCCTAACCCGCAACTGATAATAACCCAACCTTAAGTCAATCTTTGAGAAACAACCGGCTCCCCTCAACTGATCAAACAAATCATCTATCCTTGGTAGAGGATACTTGTTCTTGATGGTGGCATGATTCAGCTTCCGGTAATCAATGCACAACCTCAAAGAACCATTTTTCTTCTTAGCAAATAAGACCGGTGCGCCCCACAGCGACACACTCGGTCGGATGAAACTTTCATCCTCAAGTCATCAAGCAGCTTTTTCAATTCTTCCAACTCAACTGGTGCCATGCGATACGGTGCCATAGAAATCGGCGCGGTACCAGGCATCAAATCAATAGTGAACTCCACTTCTCGGTGTGGAGGCAATTCCGTCAAATCATCTGGAAACACGTCCAGAAAATCACGAACAACTGCCGGATAATCTGCTTCCACCACATCATCCTTTTCGGCTAGAAGACTAGCCAAGAAGAAATCACCACATCTCTGTCCACGACTTCCATAAAACGATGAAATGTGGGAATCACTCCGATCTCCCACGAAAAAGAAGCAATCTCCCTCTGGAGTGCAAACTGTAACTCTACCTCTGAAACAATCAATCATGGCACGAAAGAAGGCTAACCAATCCATCCCGAGAATGACATCAAAACTAGTCATCTCCAGGAGGATAAGGTCAAACACAAACATTCGTCCAGCTATCACAATGGAACAATCCCGCACAACTCGGCTCAAAGACACTGAAACCCCAACTGGCGTATCATCCGATAACGACCGATCCATAAAACTGATCTCTAACCCCGATGCAAGTACAAATGAAGATGAAATGAAAGAATGAGATGCACCAGAGTAAAAAAGAATATGAGCCCAAAAACCAAACACTAGAAAGATACCTCGAATAACTGACGGTCCAAAAGAGGTATCAGCCGGTGCAAGTGCAAAGACACGTCCCTGTGGTGCCTGTGCCTGAGAACTGCCACCCTGAACACCGAACTGCTGCACTGACATAGTAGGAGTATCCCTCCTAACTGGTCGTGAACCCTAAGAAGACATAGCAGGCTGTAGTGGTGGTGGTGGTCTAAAACCTGACTGAATTGTAGCCGACTGTGACGGCCTCTGTCGTGACCCTCTGCCACTACCAGTGCTTGCTCCCTGACTCAGATAGTCCCAAATCAAATGACCCTACTGGCCACACCCATAACAAGCCCTTGGAGCTGAAGAAACTGAAGACGATCTCATGGGACAACTAGACTTGTAGTGTCTAGGCTGCTGACATTGATGACAAACAACTCCACTCTTGTCAGATCCAGCTGGCATAGGAGTGGTAGGTGCATATTTTGCAGACTGCCACCCCTGAAACTGAGATGGACCACCCCTGTTCCTTTTCCAAGAAGATCCTTCCGAAAATGGTCCTGCATCCCTCTTTTGCTTCCACTTTGTATCCTTTTCCTTATTATCAGCCTCAAGCATCAAAGCCCTTTCCACCGCTTCAGAATAAACCTTGATGAAATGTGTTGTTATCAATGGCCTCATTCGATCGTTAAAACCGGAAACAAACTTCCGAGTCTTTTCAACTTCATCTCTCACCACTTCCGGAACAAAATGAGAAAGTGAAGTGAATTTGTTCTCATACTCTGCCACTGACATACTGCCCTGGATAAGGTTATGAAACTGGTCCTTTAACTCCCATCTTTTGAAAAGCGAAAAATACTTTTCGTAAAATAGCTCCTTGAACTTATCCTAACTCATCTCCTTCACCTTGTACCGGCTCGTAACCAACTTCCACCATAATTTAGCATCCTTAGCAAACTTCTAAGTAGCTAGGATGATCTTCAAATGATCCTCTATCACATCCATTGAAATCAATTAAGTCTCAACTAGATCCATATAATCATCTGCTACCATTGGATCCTCACTGCCCTCAAACATAACTGGCATTAACTGAGAAAACCCCTTAATGATCTTAAGACGCTTTTGAGCTGGCGTCTCCTTAACTTGAACTGTAGGTTGTGATGCCAGCTGTGGATTAGCAGCAATTGTTGCCCTCAAGGCACCTTGTAATAATCGATTCAACACCTGTTCCACAGAACCTTCACCCACTTCTATGGGTGCTTCAACATTTTCCCTCCTTGTGGGAACAACTCTTAGGGGAATCAAATCCCTAAGAAGCGTATCCTCATTATTTAGCTCCTCCGGATTAGAGCTAGAGCTCTCGCCAACATCACCCCTTGTTGGCCTAGGGCCAATTTCCCTGGGTTCCTCACGTCGTGACACCGTACTATAAAACGAGAAAATGGTTCAATAACAAGCTACTATGGTCCATGGTGGATGACTTAACATGCAACGACGCCATACCGACACTTAACATGCAAAACTAGGCAAGAAGCATTTAACATAGATATTTAAGCACGTAAGCACATAAGCAATCAAGCATGCTCTTTCAAGTAATAAGCAAGTAGCAAGTAGTCACATAAACAATGCAATCAACATCCCGTGTAACCCTAGGTAGGCCTCTAACCGTCGTCCTATAGGTTTTCGAACCATCGCTCTGATACCATTCTGTAACGACCCGAACCCGGAGGTCCGAACCGTTAGTCGAGTCCTTGCTTGAACCCGAGGTATCCTAGATCGAACTCGATCTTTCTACAGTCAAAACGTCATCCTCATACTTGAATTACATTCTTAGAATGTCCCTAACCCGTTCCATTGATGAACCACATGATAACCAAAGGAAAAGATGAAGAAGGGCCAACACAGCTTCATTTCGGTCGACCGAAGTGGAGCTTCGGTCGTCCAAAATGAGCCCCAATTGTTTCGGTCGTCCGAAACAGAGATGCTGAGAGCATAAAGAAAGTTCGGTCGACCGAAATGAAGATCCCGAGAACCCATCCTTTTGTTTCGGTCGACCGATGCACCATTTCAGTCGACCGAAATGGCTATGCCGAGTCTAGACCCTGAAGCTAACCTGCTGTCTTATGGAAATGAAGGGAAGACTATCATAGGGACTTACAATTAATTTTCAAAATGGAATAGCATCATCAAAATGAGACGATCAATGATCATAAATCAGTGTACCATTACAGTACTACATTGTAACATGGATTAATACATTTACATACACCCAAAGTTATAATGTTTGCATTGATTCCATTTCCATTGAATATAAACTAAACTTCATCTCTAAGTTACAAAGCCATAAAATTTAACTTCATTACATTTCTCAACCATTGAATGTACAAAAAGGATAGTCAATTACAAAAGTAACAAAAGTAATCCTCTAGTAACCCTCAAACTTACGGTGGATTATCATCCGCCGGCTCTTTTCCATGACCTGAAAAATATTAGATATGATGGGGGTGAGCAAATAGCTCAACAGGTGGCACTTAAGACATGCTTCTTATATCCCCGTGAATCCATACAATGAATAGAGCAATGAGAATGGGGATCATACTATGCAGGGGTGATGCAACATAACAACCAATCTCCACATAAATAATGATGCCATGGAATGCAATGTAATGCTGACGTCTCTCCCCAATTTCATTTCGAAACCGTCACTTTCAAACTATTGATGTAACCCCCTTTGGTAACCCCTCAGCACCGAGAGAAGGATTAGCTACTATCCTTAGACCTTTGGTAACCCCGCAGCGTCGTCGAGGGGCCCAGATAGCTCAACCACACTAGGGCAATCTCCCTAGTTCCCTCTAGGTTACATCAACCTACCGGCCTTTGGTAACCCCGCGGCAACCGGGTTTTCACGAAAACCATTTCATCTAATCACTTCCCCAAAACTCCCCATTTTCATTTCAAAATCAATTCTTCCCTTTTCTTGCCCAATGTAGATGCATAGATGCATTAATGTCATGTCCATATTCAATGTTTCATAATTAGCTCAAATTTATCTAATAAGCATAATTCACAAGAATTGCAATAAAATATATCACATACTTGCACACATCATTGATCTAACATTTTAAGCATACACAAATCAACACATAGCATGTTCATCACATGGTCATATAATTACATATAGTTCCATAATTAACAAAATACATGGCAATTAAACAATTAACTAGAAACTACACGAATTTGGCATGCTAATTAACCACATATGAAGAATTAACTCACTAAAACACAAGAACATCATGGATTAAGAACCCCTACCTCAAAATGGGCAAAACCCTTGAAATGGGTCACAAATTTCGAAGTTCAAGGAGAGGCTCAAAGCTGGAATTTCTGGTACCAATGCGTAGAGCTCATCGTGCTCTCCGTTTTGCCTCAAACGGCACTTAAATCCAGCAAGAATTGAGAGAGAAATCAAGTCTCAAAGATTGAATGAGAAAAAAAAAAAAAAAAAAAAAAAGCAAAATAAGGGAGTGAGAGAGAAAACCAGCGGAGAGAGAGATTGAATGGTTGGAAATGTGGTCTCTAGACCACTTTTGATATAGTGGTGGGTCCCACCACTTTGAATTTCTTTTTCCTTTTTCTTTTACTCCAATTTCTACACCACACACATATAATGCTACACATAAAATACCACTTAATCCACATAAATTGAAATGCACAAAATGCAAGTGCTCAACTAGAATCCCGCAAGAAAAATGTGAAAAGACAAAAATGCCCCTGTGACAATAAATTCCTGAAAAATGGAAAAATGCTGAAAATCGAAAACGTTACAGGTTGGGATCCTCGTCGTTGTTTCATCCGTCCGCCGGCGAGACTTCCCAATTACCAGAGGACGGGTGAATGTCCTGGTTTAAGCTCCTTCCTTTGATTTGCAGCACTCCACGGCCATGAAGAAGGCTTCAATCTCACGAACTCAGCTTTGGTCAATGTAAAACCGTGCAAGTCTTGGAACTCTGTTGTGTCGCCGGCACCTTTACCGTTGATTCAGTTTTAGGAGCTCGCTGTTGGGTTTTTGCAATGGTGAGCTGAGGTAGCGTGGACATGCACGTTGTCGAACTGAAGTGGGTTTCGCGGAAAAGAAATGCACCTGACTAAAATGGGTTTCGTGGACATCCTAAACCCGTGACCGAACCCATGACCAACTACCTCATCCTAGACTAATGGAGGAGAGAACATGAACTAAAACGATAACACTCTAGGTGTGTTTTTACTATTACAAGCTTGGGGGTATTTTCGGTATAACATATTTAAATACGCATCACTTGTTTGGCACATGTGATAGCAGGGGTATTTTAGTCACAAAAGTCAATTTGTCAAAGCATTTGTTAACCACGCGCTAGGTTAACGGGGCCAATTGCTAGAGTTGGGGTAAAATAATAGCGTTGCTATATTGTTAGGGATTTTTAAAACTGGTTGAAGTTTTATGATCATTTTTTAATAGTTTTGGGGGTTTTGAGAAATCTGCCCTATTTCATATGATATTAAGCTGTCTACTATAATCTGCTTATTCTATATGAGCCAGGTAGATTTCATGCTATTGAAAGATTCAGGATTTTATTTTATTTATCGGATTTTCTACACAGTTTCTTATGATATTTAGTTTCGGGAAACACGTCTCCAATCAATTCTGTCACACAATGGACTGTAATTATGATTCATAGAATACTTTTACTTTGATCCTGGTCAACTGACTTTTGTAGTCTTACACCAGTCTCCAAGGTATCTATGCGTGAAAGGCAGAACAACTGATGCCCATAATGTGCTGAAAAAAGTTGAAATACTCAACCGAACAAGACTTCCTGCTGGATTACTTGTTTCTGATCAAATGGTCGAGCTGGGTGAAGAAATTGCTGCATCAGAAGATTCCCAGTTACTCTCCTCAACAAGAGACAAAAGTATTGTCTCTGAAACAGGTTTCTCGTCACTGCTTATTCTTTTCTCATCAGAACTAATTAGAACAACCCTTCTTCTATGGGTTGTATGCTTTGGAAATGCATTCCTGTACTATGGCGTTATATCACTAACCTCGGAGCTGAGCAGTGGGCAAAATAAATATAGCTCGATTACCATGCGTTCAAAATATTCAGAGGACGATAGCCTCTACGTAGATGTATTTATCACTAGTTTGGCAGGTAATAGATTTATGTCTGTCTAATTGCAATTATTTGAAACGTTTGTGCTGTATTGTTTTGATGTTTTTCATCTTTTATTTATTTATTCTACTCAAAGAAGGTTAGGTAACATATGGCTTGTGCTTATTTTCCAGAGCTTCCTGGAATTGTTTTATCAGCAGTTATTGTGGACAGAATTGGTCGCAGGCTTTCCATGGGAATTATGTTTATGTTAGGTTGCGTCTTTCTTTTGCCATTGGTTTTACAACAGGATGAGATTTTAACCACAGCTTTATTATCCGGAGCCCGTATGTGCTTTATAGGAACTTTCACAGTTGCATATATTTATGCTCCAGAGGTAAATTTTGGTTTTACTCTTCTTGAAACACTTTTATGTCTTTCTTTTACCATTCTATTATTGTTATTTTCTTTGGAGAGGGAGTGGAATGGTTATTTGGGTTATTGGAACAGTTAAATGCCAAATTTCTTTCTCTTGATAGCATCTTTAGAAGATATGGGGAGCTATCGTTCAGAGTTATACTGTCTTGTATTTTATTTGTATACAGTTTCTATGGTTCACAATATTTGAATCTGTATAGATATGTATATATATAGGATGTGACTTGTGCCAGAGAAAAATTATTTCTCTGGTAACTCATGAAAATGAACAACCAAGTTTGCTGAGATTTTCCCTGTAGGCAATTTTGTGAGTACAAAAAGGAGAGTATTGAGATTTCTTCCTTGTTTTTTATTATTTGGTGAAAAAAATTCAGTACAGAAAGGAACACCTCTTCTTCTTTACTCAACAAGGGACTTTTGTGTAATTCTTTAATGGGAAACTATTCTTGATCCAAATTTCAGTTTCGTAATACATTCTCATAGGGAGTGTTTGACTACCCTTACTTTTTTTTGTTGCTTATCAAGGATCTGCTCTATAATTTCATGAAATCATGTTGTGTCAATTTTATTTTTATTTTATTTCTTGTTCTATAAAAACTAAACTACATTTGCATTATTGTACTCTCTAACTGTGATCCTTTTTCAAGTGATTTTGATTTGTCACCAGTTGCAAGGAGCTTATCCTCTTCTAACATAAAGATTTCTCTCTTTTTAGTTTTTTCAGAAAAAAAAATAATTTGTCCCACCCATATCTTTGCAATAGGTTTGAAGTATAATTAGCTAACCAATACTATCTTTATTAATTTTCTTCATGATTATAGAGAACTTTAACTCTTTACTCTGGTTTCAACTAAAAGAATAAGACCAAATGACTCGATAAAAGTCAGAAATCATGTAATTTTTAATTAATAAATATTTTTTATTTTAATAATTCTTGTCTAATTAGATTTACTTTTATTAAAAAACTCATAATAAATAGATAGATTTTGCTTCTTCAAGAAATTGATTTTGAAATCAAAGATAAGAAAGGCACCAAAAATATGGTTGCCGATCATCTTTCAAGGTTAGTGGTAGAATCTTCCCCTAGCCCACCTTTGCCTTCATCACTCCACTTGGTATTATTGTTCTTTTACCTTCTTTGCTCTTATTTTGATTTACTTGTCTTCACACATTGAGGACAATGTGACATTCAAGTTTGGAGGTAATGTGCACCGGTGCTAGTGTAGAATTCTAAAGTGAATCTCAAAACAATCACAAAATCAAGATGATGTGGACCACAAGTGCAAGCAAGATATCAATCTTTTGAAAAATTTAGGTTTAGAGGCCCTTTTTGGCCTTATGTATTTCTCTTGGGCTTCACTCCCCTTTCGAGCGCTTTTGTACAATTTTACTTATCAAAATAAATATACATTAGTCCCACGGATGTGGGGTGGTCATCCGCATTATTAAATTAGTCCCAATCAAGTAACTTCGGACGACAAAAACAACAAAGATGTGGAAAATCATTCTAATAGAGATTTGATTTTGTTGCAGAGGTCGGTGTTTAGAGGGAAATTGATTGAAAGCATAGCACATATTTTTGGGTAGTTGCAATTGAATTGGTTTGGTGATATGCGACAACAGATTTTGGGGCTTTTGATACTGGATTTGTAACGCGTCCATGGGTGACCATGGAACGCAACGCCACAGAGAATGATTGAGATAAAACAACAATAGTAAAGAAGTGATGGAGAAGTGGAGTAGACTAGCAGCAATTCCTAACTTGTGCAAAGGGGTGTTGGGGTTTGTTTTCTCTGATTTTGCAGGAAAGTTAGGGGTGGATCGTAGAGAAAGGGAGAGGCGGTGGTGGATTCTATGGAAGGTGGAGTGGTTGTTTGGGAAGAAGAGACTTTTACTAGTATTACATATATATAATCTGAAATATAAACAATTTTTTTAAAAAAAATATTTTTAAATTACTAATTGAGAGGTCTTGCTGGAGGGCAATTTATTTATTTTTTCCAAGTCAGCAAAATCATTGACAAGATGGTGGGACTTGTCAAATTTCCATTGGACATGGAAATTACAATGGCCATGTTAACCATTAAAGTGGATATTACATGAAACTACGTGTAGATACCTGTTTTTTGTGGGTCCCGAAAGTAGCTATACAGGTCTGGGAATATATCACTAAGACGATATAAGGAATGCAGAGAAGTGGAAGAAGGAAGAAAAAACCAGTCAAGTCAAAGAATTGGAGCAATGGTAGGGAAGAAGTTGTCGTCAGTTCTCTCCTTTTACTTTTTGTCATTGCCTTCCTTTTTATAGCCCTAGGTCATCCAGGTGGTACATTGTTGGGCCTCCATCATGAGAACGGGTCAGGGCCATGCCCTTTTTGGGTCATGTTGCCCTAATCCCTACATTTTTGGATCGGCTTCCAGGTGTACTTTTTCTACTGAATAATCCAAAAATGGCAAGCTGTAAAGGCAATTGTACTATTCCAGCTATCTTTTGCTCTTATCCTCAAACTAGGTCTTGCCTTAGTGGACAAGACATAACTAATTTTCCATCCTCCATTCCAAAATCCCTTCTGCATCCCATAGTTACTCGAATAGTCCTACCACAACTCCTCGTTGCTTGGATCAAGGTTCAGAGCCTCCTTGATCGATGGTTTATGGCTATATCGGATCGAAGATCGAAGTTCAAAGCCTGTTGATCAAATAAGATCAGATCAAGGTTCAAGGCCCATCGATCGACAAGTTTTGAAGAGGTCAAATCGAGGTTCAAGGCTTGTCGATCGATAAATTTTACAGAGGTCAGATCAAGGTTCAAGGCCCGTCGATCGACAAATTTTGCAGAGGTCTGATCGAGGTTCAAGGCCCGTCGATCGACAAGTTTTGCAAAGGTCGGATCGAGGTTCAAGGCCTGTCGATCGACAAGTTTTGTAGAGGTCAGGTCGAGGTTCAAAGCCCGTCGATCGACAAATTTTTACATAGGTCGGATCGAGGTTCAAGGCCCGTCGATCGACAATTCATGAAGAGATGTTCAAGGCCTGTTGCTCAACTAATTGTAAAGAGGATCAATTACTCAAGGCCCAAGGTCCATCGACCAAATGTTGGCCTAAAGTTAAATACCCAATGATCGGCCAGTACTTGTTTTGCTGAGGTGGACTTTGTCAAAATGTTGACTGTTTGACTTGACCTTTGGTGACGTGGCTGAACTACACCTTTGGTGATGTGGCTGCAACACATCCACACTACATAGTGGTAATTTCAGTTTTTAGTTGACGATTGGTTGACAGTGTGGGGTTAACTGCAACAATCTTATAGTTTAGGAGGGTTTTTTTTAAAATTTAGGGAGGTTTCTTGCAATTAGCTCATAGTTGAGGGGGGTTTAATGCACTTAACCCTAAAATTATTGGCTTGTTATTTTATTTGTGCTCATAATTGTATTGCAACTTTTACTTGGGGGACATAAGCTGAAATGCTCTAGTCCTCATTGTTCTCTTTTTGCCGTGATCTGTATTTTCAACTTCTCATGGTGGTTTTGTTCTAGGTTTTGGCAGTGCCAAACAAAAGGATGAAGCGGACGACTGATTAGGATATACTCAAATAACCGGCATCTGGGATTAAGGAATTACCTATATGTATTTTGATGATTGATGAACTAGACTGTTATGATGAGCTAACGAAACTGACTATAGTAATCCTTTTTGTTCGTTTTAATTTCATTGTGTTTCTTAATTTCAGGACACTAAATGAAGAAAAAAAATAGTTCACATCAATGAGCACTAGTGCATATTTAGGGGAAAGGACACTTTAGTCCTTTGAAGACTGGAAAATGAAAGTTACTGCTTTGGTTGCAAGTTACTAATTTGGCAATTTTGCCTCCAAAAGTGTACCTTGATGCAATTTTTTCTTTTTCTTTTTTCTTTCTTTCCTTTGTGTAGGTGCAAAATTTCGCTCAACTAATAATGATTGAGAAAAATAGAACAACACTCAAAAAAACAATAAGAATAAATAAGAACAGTGTATAGAGAAGCGTAGAATTGCTTGATCCCTTTATTGGAGGTCTTAGCCTCTATTTATATACAAAAGATTGTAAAATTATGGTAGGACTCGCGTTGCTTGCCCTCCAATTCTTTCTATATAAACATTCTTTACTAATAGAGTTCCTTCCATTGTCTAATTTTCCATACATAGAACTTGCCTTGTACAGAACTTCCTATCTCAGAATTTTCCTTCTACGGTAAATCTTTCAACTGGTAGGACTTGTGCATTCTTGAATAATTGGGCCCAACATATTTTGATCCGGCTGGGCTTGAGTAACGGACCGGATGTTAAATATTAATAAGTTGGGCTGATGACCTCTTGATTCGGCCTTGATGGAGGTTGGAGGACAAATAACAATGGTCTTGGGCTGTAAATACCCTCAATTTGGGCTTGAGCATGATGGGCCTTATATGTCCTTGGAATGTAGATACGTGTAGTGGCGACGTGTGCGCTTGCTATTGGAGGGAGTTTTTTTCCCTCTACACTTTGCCCCAAATTTCATTTTTAATTGAGTGACGGCTCCTATTAAAGAGGGAATTGAAACCAGTTTTTTACTTTGCTTCAGAAACGGTTCGAGGTCTTTCATTATTACTCCGTCATACAAGATTTTGCAAGAGTTACATTCGCCCTTGCTGCACTTCTACGTTCTTCATTCCATCGCTTTTTCAGGTTAGTTTCGCATCTTTCTCTTCAATCTTTCATTATGAGTACTTCATCTACTCCCGAACGTATAGACATTGGGGATTCTGAATCCACACCTTCATCTTCCTCCATTCGCATTAGGGCTCCCCCTCCTAAGGTTTCTATAGATCGTCTTTCGTTGAATCCATTAGGTACTTCCCCCCTTCCAGCCGAGACATCCACCTCAGGCTCTGATTATGTTCTTACTCATAAAGAGAGGAAAGCAATTATCTCTATTCACCGCATCAAGTTCTCTATTGCTTCGGTAATGGAAGAATTTGATATTCCTGAGGGAGTAGAAATTGCAGAATATCCCGAGGATGCCGATTTTACCTCCGGCGAGGGAATTGAGGAGAGTGAATTGCTTCTTTCGGTAGGGCATCTTAACGCCCTCCGATTCCCTCTTCATCCCTTCTATCATTTAGTTTTCAACAAGCTAGGTCTTGCCCCCCTTCAGGTAAATCCTAATTTCTTTTGAATCCTTTCGGCACTGTTGGTGCGCCGAAAATTAGAGGCTCTGGATTTGACCCTTGCCGACCTTCTGCTTACTTACAATATATCTAAGCATGGGACCGAGCCTGGTCGCTTCTTTTTTACCTCTCCCCTTCATCAGAGGATATGCACGAACCTTCCTTCATTTGAAAAGAAGTGGAAAGAAAGGATGGTTATAGTTAAAGGAAAGTGGTTCGTGCCCCAATCAATTACGCTCCCCATCCCGCGCAAGTTCGGGAAATTAGGTATAGAATACTTCACCTCCCTTCATACCAAGTGTTCTGGCTGTTTTCCTTGCCAAGTCTTAATGTTTCGCCGTACTTATGAGTTTCTTGGTGTTTTTTTAGCTACATTCCCATCCTCCGCAGCAAGGAACAGACTTTCTTTTCTTGAGGAACGAGTCTGGAGTGACCCCTCGCCTATCGAGGACCTGCTAACTTCTTCAAACCTCAAGGACATTGCCTCCAATGCTGTTGCTGCAGACCTCATGGGTTTGTCTCTACCATCCTTTGACAGTTTCCCCATGACTGAGGAGGAGATACGGAGGGCTGAGGCGTTAAAAAGAAAGCCGAAGATGCCCAACCCTTGGTCGTTATTAGATCTACTGAGGATGAGGTGGAGGCTGAGGAACCACCAATGAAGAAATCTCGCCTCAACCCCCCATCCTCTGTCAAGGGTAAGGTCCCTTCTAAAAGTAGAGGGAAAAAGGCTGGAGAGGCCGAACCTGAAGATAAAGTCAGGGCCTTTGTTCTGGCTGAGACTGGGGCTCCTTGGACTCCTTCCTTCTCCAGGGCTGATAAGTCAGTCCTGCACTCAAGGGATTCTGTGATTACAAACCCTTCAGTTGCACTGGCGGTGGCTCGAGGGATGTGGCTCCCAAAGGACGAGGAAGCCATCAGCCAAATGGGGTTGGAACAACTACTCCCCTCTACCCCGGTCCGGGCCATAGAGGTTCACATTGCTCCTTCAGAATTATGTTACTCTTGCTTGCTTATGTTTCCATTTATGCTCATATTTGTTCCTCTGTTATACAGAGTCTATACCACACCATGGCCCTCTGCGCCACTGCTGAAGCCCAATCCCTCTCCATCAAGAAGTTGGAAAAGGATCTTGACAATGCAGAGAAGAGAGCCACCACCGCCTCTACCAATCTAAAGATAGCTTCTGAAGCCAAAGATGCGTATAAGAGGCAGTTGTCAGCCTCTGAGGCTAAGGTGGATTCTCTTCAGGCCGAAGTTCAACGCCTGACCGAGGCTCTTACTACTTGCTTCAAGGCGGGGAAGCAAATGCAGGGGCGCTACTCCTGTCTGGCACACCTGGCTAGTGCTAAAGCGTTCCGGTCTGGCTATAATCAGGGCTCAGGCCCTAGGACGATGGATCCGGACGCTTTTAACAAGCAGGTGGGGGTGCACTTCCCATATGATGAAGGGCCAGAGGCTTTGGAAGCTGAAATCCGCTTTGCCAAGATGGTGAAGGCGCACCTGAAGGGTACTCCTAGCTCTTCTGCCCCTGCGGCTTCAATTCCTCCTACCCCAAGTCCTACTGTAGTGGATGCCTTTGAATCTACTCCCTTCGATCCGAAGAGGAAGTAGAACCATGTATTTTGTTTTTATGGACAGCATGTTTGGGATAATGAATATAATTTTTTGTTTTAGGCTTTCAATACCTAATTTGTTTTTGCTGTATGCTTTTGATACTGTTCATATTTTTCTGACTGGTAATGTGCTTAAACAAAACATATTGTCTTTATGCTTTGGATTTATGCTGTCCGAGAAAAAACAAGAATGGTGGGAAGAATGAGATCCTTTTAACAGTTTAGTTGATATCTCAGGATGATTCATATGGACAATGATTTCACTGTTAAGTGAACTCTCCTTGCCTTTTACTTGCCTGCAGTAGACGTATACATACTCTTTCCTTCTCGTGTGTTCCTGATGTGGGGTGGATCATGATGAACTTATGATATATCCACATCCACAGGGTATTAAACACTTGGATTCCGGAGGAAAGAGTTCTGATCCGGGCACCAGAGGTCTGAAGCAAATTATTCCTCGGCACTGAGTATGGAGGAATATTGTTGAATAGGACACTTAGGGTCCGAAGCTGTCCCGGACACTTAGGATCCGAGGCGAATTAAACACTCCCTGGCGCGGAGCCGGAGGGGAGGTTTTGCCGAGCCGGACACTTAGGGTCCGAGGCGAGATTTTTGCCGAGCCGAACACTTCGGGTCCGAGGCGAGATTTTTGCCGAGCAGAACACTTAGGGTCCGAGGCGAGATTTTTGCCGAGCCGAACACTTAGGGTCTGAGGTGAATGACCTACTCCCCGGCGCTGAGCCTGAGGGGAGGTTTAAATGAATTACTCCCCGGCGCTAAGCCTGAGGGGAGGTTTTGCCGAGCCGGACACTTAGGGTCCGAGGCGAATGAACTACCCCCCGGCGCTGAGCCTGAGGGGAAGTTTGTTTATATTTTTTCCCAAACAACTTATCATGAGGCCGAGGATTCAAAAATGATAAGAGGCCAAGAAAGCGAGTAACAGTGGCTGTGAAGTTTCCTATTTGTTGACTTTGGAGACTTTCCTCCTCCACTGATACTTCCTTCTTGGCAACCAAATGTTGTGAACCACGCATATATGAACCGTATTTCTTTTCTATTTCTATCCGATGTTGGATATAGACTAAATTTTGTCAAAAAGGTCGGTGTAAGGAATGCCTCTGGTATCGAGCTTGACAGCCTTAAATACCAGTGGGCCCTCCTTACACCGTAATTAACTATTTGAATATTCCCATATATAACAGAATGTAGCACATACTTTTTTGTCGATGTGGGATAGAAAGTTTTAAGCACAGGCCATAACTCATGTTTTTTTTTTTTTTTTTTTTTTTTTTTTTTTTTTTTTTTTTTTTTTTTTGTAAAAATCATTGTGACGAATGCTTTTTAGCAGCTTGCTTCTAATTGCATAAAAATTGCATAGTGCGACTTGGCATGCATAAAAATTGCCTAATGCGATGCATGCATAAAAGTTGCATAATCATAGAGTAGTATGGCCCCCCATTTTTATAAAAAGAAACAAAAATAGAGGAGAGTTGCACTGAATATAGAAGCAAAATAAAGAAAAGTTTGGCTGACTGTGGACATACTCAGCCTTATTTGTGAAGAATTTGTAGCAAAATTGACAAACTTAACTAATGGAAATACCTTTTCAGGTGTATTGCGTTCCAAGGACACGCAATGGGACGTCCGCCAGCTTTGGCCAAACGATATGCTCCTTTCCCCACTACTTCGGTAACCCTGTAGGGTCCGGTCTAATTAGGTTCCAGTTTCTTTACATGAGCTGTCTCCTGCTTCAAAACCCAATCGCCTACCACAAAGCTCCTGAATCTGACGCGTTTGTTATAACTGTTACACACCTGCTGTTGGTATGCCGCGAGCCTAATTGCTGTTGCATCTCTCCTTTCGTCTACAAGATCAAGGCTATGTTCGAGTTGTTGCTCATTGTTCCCTTCCAGTACCAAGGATGTCCAAAGGGTTGGGATTATGGACTCGGTAGGAATGACAGCTTCGGATCCATATGCCATAGCAAATGGGCTTTCTCCCGTGGGTCGTCTTGGAGTGGTTTGATAGGCCCAGAGCACTTGAGGGAGATTCTCGTACCACTTTGTCTTCAATTTCTCCAATTTTTTCTTTAAGCACCCGAATATCGTGCGATTAGTTATTTCAGCTTGCCCATTGCCTTGTGGATGACTAACTGCAGCCAATTTTTGTAGGATTCCATGTTCGCTAAAGAACTTTCTTGTACTTCTGTTATCGAGGTTCTTACCATTGTCCATTACGATGACTTTTGGTACCCCAAACCGGCAAATAATGTTACTCCAAATGAAATGCTTTACTTCTTCGTGGGTGACCCTTGAAAAGGCTTCAGCTTCCACCCACTTGGTGAAATAATCCGTAGCCAGAAGCACATGCTCCTTTTTTTCCATGGTTTTGGGTAACGGTCCTACTATATCAATCCCCCATTGGGCGAACGACCATGGATTAGCCATGGCGTGCAAACCTTCGGCAGGTTGATGCTTTATTGGACCATGGCGCTGACACTTGTCACATCTTCTTGAGTATTCCTCGGCATTCCGAACCAAGTATGGCCAAAAATAACCCTGGGTTAGAATTTTGTGTGTAAGGGATCTTCCTCCCGAGTGGTTTCCACAATCTCCTTCATGAATTTGTTTTAGAATTGTGAGAGCCTCAGTAGGGGTTAAACACTTGAGATAAGGACCGGAGAATGACCTTCGGTACAACTGGTTATTGATGATTGCGTACTTAGCCGCGGTAAGCCTAAGCTTCCTTGCCTCAGCTTTTTGATTTGGGAGAACTCCTTCCTTGAGGTAGGCCTCGATTGGATCAATCCAGCAGGGCTCGCGTGGAGCTTCCGGGATCACCATCACCTCTTGCCGGGGATTAATGCTGGGTTCTTCGAGAATATCGATTGGAACAAGCCGAATCAACTCTTCGTCTAAAGATGATGCGGCTGCGGCCAATCGATCTGCTTCGGCATTTTCATCTCGTGGTACCTGATGGAACTCGATTTGATCGAACTCCCGGATAGCACTCTCTACAGCGTCTTTGTATGACTTCATACGTTCCTCCTTGGGAGAATAGTGCCCTGTCACTTGATTGATCACAAGCTGTGAGTCACTAAAAACTTTTAAACACCGTACCTGTAGCTGTTTAGCTAGCTGAAGTCCGGCGAGCAACGCCTCATACTCGGCCTCGTTATTAGTAGATGGGAAATCTAGCAAAATTGACTGCTGCAGCTTGGTACCCTCGGGTGTTGTGATGTCAATCCCGGCCCCTGCCCTTTTCTGGTTGGAAGAGCCATCAACCCGTAACTCCCAGTACGGCTCTTGAAGTATCGGTTCCTCAGGTTGATCTTCGTACTCTAGTAGGAAATCCGCTACTGACTGCCCCTTGTGAGATACCTTCGGTGCATAGGTGATGTCAAAAGAGCTAAGTTCAATAGCCCATTTTGTAATTCGACCAGACAGGTCTGGTTTAGCTAGGATAGCCCGTATAGGGTGATTTGTAAGTACCACTATGCTGTGAGACTCGAAGTAATGTCGAAGTTTCCTCTTGGCATAAATTAACGCCAGGATTACCTTTTCCGTCTTGCTGTACCGTGTCTCGGCATCCGTCATCGTTTTGCTTGTGTAAAAGATTGGGTGCTGAACCTTGCCTCCTTCTTTGATCAACACTGCGCTTGTTGCTACAGCTGATACTGCCAAGTACAGGATGAGAGTGTCTCCGGGCGTTGGAGCAGAAAGGATTGGGGGTTTTGTCATGTAGCTTTTCAATTGATTGAGAGCTTCCTGCTGCTGAGGTCCCCACATATCTTTGTTTTTGGATCGAATAGCATCAAAGAAAGGTTTATACTTATCAGATAATCGGGATATGAACCGGCTGAGAGCCGCAATTCGGCCGGTTAGAACTTACACTTCCCTGCGGGTTTTTGGCTCCTGGTTCTGTATGAGTGCCTTTGCCTGAGCTGGGCTTACTTCTATTCCTCTCTTATTTACGACGTGCCCGAGGAACTGTCCTGACGAGACGGCGAAGGAGCACTTGGTGGGGTTCAGCTTCATATTGTACCAATTGAGAGTATCAAAGACCTCCTGGAGGTGCTTCGGGTGGTCCTCTTTCCGTATACTTTTGACCACCATATCATCGATATAGGCTTCAACTGTATTCCCCAGCAGATTATTGAAAATTTTATTGACAAGTCGCTGGTAGGTGGCTCCGGCATTCTTTAGACCGAAGGGCATCACTCTGTAGCAGTAAGTGCCCGTCTCTGTGATGAAAGCGGTTTTCTCCTCATCTTCAGGATTCATGGGAATCTAATTATAGCCGGAGTATGCATTGAGGAATGTGAGCCTCTCATAACCTGTCGTAGCATCCACCATTTGATCAATCTTGGGCAGAGAGAAGCTATCTTTTGGGCAAGCATTGTTAAGGTTGGTATAATCTACGCATACCCTCCATTTCCCATTTTTCTTTTGAACGACTACTACATTTGAGAGCCATTGTGGGTATTGCACCTCTCGAATGAATCCTGCTTGTAATAGTTTATTTACTTCCTCGGCTATTATGTGATTCCGTTCAGGTGCGAACCGTCGGTGCCTCTACTTGACTGGCCTGAATTCTGGGTTAACCCTCAAACTATGGCATGAGACCATAGGATCGATCCCCACCAGGTCCGAGTGATCCCAGGCAAAGACATCCGAATTGCACCGAATGACCCTGATCAATGCTTCCTTCTCTTCGGCTGTGCAAGATGAGCCAATGTAGGTGACCTTCTGAGGGTCTCTGAGGACTACCTCTATAGCTTCGAGGGACTCCTCGGTAGGTGCTTCAGCCTCGGCTTCTTCCTCTGCCTTGAGATACTTGGGCAGAGGATATTATAACTGCTATTTGATTGCGCCTTTGGGATTCGCCTCTAACTGAGGTGATTTCGACGCCTTCTTTGCTTCATGTAGCGTTAGCATGTAACATTCTTTTGCAGCCACCTAGTCTCCCCAGAGGTCGATGACTTCCCTGCCATCTGGGGATAAACACCTCATTACTTGATGAAGGGTAGAGGGGACTCCGTTCATACGATGGATCCAACCTCTCCCCATAATGAGGTTATAAGATGGATGAATTTCCGTCACAACAAAGTTCTCCTTCAGAGTCCTCTTTGCTGCAGTAACGGATAAATCGATCACCGCAAGCGGATTCACTTTAGTACCATCAAATCCCATTAGGGGGCTGGAAGTTGGCCTGATGGTCGATGGTGAAACCCCCAACTGATCAAAAGCTGTTTTTGTAATGATGTTGGCGCTACTTCCCGGATCTATCAGCACCCTCCTGATCATATAATTCGCTACCAGGAGGCTAATGACCAAGGGGTCCTCATGCGGGCGCTGGACTCTAGACAGATCATTGTTACCGAATCCAATGTTGATGCTGCCTGGTGCAACCGTGTTTACCGAAGACAATCTTCGTAACTTATGAGCCTCTCTCAGCCTAGATCTGTACAACTCTTCAGACTCTTCATCATCCTCTGACCTTCCGTGTATAGCATGGATAACCTTTACCTGACCGTCCTCTACCCGTCGAGGGTTAACCTCCCGAGGTTTTACGTACTCCTTCATGGCGAGATACTCCACCAACTCTCCCCTCGCTATCATGCTTTCTACCTGTCGCTAAAGGGACCTGCAGTCATTGGTGGTATGCCCATAGTCTCTATGGTAGGCACAATGTTTGCTTCTGTCCCTCTGCTCCAAGGGTTATTTCATGGGCTGAAGAGTTGCGAACCTTGTCTTATTCTCTTGGAATAGGCGCGCTAAGGTAGTACGGAGAGGGGTAAGCCTGTCCTCTGTCCTTCGCCTCTTCGCAGGTGCTTGGGTGACTTGTGTGGCGGTATGAGGAACCTTCTGCATCCTTGTGCTCGCAGCTTTCTCTCGAGACTTGTTTTCCACTGTAACGAGGGTAGCGTGCTGTGCACGGTGGGCTACGTTTTCCTCCAACCGAATGTAGATTTGTGCCCTAGCGTTCAAAGTCTGCATATCCGGGGGGGAATATTTGACCAAGGATGTGTGAAACTTGGTTCCCTGGATCATTGCCAACTTATATGTTTCGATTGCCGTGGCAGGGTGGCAATCTGCTATCTCCGAGGCCTCCATGTTAAACCTGGATAAGAAATCTTGCAGAGTTTCTCCCTTCCTTTGCCTTATGGTGAAAAGGCTGGTGATACTTTTCTTCTGCTTCTTATTTCCGCAATACTGGGCTAAGAACATAGTGCACAAGGTCTCATAATCAGGGATAGACTTATGTGGCCTATTCCTGAACCATTCTAACGCTGCACCGGTTAAACTGGTAAGAAAAACCTTACACATCCACGGATCGTTATGATCGTCCAGTGCCATCTTTTGCGCATAATGATCGAGATGCCGAGAGGGGTCTCCTACCCCATCGAACTGGGTGAAGGATGGCATAGTGAACTTCTTTGGTCTCTCCACAAGGTACACATCGTCAGTAAAGGGGGTCTTGACCAAGGAGTTCTTGTGCTCTCTAGCCATCTCGGCTGGTGTCTGAACTCTTAATAGCTTCTTTTCGTCGAAGGTATCTTGTACGCGTGCGCCATCTGGAACGCCATTGGACCATACCGTAAGCCTATGGCTGGACTCGGCCTATTCGTCCTGTGTGCGGCACGGGAGATTATCCGAAGCAACCGCCTCGGACCTCGTCCCTTGCTTTTGCTGAACCTCATTAGGTCGAGCCCCGTTGGGTGGTGTCCCGTTGGCCGGAGGCTCGTGAACTGGAGGTAAATTCTGGGTGGGGGGTGGTGCTGCAGCATCGCCTGGTGGTGGTTGTGGCGTTAGCCTGGCCATTGCCGTGTGCAGCGTATGAGTCTGCTGCTGAAGCGCAGCTATCTGGGCGACACTCGTATCGTGTGCTTGCCGGAGTGTCTCAAATTGGTGCAAGAACTCCTCTCGCATCTTTTGCATCAATTCTATCTGCTGATTCATTGCTGACTCTCCGTTTGACATTCCAGATACGACTAAGGATTTGATTTGAAGAACAAGTGGGAGTATATTTTTATACGATTCCCACAGACGGCGCCAAAGTGTAAGTGCAAAATTTCGCTCAACCAATAATGATTGAGAAAAATAAAACAACACACTCAAAAAAACAATAAGAATAAATAAGAACAGTGTATAGAGAAGCGTAGAATTGCTTGATCCCTTTATTGGAGGTCTTAGCCTCTATTTATATACAAAAGATTGTAAAATTATGGTAGGACTCGCGTTACTTGCCCTCCAATTCTTTCTATATAAACATTCTTTACTAATAGAGTTCCTTCCATTGTCTAATTTTCCATACATAGAACTTGCCTTGTACAGAACTTCCTATCTCAGAATTTTCCTTCTACGGTAAATCTTTCAACTGGTAGGACTTGTGCATTCTTGAATAACTGGGCCGAACATATTTTGATCC
The DNA here is from genome assembly GCF_030987335.1 of Cornus florida. Classification (NCBI taxonomy): domain Eukaryota; kingdom Viridiplantae; phylum Streptophyta; class Magnoliopsida; order Cornales; family Cornaceae; genus Cornus; species Cornus florida. The sequence continues at coordinate 79,798,660 of NW_026775580.1, forward strand.
GGCTGGGCTTGAGTAACGAACCGGATGTTAAATATTAACAAGTTGGGCTGATGACCTCTTGATTCGGCCTTGATGGAGGTTGGAGGACAAATAACAATGGTCTTGAGCTGTAAATACCCTCAATTTGGGCTTGAGCATGATGGGCCTTATATGTCCTTGGAATGTAGATACGTGTAGTGGCGACGTGTGCGCTTGCTATTGGAGGGAGTTTTTTTCCCTCCACACTTCGTCCATGCAAAACCGAGATATATTTGAATGTTTGCGAGTGCATTTGTAACCAAACCCCGAGGTAAGAAAAATCAGCGGCACAAAAATCACTGAAATAATGAAGTTGGGTTGCCGACCAGAGGCATGAGAGGGACTTCCTTGCAGCATCTCGTGCTAATGGAGTTGTGACACTGCCCATTTATGTGCATTTACTTTTTAGTTTTACACCATTACTAATACCAACACAAATACCACGTTCTCTCTAAAGATCATTTCATTTATGCATCACACTTGTGTCACATCCTCTTTTAAGGGCTGAAATTTTATACCACTGAGTTAATGGTTATTGTTATTATTATTTTGTGTTGCTGCAACTATAATGAAAATTTTTAACCAACTGAAATAGACATTGTGTACTATTATTATTATTATTATTATTATTTTTTTTTTTTTTTTTTCCTTCTCTCGAAGGGTAAAGCAAATTTATAAATAAGAAGAAATATATACAATGTATTGGTCACAAGAGAAGGCCCAAACAGAAGAAAGCACATGGCTAAGCCCAAACACCTTAAAGTAGGCCAAGTCAAAGCCCAATCTCATAGAAGGGAAGAAAGGAAGCAAAACCTTCAACGAACTGCCAGTCTGCCATTTGATTAATTGATAACGGATGCTCTGAATGGGAGGGATCATTCGGAGCATTTAACATCAATGAAACGTTGGTCTCCGACAAGAAGATGACGACGCAATGACCTCATCCCAACTCAATGGTTTATCATGCTCATTTGGCTTCTCTCTCACTAATTAATTTAAAGAAATCATTACATGATCCTACTTGATCTAGTTGACACGATTTTTTCTAAATTTTTGTAACAGTTGACATGTTATTATACTACAATTACAATTTCATATGTTATCCTTTTTTTGACTTGCATGTCAACTAGTGATTGACCAAGGGCTCGAGACCACTGTCCGGACCATGCGATGATTTCTCATTAGTCAAGTGTCACATGTGTTGATTTTATTCACTTCACCAAAAAAAAAAAAAAGGAATAAAAATTCCTTTGACTGGACTTCTGCAGTAGAGTTTTAAACTTCGAGAATCCCTCCTTCTCAATTAAAGTTTTAAGCTTTCGAGAATCATTATCCGTTTTGATTTTATCATCAATTAGCATCTTCATTCATTAAACAAAACCAAAAAAGAAAAAGATGCAGAAGAAACCAGAAACACTAGGCTGATGGAGTACAATTCAATCTAATTCATGATTCCATCGATTCTAGCCTTTATAAGTCCCCAAATTCTTATCTCCTCTAAATAAATTATGTTGCAACTTACTTCTTTTTTTAAGTATTCTAGAATCTCATTTTAGAATACTCATAATGGAAAAATCAAAGGCACATGTATAAATGTTATTGTAGCCCAGACACCTATATAAGGAGGTTGGATTAGATTTGTTCCTCACCAACCAATCTAAGTGTTATGATTACAAAATAAGAGTTTATATATATATATATATATATATATATATATATATATATATGAGTATAAGAGAGAGAACTGTTTGTTAATTTTCATGGGGATGACACGTTTTGTGACGTTACAGCTGGCCAATGCATTCATTGCCAAATTTGTACAACATATTACGATATATTAAATCTCCATCGTTGGAGCCACACATCCCACCTCTAAAACTTACTCAAAATTTGCACAGAGGACAGACAATCAACCAACCAACCGCACTAACGCATAGGAACAAAAGATAAATGTATAAAGATAGAATCTTTGAAAGAAAAAGAAAATTTTTAAGTTAAACTTATTCAAGAGTGTTTTAATTCGATTTAGGGTTTGTCAAAAACACAAATTGGAGATTTTTGCTTTGACAACGATTTCCTCAAATTGGTGGCCTGTGGCTGTGTTTGGGGTTGCGTCGGTGTGTTTACAGCTGGGTGGGGAGATTTTATGAGTACTATTTTCTTTTTCTCTTTTTTCCCAACAGCAAATTTACAAGTAGAAAAAAAATAAAATAATAGAGAGACAACAACTAAGAAAAGGGAGAGTGAGTTCCTTATCAAGGTTTGCAGAAGCCAAGGGGCCAGAGCAAGTGAGCAACAGTTTCTCATTGTGAATTGGATGTTGCGTCAATCAATTCCCTTCTCTTGGTCTCCAATGGGAAGAACAAAACACAGGGTCCTGAAAGGACTATCACAATTTCAAACAAAATAACAACAGCTGTCTGATGACAACCACTCACCAGTCCAACCGCTACAAGTGGACATATCATGCCGCCAATTTTTCCTATAGCCGTCGCACTTCCAACTCCGGTTGACCTCACAGAAGTAGGATATGCCTACATTTGCATAACAAGGCAAAGGAGGGAAAATAGTTGAAAAAAACCTTTAGAGAAGAATATTGGACATTGAGATGTACCTCAGCAGCATAAATAAAGGCGACTCTGAAGGCCGATGAAATGAACAGGCGAGCTCCAAACAACAAAGTTGTTGTCAATGTCTCATGTTGATGGAAAACCAGTGGCAGAAGTGAAATGAAACCTAAGACAAGTATAATTTCCATGGAAATCTTGCAGCCTACCCTATCGACAAGTAGGGCAGATAAAACAAGCCCAGGAAGCTCTGCAAATAAACTTACAAGTGTTACCTGAGATTCTTTGGGCAAAAGATATATAAGGAAAAAATTAATCAAGTACGATCACAGTAAAGTTCAAAATATTCTTCAAAATGGCAACTGAAAGACATAACTATTACCTGATAAACTATTTACAAAGACATCCAAGTAGAGGCTAGCATCCTGGATTTTTTCTGAAGGCAAAGCGATAGAGCTACATTTACTTTTCCCACTGCTCAGCTCAGAAGTAAGCAATATAATGCCATAATATAAAATTGTATAGCTAAAGTATATTAACCATAGGAGAAGGGTTGTTCTAATTAAATTTGTTGAAAAAAGTGGAAACAATGAAGAAGGGGTTTGTTTCAGAATCCTTGATTTTCCTTCTCGTTGAGGAGAGTAAATGAGTGTCTTCCAATGGGCCAAATTCTTCCTCTAGCTTAGTTATTGATCACAAAGAAGCTTGCCAGGAGGGAGATTTGTTCGGTTCAGCAGTGCAACCTTCTTCAGTACATCCAGTGCTTCAGCTGTTCTGCCTTTCATATGTAGATACCTTGGAGGTTCTGGTGTAAGACCATGAAGTAGAAGCAAAGCAAAAGACGGTGCAGAAGACGGTGCAAGTAGCCACCTGAAACCCAGTCTTGGCATAACAATCTGCAATAAGAGCAACAAAATAGTGAATATTTTTCCTATATCGCCTGCAGCTAAGAGCCTAAGACCAACAATGAGCTAGATCAACCATCAACAGAGGGAGAGATGTGGACAGAGATATACGTTAAAGCATTAAAAATCCAAGAAAACTTACATTGACGAGAACAACAAAATTATGCAAGCATCCATTCTTTATTCCCTATCTAATTACTTAATTGAAGGCTATTAAACATACCCATGCAAGTGAAGCCTCAAAAATTGTTCCGAGTGTCCAAAAAGCTGAAATCATAACCATCCAAGTGCCTCTGTTTGGAGTAGGAACAAACTCTAGAAACCATGATGAGAATACATGCCCACCTCCCAAACCAGTGCCAACCAAACAACGAAGAATCACCAACAGCGTTCACCGCAGCTACACTGAGGAAACCCTTCCTGGAAGGGGCAAATGAAAGCATATCACATTGAGGTTTAGAGCAAAGCTATAAGAACCATGAAGAAAATGTGTGCACTGGTCACAGAAGTCCGTAAAAAATAAATTAAACCTAATGATACGTAAGCCCAGATTAACTATTCATGTCAACGTATATATAATTTATTACGCAAAACAGTCCAGTACCAGATTCATTTAACCTTAATTCGGTCAACTAAGCTTATGATATTTGGTTGAACACCCTGATATAAGTCCAAGGCTCCAAGCAGTAGTGAACTTTACATGGATAGCTTATAAGTAGAGACTAGAGAATAATTTTATGCATATCTATGTCTTAATTATAGCAATAGAAGCAAGGAAGGAATATGCTGCAAGAAAAAACCAGATGAGTAGGATCCAAGTAGAAGCATTCTATTTATCATAGTTATAGACCTTTTTTGACAGAAATGATTGGGGACATGTTTCCCCAAACTAAATTTTTATAAGGAACTGATATATTCTTAATGGTCCCACTAAATAATTATGAAATATGTTCCACTTATCATGGATTATCTCCATATATGACAACAGCACGTGTTGCATTATATGGTATTAGTCCACAAACTTCGATTAGAGGATAATCCTGAAAGTTCCACAAGGTTGGGCAAAAACACTGCATTCCATAATATAATAAAGACTAGCATCTATAGTTGATTCAGTTCTCTTGAACCTAGGTGCTAGGCCATCACTTCCTAGGGTCCCATACTGAGGGTTCTATAGCGAGGTAACCCCCAGATCACAGGCGACATCCCTTCATCAATGTTGTCCATAAGTGCAGCTCCCCGAGGGCCTTCAGTACTTCCTCAAGGTTCATCCATAGAGGGGCATACTCCGAGGGATCGAGGTTTATCCATAGAGAGGAACTCCTCGAAGATCGAGATTTGTCCATATAAAGGAACTCCTCAAAGGATCAAGGTTTATCCATAAAGAGGAACTCCTTAGAGGATCGAGGTTTATCCATAGAGAGGAACTGATGGGAAGATTTTCGGAGGCTTATTTGTAAAGAGGAAGTCATTGCGGTTTTTAGCCAGCTTTGAGGCTTATCCATAGAAAGGAGGTCCTTGATAAGAAAGGTACCCTCTGGAGGGTCTTAGAGATCCACAATGGCGCTTCAGTCCCTCTAGTAACTGCACCTGTGACACCCAACCGTTGAAGTAATCAGTCAGAGAGAGAGAAGCCAATTGATCATGGCCAAGTTAGAAAGGAGTCAAAGGACCCTGCTTCGTGTCATGAGTCAAGCCTCGAGTTGGCAGGCTGAGTCCCACAAACAGAACAACTAGTGTCGGTACTATATTCTCCAACAAAACAAAGTTGGCTTTAGGGTGTGAGAATTATAAGTTTAGCATTATATCTATCATCACATGAAGTAATTTAGACATGTTTTCTGTAACTTAAGAGCAAGTGTACGAGATGCCTTACTGTCTATCGGACAACAACATAGTAGCTTAGAAAAAGGCACATGACTGAAAGACAAAAAAAGATAGAAAAAATCCTACTTCCTTCCATAGGTATCTGATATGAGGCCACATGCATATGCTCCAACTAGCATGCCAGCAAAAACAACAGTCGATATCATGCTCTCTTCAGTAGAGGAGATTCCTCACTCAGACTGAACTGCTGGCCCTATAAAGGAGAGAAGCAGTATTTTCATTGTTTCTGCAATCCAACCCCAATCCAGCATAGGCAAAGACAAGACCCTGGAAGTTCCCAAAACCAATCGTAGAAAGTGCTTCATCTAGTGAGCATGAAAGGCTCTGATCTGCCATCTAAAGAATCAAGAAAGAAAGAAATTTAAGATTGTAACAATGGAACAAGCTTTATGTTTAATTAGCAAAGTCCATACATATTAACTAATAATGTCGTAGCAACATGAACTAAGTACCACAACGCCTACTCCAGTTGGTTAAAAATCTTCCTTACAGCTGCAGTAACACAAAATCATCCTACACGAAAATAAGTGGGAGATATACTCGTGAGTTACTACTATTAATATTGAACAAAAACCAACACAAGAAGCATGAATGAAGAGTCATCTTAGTTACTGACAAATTCATCCGTTAGGTAGGCTCGGTAACTGGAACAAGCATTGCACCTAGTTATTATTTAATTTGTTGCTTAATAAGCATCCAAGTTAGTTAGTAGCAGGTACATGTTCTTTTAATTGAGTTGGTTTCATCCAGGAAGTTTCATATCTTATAACTTGGGCTGTGAACAAAAAAGAACCCGATGAAAAATGGATTCAGAGACCAGAGACCAAACAGTTGTATGCAATTTTTGTTGGTGGTATAAAATCACTTTGCCATGTAATTTGCTGATTAGTTTGATTTCTTGAGAAAATAAGTACAACCAGATCTTACCTCACTGAAATGAAAATGTCCAACCAGAGTACTCTCTTGGATAGAGAAAGGGACATTACCCAGTTTTGATCCCGCTACAACACGTCCAGCGAGGGAGGACTCGAAAAAGAGTCTCTAACCCTAGATTCAGTGCTTCATGTACATATTTGTCAATAACTTTTTAGTAGGTTGTAGTCCCATTAATGTATATAATTGGAAACTTGAGAACTACTGATTTCAGTCCACATTATGATACTGGTTAGGTTTATATTAGATAATTTGTAGCCTGGTGGCATCCCCTACCTCCCTAAACCCTAAACCCTTTGAACAAATTTGGGGTGCGAGTTTCTTGACAAAGGAGAAAAATAACTGTCATTTTCACCAAAGTTTAAATCATTACTATGGCAAAAGAAAGTGACAGAATATTAAAATTAAATCATGATAAATGTCACTGAAATTTCAATTATTTCTGAAGAACTTCACTTTTATTTCCTGCTCTGTCAAAAAAACTGAACGAAGTACTCGAGTTCCACTCTAATGTGCATACAGAATAGCTATATTTTTTATAAAGGAAAAGCTAGTAATCAAATGTATTATTCAGACAATGGAATGAAGTGAATATCCTTGAAAACAGCAAAAGCATATAATTGTTGGAACACAAAAATTGAGCTGAAATTCACATACATAGCACCAAAATGGTAAATATTTCAATAATTAGAAACATTAATTACCATATGAAATCAGTTGTTATAGAGCCAAACCCAGTGAAGAAACAGAGTTAGCAGCTTTCATCCAAATATCATTTGTATATGATGATTGCCGGCAAAGGGTTTCAAAAACATTAATGGAACAGTATATATATGGCCATATGGGTACATATTTAGATATTTATATTATATTATATACATATATATTGTCATGCTAACAACTGCGTGTGACATCACCATTTCTTTTTTAATTTTAAAGCGAAACAAACAATGCCTAATACTGCTGATGTTAAGACTTCTTGTTGTTATCTGTACACTATATTATATACATGATTATTACATGTATACATATGTTCCTACAGGCCAAGGGAAGTGTTGTAAAATAAAGTACAGTGAGGTCCGATTCCAATTTCAAACCTCCAAGTGAATGTTAATTTATTTTACCTGTTATTTTTGGAGAATCTTTAGGAATGGTCTACTTATAAGAAACAATATGTGCATTTGGAGGTTTGTAGAAGTTGAACAACTTCTTGATATTTATATGACAGAAATAAATAAATAAATATATATATATATATATGTAAGAATGTTGGAGACTTCGAGTATATTATGTACTTATCTATAAAAAATGGGACGATGGTTGACTGGTGTTTGTGTTGTAACCGTCAATGAATAATATCTGTAAATGGTTTAAATTGTCGTTGGCGGGTAACAAAAACAAAAAGGAAAATTAAAAATAAAAGAAAAGAAAAAGAGCATATATCTATTAAATAATTGTAGGCATACTTTTGAAGGTTACATTATGGGCTTTTTTTGCTTTTTCTTTTTTCTTTTGTCACTAGTAAGAAACCCATACACCCCACTTTGCCATACACCCCACTTTGCCCCTTTGGAAACTCAAAGGCTGATCATCCACCTTGGAAAATAGAAAAAATACCTGGAATTTGGCATCTATCTACAATATTTATTAGTTAGTATAGTCTTGTTAACTTACCATTTTTTTTTTTTTTTCGGAATTAACTTACCAATTCTCTTCGTCAGCTATACACATGGACCACTTGCACCACCAGTTGAATTTCACAAATATATATATATATATATATATATAATATGAGACAGAGGAAGTGTATATATATATATACACACACAAGAATAATTTATTGTACACCCCATATACATACATATAAATGGTTATATATATCTATATACCTGCCAATTTTAAGAGTACACAAAGATTATTTTTAGAAAAAGAGTGGCACCAAATGGGGCCAAACAGGAGAGGGTGACTTTACAAGGATTTTTCCTTAATTGCTGAGTTTACAAGGACAGCATTCATAATTATTTAGTGTAATGAGGAGAGCATCTCAACACATAATATTAAATATCAAATTCATTGTGAGACTTCTCTATACTCATTATTGGTAGTTCCGGAATCCTTTTTCCTCCAAAAACAATGATTTTGGTAAAAATACCATACAGCAGTGCTAATGGTTTGGGTATAGCATCCCAGTGAATATTGTGAGAGACCTTGCTGATATTGCCATTGAATGCCAATTTTTTGCAGGATGAAATATCAAATTCCTTGTGTGAAGGAGCAGAAGATGGGTAGGTGATTTAAGTCACTATCTTGTAGAACACACACCTGAGGTTCAGGGCAAGACTAGCTACCCTGGGCTCTACCTTGATTGCTCAATATGTGGTGGAGTCTTAAAAAGAACCGTCCAAAAGATAAAACTGTTGCAGGGAACAATAGCTTTACAAAACCACATAAATTTCTTTTCTTTTTTTCCCATACCTTGCCAAGAAGCACATTCATACGCCCACTTTGCCGCCAATTTGAATCCTCAACCTTTCTACTATAAAAAGCGAGAAAGTACAACTAAGCTACAACCCATGGTGGTAAACCATATAAATATTGCCATTAACCCAACAGATTGGCTCAAGTGGGTAAGTCATAAGTGACTTGGTCTGGTGCCTCAAGAAGTATCAGATATAAAATTCGACTCCTCTAGGGTGAAAACAATTTCGAGGGGGGATCTCACTTGGGAGACAGAGAATTGAATTCATACTTAGCAGAGATCCAAGTTTCTTTTTCCTTTTACTATTACCTGGCAAATAACACACCAAACCACTACAAGATCAGGAAGAATTTTTGTTTCTTACCTGAAGTCCCTGGAGCTGAATAAAGAACAATGAGAGTACTGATTATCATTCATAGTAGACTCAATCTTGATCAACCTGTCAGGAAAAGATGACTATCACCGTGTCTTTGAATTATTGGCCCGAGGATGTTAGTAATCGTATTAGGAATGTATTTCTGCTATAATTCTCTACAATTTACTTTAAAAGAGATATATCATTATCTCTAATTTTCATAAATGTAGGCCAATGATCGAGCTCGTGGAGGGAAGAGAAATGGATATACCATTTCTAATGGGAATTGTGCTAAGCATTTATCAGGCAGAAGATCACCAATCCACAAAGAGAAAAGTGGTGACCTGTTGAGAAAGTTGAAAACGAATAAAGTAACGAGCAATGAATACATCTTGAGCCTTATGCTGCATATTATAAATGTAAAAGTAATCACCTGCAAAAATAGAGAAAATGGTATGCGTTTGTGTGTGTTAGTAATGCTGTACTCAAATCAGAATTGTAAATACTAAAAGTAAATGCAATAAATGAGCAGGGTCATAACTCCATTAGCAGCATAGCATCCTTTTTCCCCAACGGAAATGCTATAAGGAAGTCTCTCTCGTGGCTCTTCTTGGGGACCCAACTTCGGTATGTCATTTGAAGTTGAGTGCCGTTAATGTGACAGTGGTTTTTCTTACCAAGGTTTGCTTACAGATGCACACACAATCACACACATATATCTTGGTTTTGCATTGGCAAAGAAGGAAAAAAAAAAAAAGAAAAAAAAAAAAAAGGAAGAATTGCATCAAAGTGCACTTTTGGAGGAAAAATTGCCAAATTAGTAACTCGCAACCAAAATATACAAAAATAAGTAATAAAATAAAATCAAAATTCAAAAGTAATTACAAAAGCAGTAACTTTCATTTTTCATAGTCTTCAAAGGACCAAAGTGTCCTTTTCCCTAAATATGTACCAGTGCTACTTGATGTGAACTAATTTTGTTTCTCCATTTAGTGCCTTGAAATGAACACAACGATATTACAAGGAACTAAATGGATTACGATTGTCAGCTTCTATGACTTTCATCAGCTCGTCAAAATAGCCTCGTTCATCAATCATCGAAAGTTGTACACAGGTAATTTCTTAATCCCAGATGCTGGTTATTTGAGTATCGCATAATCAGTCATCCACTCATCCTTTGTTTGGCATTGCCAAAACCTATAATTGAACCGCCATGAGAAGTTGGAAATAACAAATCACAGCAATAAGTGAACAATCAGGATTAGTGAATTTCAGCTTAGATCCCCCGAGTAAAAGTGGCAATACAATTAAGAGCACAAATAAAAGAAAAAGGCAAGAATTCATTCCAAGTATGGTGGTGCATAATTTTATAAGCAAACTATAGTCACCTGCATCTTTACGGGCAGCTACAAAGAAAAGTTCGGCACTCCTTTTACCATGTGGAAGGGCACAACTGCACAAACTTCTCGATTAACCAAATAACTTGAACTAGATACAGCAACAGTGTCAGTCAATCCACGTCCCTTGGTTTCCAATGGGAGGCGCAAAACACAGAGTCCTGAAATAACTATTACAACCTCAAATAGAATAATTGCAGCTGTTTGATGGTAACCAGTCACCAATCCAACTGCCACAAGGGGGCATATCATGCCACCAATTCTTCCAACAGCACTTGCAACTCCTAAACCAGTTGTCCTCACAGAGGTTGGATATATCTACAGAAAGGGAATATATATATATATATATATATTAATATGACAATAAGTGACTTGATTGGAACGAATTTACTATTGTGGATGAAGAATAAATCTGAACAAACTGAAAAGAGCAAAAATGTTTAATTAAATTCAATGCTGATATGGATAATGTCGTTGGAACTGAAGCATAAATCAAAATCACTTAGAAAAGGATAACAGTAAATAGAGTACAATAATGCACATAAAAATAAAAATAAAACTGGCACAATATGATTTTATGAAATTCTAGAGCAGATCCTTGACAAGCAACAAAAAGTACAAATCGATACGTAAAATGCAAGAGATGCTTTCACTCTGAAGGGTACTTTGAACACTCCCTATGAGAATCTAGGAGAAAACTGAAATTTGGGTCAAGAGTAGTTTTCAATTAAAAATTACACTAAATCCCCTTGTTGAGTAGAGATGAAGAGATGTGTTCCTTTCTATACTATTTTTTTAAAAAAAAAATAATGAAAACAAGGAAATAATCTCAATACTCTCTTTTTTCTGCTCACAATAATTCATACAGGGAGCATCTCAACAGACTTGGTAGCTTATCTTCATGAGTTAGTGAACCTCATTGCTGAATCTCAACAGACTTGGTTGCTCATTTTCATGAGTTACCTAACTAATAATTTTTCTCCGGTACAAGTCACATCCAATATAAAAAAAGGATTCAAATATTGTAAACCATGGAAATTGTATAAAACTGCAAGGCAGTATAACTCTGAAAGATGGCTTCCCATATCTATTACAATTATGCATTTCTAAAGATACTATAAAAAAACTCCCTGTCCACAGAAATGACAATAAGATAACGGTACAAGAAAGATAAGTGTTTCAAGAAGAGTAAAACCAAAATTTACCTCTGGAGCATAAATATATGCAACTGTGAAAGTTCCCATGAAGCACATACGGGCTCCAAATAATAAAGCTGTGGTTAATATCTCATGCTGTTGTAAAACCAATGGTAGAAGGAAGATGCAACCTAACATAAACATAATTCCCATGGAAAGCCTGCGACCAATTCTGTCCACAATAACTGCTGATAAAACAATTCCAGGAAGCTCTGAAAAATAAGCACAAGCCTTATGTTACCTAACCTTGTTTGAATAGGATGAATAAATAAAAGATGAAAACCATCAAAACACTACATAAAAAATTTCCAAATCAAGTGCAATTAGACAGACATAAAACTGTTACCTGCCAAACTAGTGACAAATACATCCAGATAGAGGCCATCGTCCTCTGAATAGTTTGAACGCACGGTACTCAAGCTAAATTTGTTTTGCCCACTACTCAGCTCCGAGGTCAGTAATATAACACCATAGTACAGAAATGCATTTCCAAAGAATACAACCCAAAGAAGAAGGGTTGTTGTAATTAATTCTGATGAGAAAAGCATGAGCAGCGATGAGAAGCCTGTCTCAGAAACCATGCTCTTGTTTCTTGTTGAGGAGAGTAACTGTGAATCTTCTGATGGAGCAACTTCTTCAGCCAACTCAATCATTCGATCAGAAACAAGCAATCCAGGAGGCAGTCTCGTTTGGTTGAGTATTTCAACTTTTTTCAGCACACTATGGGCATCAGTAGTTCTACCTTTCATACATAGATACCTTGGAGACTCTGGAGTAAGACTATAAAAGAGAAGCGCCAAAAAAGATGGTACAGAAGATAGTGCAAGTAGCCACCTCCAACCCAATCTTGGCATGACAATCTGCAGTTAAAGGAACTTACTAATGAAGGTCTAAATAGTCTTAAATCCTTTCCTCCCTTTCCCATTAGCGAAATAATCCTCAAGTTTTAAAGACTTCTTATGAATCAAACTTCTACACTAGAAAATCAAAATATGCATATGATTTTGAAAAAATTCACATGTTTAATAAATTTTGTGCAAATTTACAGATCTTCACACACTGGATATACCAATTATGATTTACAGAAATAAAGTTCGACTCCCCCTCAATTTTTAAGAAAGGCCATTTGCATACTTTTTGAACAACTCCAGACTCTGAAAGCTCCTAATGAAGTTCAAAATTACCAACAAAGCTGCCTAATGCATGAAATGAAGAAACACTTTTACAGCTAATGGAATTCCACATTGATCATTGCACACCAGGTGTTGAAAACACCAACCTACCCATTTTTCCTTGGGATAAAGAAGCGTAATACAAAGTCTAGAATGGTGACAAGAGACAAAAGAAAAAACAAAAGAAGGATAGAAAATAAACTTACTCCAAGACATTTAATGAGTACTCAACAATATACTATATCTAGAAAGGATATTTTTAGGATAAGAGCAGATCAAAATAGATTAGAAGTAGATTGTCCCTAAGAAAAGAACCCTCAGATACTTCACGGCTTTATTCTGGAAGGAAGATCTTCATCTCACTCAATCTCCTTGAAATTTATGCCCCATAGCTGCAAGATCATCAGCTACAAAATCGGATTTTCTATGAATATGGTCAACTTTATCATCTGATTTGAGAACAAAACAAATTAATTTTCATTAGCAGGAACCGGAAGGCCCATATCCCATATTGGATCTATATAATGCACCTTGAATAGCCAAGAAGCCATTCAACTCCAAATAAGCACTTAGAGAGTTACCTTTGCCCCGTAGTCTAAGAAGCACAGACACTTATACGGAGGTGCCGTGCTCATGTCAGACATTGTGTTGGACACCAACACTTCATGGATAGCAGACGTGTCCGAAACTTCATGGCGTGTCCATAATATAAAAATAATTTTTATTATTTTGGACACTTAGTCAACACATACCAAACACTCGACCAACACATACCAAACACTCGACCAACACATACCACATTGTCTGTCTTATATAAAACAAACACATTATCAGAATTGAATCGATTTTTACTTGAATCCATTCTATTAACCTTCTTATAGCCTATTCTCCTGCCGGCCCTTTCTTACTTGCCCCCTTCCTTTTTTCCTCTTTACTATAATGACTTGTGTAGCTCCTCTCATGCACTCTATTTCCAACAACTCCAACCTTTGGGCTGGGAAAAGAGAAAGAGAAGATAGTCCGAAACAAGAGATCAAAGTAAGGTGTCCAACCTCTTTTTCTTTAAAAATTGACATTAAGCACGTCACAATACGCAAAAATAATAATAAAAAATAAAAAATAAATGACAATATAGGAGAGTAATATCATATATACTATAATTCATACTCGAAGATCTTCATCCCCTAACTTATGTAACTTTAGTAATAGAAATTGTAAATTAATTGAAGTTCGATAATTGTTTTACTCAATGGGTAAAAAAAATAAAAAATTTGTTTTACTCAATAGATGTATATTTAAATGAAAATTTATATTTTATATTAGCCGTGTCCGTGTCCGTGTCCGTATCCGTGTCCTACTTTTTTTAGAATTTGACAGGTCAACGTATCCGCATCATATCGTGTCCCTGCTTCTTAGCCCACAGTCCACTCCCCATGCAGGTATGAGTACCAACAGTCACATAGGCCAATGCACGCCCATAGTACGGCTCTCCAATGCACTATCCAAGTAAAATAAGTTTATAGATCCATAGTCCACAAGGAACACCTAGCCTGTCTACACGCCAAAAATTCAGTTCCCAACAAATTACATGGCTTAGTAGCATCCTACTATCGAGTTGTCTTCATACCACACATCTCTAACAACAACACGCCATAAGCAAGACTGAACCCAAGTCAACACCTATCATCTGCAATGAGGCCTAGGTGGTGCCTAAAACTCCACTCTGTTCAAGGCTACATTCCTTGAGCGGGTATATCAAGGGGCATTGCAGATGTCACATCTGAAACTTCGATGTATGAATTATACCAATCACGTTGGCCACTGACCACAATGGTGCCATTTATTTGGTTCCCCATCCCCATGGAAGCACCAAAGGGCAAAGACCTCTCACGAATGCCTAAATCCACCTGTGAGTCTGTGACTACTCTCGAGTTTGCCCACTTAGTGCCCATCATGGCATTAGGAGTGATGGATACACACTATGCCTCCTCCCTATCAATGCAAATTGTTCAAGAATTTCCCCCTTCACATGAAGAAACTTCAGTTATTCTCTAGAAGTCATTATTGATCAAAAGTTCAAACTAAACCTACACACCTTAAGTTAGCGCATCATATACTGTTGTAGTGGTCTTTGTCTAGTTATTTTTTCTATAGTTTTCCAACCCCTCCAACCCCAAGTTCCACATATTTATCAAAATGACATTCCTGCGCATTCAAGTGTGTCACAAAACCACACAATGTACACTATAACTCCGCACTTATGCCAAACTCTTTGATAGCTCTCCAAGTGTCATGGGCATGACTTGACGCTATCTCCACTCAATAACATCAAAGCCCTCATCAACGAGTCAATAATAAAGATTTTGTAGTCAAGTGATATGTGCAAACACCCAATCTCTTCTGACACCTGCAAATCTGAAACCCCCATCTGAAGTAGTCTTCTGAACTTGGTTAAAAGAACAGTAAACTAGGTTTTCACTCTTCTCGTGTACTCATGTTACCCCTCTTGGTTTATCAGCCGGCTTCTACTGACAGCAACTGAGCAACTTTTGTTTCACCTCTAGGATCTCAAATGGCTCAAAATGATGCCCATTATAGACTTACATGAAGTAAAAAATGTGACTTTTATTGATTGGTGCTCTTTATAGACCTTTCTTTCTTTACATCTTTTTATTTAGTCACACCCAATTCCATGTATACACATAACTAGCCTTTGTTCACAATCTTCCCCAAGTTAAGTCGGGGCTGAAGCTTGGCTCATTAAGAAAGGAGCCCGAATATGATGTTCAAACATAGCTCATTTTTTTAATGAATGAGACTGTACCACCTTAGACGAGCCAAATCCAAGTTGTTCATGAACAGTTAGGTTAATTTTGCAAAGTTATCAAAATAAAAGAGAGTCTCAAGGGAGTTGAAGGCTGCCTGATGCAGCCTTTGGAGTTGTCAAAAAAGTTGAGATAATGTCCTTTAGAGAAGTTGATTGTAATAGGACTTGCTCTTAAATTGGTAGGAGAGCGGAAGTTCCCCTTTTGTTTTTGTTCTCAAGAAGAGTCTGTTCTTGGTAATTGCGCATATTTTTAATTTCAATTTGTGAGTAATATAATCGTTACATCCTGAAAATAAATAAATAAAAAAG
The DNA here is from genome assembly GCF_030987335.1 of Cornus florida. Classification (NCBI taxonomy): domain Eukaryota; kingdom Viridiplantae; phylum Streptophyta; class Magnoliopsida; order Cornales; family Cornaceae; genus Cornus; species Cornus florida. The sequence goes on from NW_026775580.1 coordinate 79,814,705, forward strand.
GAGTTCACCAAAATAACAGGCAGGCAAGAGCTTTATTGATACAGATAATGAGCAAAGGAAGAGAAGTTTCCATTTAGGAAAAGTAAGCAAAGGTTGTAAAGGTATTATGAATCTCAAATGTCCAGTGAAACACGAGCAAGCAGATGGCTGAAAAGGAAAGATGAATCCTAAAAACTCAGAGAAAGCCAGGAAATCCCTTCTCCCATATTTTTTAACCCCTTTGGTACTGAGGTTTAATGGTAAAGAGGAAGAAAACAAGAACTAAAAGAAATAATACCAACAAAGAGTTCCTGAAAGGCGACAAGAATCACTGAGAAAGTTTTGGACGTACCCATGCAAGTGAAGCCTCAAGTATTGTTCCAACTGTCCAGAAGGTTGAAAAGATTACCATCCATTTGCCTCTGTTTGGAACAGGAACAAACTCTAGAAACCAAGTTGAGTACACAGGCCCACCACCCAAACCAATGCCAACCAACCAACGGATGATGACTAATGATATATAATTTGGGGAAAAAGCACTAAAAAACCCAGCTCCAGAAGTCACTAAAGCTATACTGAGAAGACCCTTCCTGTGAGACAAATGAAAGGAGACAATTATGGTGAAGTTTGAGCTAAGTAGCCAGAAATCACTAAATAGAAAATGTATATAGGACAGCAGATGTCCATCAAATGTACTGAAGTCCTGAACAAATAAATTAATTCTACAAATGACTACCAAATCAGAATGCAAAAAACTACCAAACCAGAAATAAAGCTTGGGCAGAATTTGAATTAGATGCTATGATGTTGAAGTAGTATGTGACGTTTAAGATGAGGTTAAGTTTAAATCACAGTGGCAAGGTGAATCTAAAGTTTACAGGACATGTTCAAATTGACAACCAATAAGTAATTTGGAAAACATAAATAATGATAGGGCTGGCCACTAGAGGACCATAAGAAATGCACTGATAGAGGAAATATGTAGTCACACCAAAGCATGATGGTCAACATTGATTGAACCAATGATATGTGTTTTTGTAGAACCCTAGAAGTACATATGAAAACCAACAATGAAATAATTGTTATCTAAACTGAAGGCGTCAACATGATTAAGACACTCCCGCTAACTATATCTATATGTATCATTTATCATGGTTAACAGTCTAGTTTGTGACAGAACGGAACAGCAGAATAGGAGTTCTTTTTGTCAAACCAAAAAATGGGTAAGGTACCATGAGAAACAATTACTAGGAGGTCGGCACAAACTCCACAAGTTCAGGCAGTGATAATCATATTTTCACATAGATTATAAGTTTGATTTCTCACCCTAATACATTTCCACCATCAGTCTAAACTTCAAATGCATTTGGGCACATCTATGTTTGTGTGTGTGTAAATTTACTTGCTTCAAACGAAGTCCATAAAATCAACAAGCAGTTCAAGAACTCTGCTGTATTGCGACCAGAAAATTCACTTGTTCATTTGGGATGCTTCCGTTCTGTAGAAGAAGATAAACTGAAATTAAACAATGCCTTATGACCCGATTAAGGCAAGGAACTGTGTAGGATCAAACATCTTGCAATATAATATAAATTTCACTTCTTTCATTTGAAAGGTGAATCAATTCATTTTAGCCCAACAATTTTGTTGGACACAACATCAACTAACAAACCTTTTTTTTTTCCCAACTACTTGGGATTGGCTACATGAATCATGTGTTTCCATTCCGCTAAAGCATAGCCTCGGTCAATCCACATGCTATCATATCCTACTCACGGTTAAACGTCTTCCTCTTCCCCTAGTATTACCAGCACTACATCACTTTTCCTAACCCATGCACTTAAAGTCTTGCACATGTTACACATGTACAAATCATCTTAACCGATTTAACAATTTTGCAGGCTACCTTACAATATAATAATATATCTATATAACAGTATCAGAGAATATAAAATAAAGACAGAAGAAAAATATAAAACTAGAAAAATTGGTGAAGAGCTTGCCTCCTTCCATAGCTATCTGATATAATGCCCCATGAATAAGCTCCAATTAACATGCCAGCAAAAACCACTATTGTGATTAGGCTCTCTTGGGTAGAAGAGAGTCCCCACTGGGACTTAACTGCTGGTCCTATAAAAGAGAGAATCATCACTTCCATGGCCTCTGAAATTGAACCAAGTCCAGCATAAACAAGCACAAGACCTTGGAATTTGCCAAAACCTAAGTCAATAAGTGCTTCGTCTACTGTGTATACAGTGCTGTGACCTGCCATCTATCTATAGGAACCAAATAAGCAAATTTAATTAGTATATAGTACCAATTAGTTCAGAACAATGATTATTAATTTTCTGTCCCAAAAGCATAAACCATGATTTTAATAAATAAAACAAAAATTACACTTCACCTCGAGTCTGTGGATGAGATACCAAATATCGAATCAATACATGTACAGTTCTCTTGGGCTTCTCAGCTCTCTTCTCTTATACATATTTTCTGCTGCTTGTATTCGGCCAATGTTTCGGTTGGGTTCATGGCTTCACAGTTCCTCTGTCTCCATTATCCAAGACTCCACCTAAAGAATTAGTCGTGAAAGTGGACGGAAAAAAATAAGCTCGAGTGTTGTGCGCCCGAAACTTTTATATGCAATTTAATACAAATTATAATATTTTTTTTTTCTTTCACAATACAAATTATAATATTTTTTTTTTCTTTCACAATACAAATTATAATTATTTCACTGAAATTTAAGCAAATTACACCACAGTTGTCAGTTTCACTGTGCGTTATAAAAGTGATTTTAAATATAAAAGACTAAATTGCACTAACACTCTCCGGAGTTAGATGTCAGTCAACGCGTGTTGAGTCCCAACACCCCCTTAGATTTGAAAACGTTCAAACACACACTACTGTAATATCATAAAAGGATCAACATGTCCTTTTGTTAACAACCATGTGAAATTACCCATTTAACCTTACTAACTATTTCCTTTTACCTTGGAAACCATACAACACCACACCACCACATTTAGAGAAAAGAGGATATGCATGGCCAAATTATATATGTACATATATACAACATGTATAATCCGAAGCACGTGCCTAAATTATACGTTCCCAGAGTATATACGTATATATATAATACATATTCTCAGCGATACAAACATATGCGTGTATCACCTACCGATTGAATGACTTTGCACCGATTGGGTGAAGAGCTCCGATAATGGCGGCGACCAACGCACCAGTGGCGGCGGTAGTGAGGAGATAATTGTTTATATATATTGTGGTGTCTGGTTTTGGTGGTGCTTGTGGTAGTGTTTGGGGATTAAAGAGATGCTAGTCGCTGGAGCTTGCACTGGTCGTCACCATTGCCGGAAAGTTACGGTTGGTCTAGTGGTGTTGGCATCAGTGTTGTGGTGGTGTTGAAGGTCTATAAATGTTGGGTCATGTGGGGTATTTTAATCAATTAATATGATATTTTGTGAATATAGTTGAATTAAATAATAAGAGATAAATAAGATAATTGAAATCCATTATAAAAAAGAATGATTGATCGGCATTTGAGTGATATTAATAGGAAGTAGAAGAACAATTTATACAATATAAAATATTAATAATTATCTTATATTATAAAAATAAATTATATTTCATTTTATATAAAGAGGAGATAAAATTATTATTTTATAAATTTTAGTTATTGGCAAAAAAATATTAGAGCTATTGTTAAGTACACAAATTAAATTTTAAAATATGTTAAATAATAAATGCTCAATGAAAAATTTATGTAATTTATCCATATATAAACGTAACTTCTTTGTAAGGTCCTTAACAAAACAGATTTTTTTAGTACTAAATTATCTTAACATCCTTGAGTTTTGGTTACTGCACCATTAAACTTTGATTGAAATTAATCCCATTTTTTAATCCACTCACATAGGGGTTTCTTGAAGAAGTAAAGAAAAAAAATAAATAAATAAAGGAAAAGGAAAAAGAAAAAAACCAACAAACTTCTTCGTAGTATCGTAACCTCTACTAAAAAGTTTGGCTAAAATAACAAACTGTTAAAGTAGCCGTTATTAATGTAAAAATAAAAATAAAAAATGGGCTTACCAACAATGCTCTCAGCGGCAAGGAAATAACAAAATTAACTCTATTTACGTCGATGGATTTGGCTTAAATAAATTGTTTGTATTACTAAAACAAGCTGCAAATTATAAATAGCAGTTAAGCACTCACGAGGTTTTTATTTCATGCACCTAGATAGAAATATATGTAATATATTGGTCAACCAATCACAAACTTAATACATGCCAGCCCTTGTTGAGTGATGCATCAAATTAATATATGGTAACTATATTTTTGGACAAAAATAAGCATGTTATTATGAGAAGACCAAATTGTATGAAATTACATCATTCCAAAAGAACAAAAGTATTCTAATGGATCACAATGGATTATGTGAACCATTTTTCAAAGTTAATTATTACTAGTATTTCTTTTAGTAGCGTTTAGGGCTCTCACTATATTATTATTTCTTTTTCAAAGTACTCTTTTATATTGAATTTTTCCCATGAGCATTATTAAAAAATAAAAATAAATAAAAAAATTGCATTAGCAAAACCTTATATAGCATGTCAGAACATAAGTTTAACCTTATATATTACATTTCAATTGTAATAAAAAATCCTAAAAAAATTAAGTAACCCAACTTGGAACAAAAAACAAAACTTATATATTTACAATCATGACAAACAGAAAGTCCAAAATAAATATAAAAAAAAACCAATATTATCTCCGTAAAAACATTGATAAAAAATGAAAATAATAATAATAATAATAATAATAAAACACATTATACAAGTATGGTGACAATTGGTAGAACAAAAAACCCCTAAAAGAGCGATTTATAAACAATAAACAAAACATTCAAAATATAAACACCTTCGAATATTAGATGTAAACCCCAAAACACAACAACCATTAAAGAGATTTACCAAAACCCTAAAATGATCAATCAAAATATGATAAATAAGCAAATAAACAAGATGGGTCCAAAAATAGGGTAAATACGATTTTATTGAATCCCTAAAATGACAAATAAATCATAAAAAATGAGGGGAATATACAAGGAGAGGTAAAACAGTAAGTCATATTCACCAACACAAATTATAAAAATGTAAATGGATCAAATATACAAATACAAATTATATACTTTTCATTTACTAATTTTTTTTCAAAATATACAAGTACAAATTATGCATGCCCATTTTATGCATGCCCATTTTACGCTTTCCTATTAATTTTACAAATGAGAAGTTGAGGGTTGGTTGCATGCAAAAGGTTCTTTTCGTCAAAACAATTCATCAATGTGTCATATAGTTTGCATACTAAAATTCCAACGCCTAGCTGCAGAGAATGTGTTTTTAAAAAATAATAATAATAGAAGGAAGTATTCTGCAACTTTTAAATTTTATCTTTTAAATTTTTTAAATAAACTCATGTTGTGTTTTCAAAACAAATCTCGGTGACATTCAAAAATTTAACTTATTTCTTCACATGGGTATACTAAAATGTGTGGTCGTGTTAGTCCTCTTCTTCTTCTTCTTCTTCTACCTTTTCTTTTTTTTTTCAATTATCTAGTATTTCATTACTAGCATATCTAAATGAATTGTGATTGTAAGATACTCGTACATTATGAGAATTGTCAATTTTTTCCACTCCCAATTTATTTTGTCTCATGCAATAATTAAAATTAATCTACAAAATACACCTAAATGAATCTAACTGCTCTTTTAAATCACCATATGACCGTACCAAAACATCAACTTCTTTAAAGTAACCAAATTATCCGCGGTACTGTACAGCAATATTACGTTTAATCCATACAACATTTACAGGTGTTGTAATGACTTAATTTATGAAGTGCAGAGAAAGCAGGGTAATTCAATTGTACAGTGGAAGTGCTGACATCATTATGTAAAGTGGGTGGACCACACATTATGAAGGAAACATAACGTGCATCAATTTTGAACTTGTATATTTGGAAAACAGAATACAGTAAATATTTATATTACTGTTGGTATCATAGTGGAGTTAAAGATTGTCATGACGATCATAGTAAATGCAATAGTTGTTGTCCAACTGTGTTCAAATTCAATATCATCAACCACGGTGTTATAATGACCAAACTAAATACTCCACTGTCTTGTTTCAACTGTCCTCCTTTTTACCATACAAATAGCTCCAGCTAGCTAAGCCAATGGTGAATAAAGAAGAGCTCTCATTCTCAGCCTCTCTTATTCTCAACATTATGGTTGGTAGGATTCGAGATTTTATATATTCAAACTTCCACTCATTGTACTATAAAATCTCAATCTATTCCATTCTCTTTCTTTTTTATGGTAAAATATTTTGCTAGGATCTTTGCAAGACCTGCATCTTTTGGAGTTTGGATTGGGTTTTGATCTCTGTTCAAGGGGTAGTAAATGGGTTGGTAGCGCGAGGCAGAGATGAATCAGCTAAAAAAAATCACGTGTATCAGTTGGTTGGTTCCAAATTGAAAATGATATAGGCAGAACATTAATTATGTTAGAAAAACAAGTAAGTGGGTTGATAGCATAGTTAGTAAAATATGGTACCCAAAAAAATGGATTCCGAAATATGTATAATTTGATTTTTTTAGGAAAAATATGACTAAAAAATATAGAAACGTAAAATTTTAAATACGAATATGTACGTCGTATGGATTAAAATTTTAAATGTTGGATTAGTATTTTAATCAATTAATTGACTGATATTTTGTGAATATAATTGAATTAAATAATAAAGACTAAATAAGACATTTGAAACCCATTATAAAAAACAATGATTGACCGACATTTGAGTGGCATTAATCAAAACTTTAGGAGTATTAGTGCAATTTATTCAATATAAAATATCAATAATTCTTTTATATTATAAAAATAAATTATATTTCATTTTATATAAGGAGGAGAAAAAATTATTATTTTATAAATTTTTATTATAGGCAAAAAAAAATATTAGAGTTGTTAAATACACAATTTAAAATTTAAAATATATTAAAATAATAAACCCTCGATAAAAGATTGATGTAAATTATCCGTATATACACATAACTTCTTTGTAAGGTGCTTGACAAAACAGATTTTTTTAATACTAAATGACCTTAACATCCTTGAGTTTTTTGTACTACACCATTAAACTTTGATTGAAATTAATCCTATTTTTTAATCAACTCACGTAGGGGTTTCTTGAAGAAGAAAAAAAAAAAAAAAAAAAAACCAAACAAACAAACAAACTTCTTCGTATTATGGTAACCTCATCTAAGTTTGGTTAAAATCACACGCTCAGACTACCTAACTGTTAAAGTGTAAAAATAAAATAAAAAATAAAAAATCGGCCTACCAACTCAGCGGTGAGGAAATAACAAAATTAACTCTATTTTCCTTTGTTAAATATCGATATGCAATATGTTAAAAACGTCTTTATATAAATTGTTTGTATTACAAAAAAACAAAAATGCACAAATTATAGATAGCAGTTAGCACCCACAAGGTTTTTATTTCATGCATCTAGATTAGGGGTGGCAAATTACGACACGACACGACAACACGACACGACTTAAAAGGGTTTGGGTTTGGCTATAATGTTATCGATTTTTCCATTTTTTATTTTCTGGGTTTTTCCATTTTTTTGGATTATTTTAATCATTGCCTCGTTTTGCGTGCCTCGAGGGGCTTTTTGGTCTTTCTTTTTTTTTAGCTGAGGGTTTTAGAAGTATATTTTTTAATCATTTTAAGTCAATTAGAAGTGACCAGTATCATTTTTAGAATTTTTCAGAAGTCGGGGCGATTTCCGAACTCGGGAACTCCTCCCGATTTTCTCATTTTAAGTGAGAGGCATTGTAGTCATTTCACATGTATATACATATATGTGTAGCTATATATTAGAAAGATATTTATAGGACAAGGTTGGCATTGTAGAGGAAGGACAAGGGCATGATGATAACTTGCACACATTAGTAACCTACCAAATTTTGACACATGGCACATTTTTGGCCTTGAAACCAATTTGAAGACAAGCCAAGCCCACCCCTTTCCTCCTCATTTTTTTCAGATTCTTCTTTCTCTCTCTAATCTTCTCCCTCTCTCTCTAAATCTATATGCATGCTTATTTATATTATATACTTCAACCCATTTTTTTGGGGGTTTAGAGTGAGATTTGGCTAAGATCAAAAAAGAGAAAGTTGTTCATCATATTATAGGCTTTCATTTGAGACCACTCTTGCTTGCATTTGGTATTTCGAATTTTGGGAGGCCTTAGACCTTGTTTGGCTTATTCCATTGAGGTAGGGAAAGTTTAAATTACAAGTCTTATAGTTTTAGTGAGTTTCTATGTGCTTTCTTGTATGAAAATTTTAATGTTGTGAAGCATGCTTAGTTTGTAAATTTTGGTTGTGATGTTAAGCATGAGATAATGTTGATTTAATTGCTTTGTGTTGAGAACATGATGATTACTTATATCTGTGTCTAACATGCTATTTTCCTATGAGAAAATGTGAAAGTATGATTTATATGATTGATTTTTTATGTTTTGATGTTTTGATATGATGATTATGATGTAAATTATGATTTGTATACTGATGAATGGTAGTATGATATGCATATTCTTGGCATGGGGTAAGTTGAGAGGATAAAGGTTTGATGTGGAAGAAAATGTTAAGAAGTGAGATGATGGTTTGTGTTGTAAGTTAAGGTGATGGTTATGAAGGTTTTAATGAGGTTGGGTTGGAAAAGAAGAATGGGCAATTGCATTTCATGTATGATGGAATGGTTTGTGAATTTGTAAAATTTATGTATGATAAAATGGCTTATATTCCCATGATCCCCTTTCTTTGATCTCCTTTTCTTTGGTTGTGGCTTATGGGATTTTTAGGAATGTACTTTAGGATTTTTCTATTGAGCTATTAAGCTCACCCCATTATTATTGACATTTTTCAGAAATTCAGAGATGAGCCGGTGAATGATATGCATTCATGGATATTGATGTAGTTAGGATTTCATTTTTTATTGAAGCTATGTAATTTTGGCCATGGAGGCATCAATCTTTGTATTTAATTCTTTAAAAATTGTATAAAATGAGATTTGTATAAGAGCTAAATTCTAAAAACCCCCCCTCTTATTTTAAAAAACAATCTACTAACCCCCTCAAGTATAGAAACTATCATATGATCCATTCCCCGTTAGTTGACTGTCTAAAAACTAACGTCTTCTTATCACGTGAGTGCCACGTGCACCAGATACCCCAATATAATGACAAAAGTACCCTTGTTGTATAGAAATGACGAAAAAACCCTATTTAACCCCACCCCCTCGGTTATGCAATGTTTAAGGTTTGTTATCTCCTTCCTTCTCTGTCGTTGCATTAGTTAGTAAGGATTGCCGCCATAGAAAATCTCTTCTCTCGTTCGTTGCTATCGCTTCTCTCTTCGTTAACTGCCATCTTCTCTCTTATCTCTTCGTTAAGTGCCTTATTCTCTCTTCGCTCTTGTCTTCTCTTGTTCTTGTCTATGATTGAAGTGGTTTGAGGATTCTCCAAAGAAGCAGTAGCATAAGCCCTAATTGATCTATTAAATTCTCTAATTGATGATTTGAAGTCCTAATCGATGTATTGAAGTCCCCAATTGATTATTTGAAGCCCAAAATCGTAGCCACTGTGTGCCCTATTAGAAGCCCTAAACCGCGATCAGGGAACCCAAATGTCTTCTTCGACCACACAATCTGTTAATTGGCAAGATCTCAAGTATAACAACATAATATGTGGTTGTGGCTATCCAAGTGAGAGTTACAGGTTCAGATGAGTATAACAACAAAGGGGGGATATACTATTCTTGTGGTACAAAAAAATGCTCTTTATGGGCATAATGTGATCAAATTTGTACAATGCCACCATATACTGAAGCAGACGAAAGCAAGTTTAGTGAAATTGCAGAATTGAAGTTCCGATATGATACAGTTAGTTCCCGTTTGGCAGCAATGGGAAAAAGTATGGAAGAAATCCAAAAAATTCTGAAGCAATTAGTTGTAGCATTTGTTATGTTTTGTGTTATTGTATGTATAATAGCTTTAGGAAGAAAGTAGTCAGTTGATTTTAATATGAGACTGTATATGCAAAATATATTTTGAAGTCGCATGAAGTGTGTATGCAATGTACTTTCTGAATTGTCAAGTGCATGAGTGAAAGTGTATATTGAAGTTAAATTGTAGAATTGTAAGTGTTAAGTCTTATGTTTCGAATTGCATGAACAAAATCAAAGTGACAAATTACAATTTGCCAAAAATGCATTCAAGGTAAAGTTGCATACATATATTCAAACCAATAGCTTCACTGTCCAAAATAGCCATACATTAAAAACATTCACTGTCATTACATTGCCATGCATTGTTAAATAAGCCAACATATTCACTGTCCAAAATAGTCATACATTAAAAACAGCCACTGTCATTACATTGCCATGCATTGTCAAATAAGCCAACACATTCACTGTCCAAAATAGCTATACATTAAAAACATCCACTGTCATTACATTACCATGCATTGCCAAACAAACCAACACATTTACTATCCAAAATAAACCCACCATTGTCAAATAAATCAACACATTCACTGTCCAAAATAAACCATCCACATTACACTACTAGTACAAAATACCCACCACTGTCCAAAATAAACCCACCACTGTCATTGTTTAGCATTACATTAAAAACATAAGAAAATACTAATATGCAGTTAACTATTTCTTCAATTTGTCCTCCAAAAAAGCTGCACAAAAAAGCTACTGCCACTTTCATCAACATGCCATCATTCTTGTGTGTTAAGTGTGGATGGAAAGTCCATATGAACCACTTCATATTTGGTGGATGTTGATGCCTATTCAATGGATGGAAAATATGTGTTAGTTTAGTTTTATTAATGTAACGTAAAATAAAATAATAAGAGGTTGAATAATAATAAAGCAATAAAGCAATACCAAGACTAAGACCATAATGTTGGGTGGATGTTAATGGCTATTAAATAAAGCAATAAATGTCAACCTACATGTGTTTATAATGTATAATAAATATGAAATAAAAAAAATATAATTTTTACCTCTGAATGAAATACAACAGGTCTGTTACCAGCTCTGCCACCACTGCCACCACCTCTACCAGCACTGCTACCACCTCTACCAGCTATGCCACCACTACCACCACCTCTACCAGCTAAGCCACCACTGCCAACACCTTTAGCAGCTATGCCACCGCTGCTACCAGCTCTAGTAGTTGTGCCACCACTGCTACCACCTCTAGCAGGTCTGCCACCATCACCTATGTGAACATTCTGCCACTATCACCTATGCGAACACCACCACCTATGTGAACATCAGCACCTATGTGAACACCACCACCTATGTGAACACCACCACTGTAATACCCCGTAATTTAAAAGAGTTTATTTAAATTAATTTTGTGTTAGATTAATTCTTTAATGTGTAGATTTATTCACCTTTTAATTATATATGTTAAATTATTTAATTAATTTTATTTATTTGTGCATGTAATATTGATTTTATGTTCTATATATTATAATGATTAGTTTAGAAATTTTATTGGTTATATTTTAGATTAATTAATATTAGTTAATTAAAGTATTTAATTTGTATTGTATAATAATAATAATAATAATAATAATAAACAATGTCATGATGTAAAGTTAATATTAGGATAGAATTTTATTTACTATGGTAGAATGGTAGATCAAATAACTTGACTAAAATTGCATTGCCTTAAAGCCATATAGGTGGGAATGTTGAAAGTTAATGTTTAGGTTAGATATTTGTATTATATATATTATATAAATTAGTATATATTAGTTAGTTAGTTACAATTTGAAAGAAAACTCACGTAAGTAGAAGAGCAAAATAACAGTGAGCAATTGTTGAAGAGTGAAAGGAAGAGAGAGAAAGAAAGGAGCTTGGACCGGTGTAGGGAATTTACCCGACTACGCACAGACCGGCGGATTTATTTTAAATCCATAAGGCAAGTTATTATCTACTTTTCCCCTTTGACTCCATAAATTATTCATTACATTTATTCGGCTATTTTTTTTTTTAGGTTAGAAACCATGCTAGGACAATGATAAATTAAATATTTAATTTATTAAAATAATGTGATATTAAATATTTAAGGGTTAAATAATTTATTATTGGTCTAGGTAATTAATTGAATCTTAAGAATTGTTATTTAAGGCTTTAGAAATTTTTCTAGAATTTTTGGGCAATTTTTAGAATTTTTCTGTATTTTCCGGCGACCTTCCGGCGAGTTTTCCGGTCGCCGGCAATGGGGGAGATGACAGGAGTAATCCGGTGTGATACGACGCACTATAGTTACTGTGCGCATGGATATCCGGCCGTTAGATGAGTAACTAATCAGCAGATTGATTCGGTGGAGTCCAATACACCATAAGATGGTGCGCGCGCGAACCAGGACCCTTGGATTAGAAGAACTAAGATAGAATTATCCAATGTAGCGCGCCCACAACAAAGTCCATGCAACCACCGAATCAGGAGCCACCGCGTCAGCAAGAAGCATTAGAGGGCGCGTGGGAGAGCGTGCGCGCGCGTGGCAGGTTCTAGACGCGCGTGATGGCGCGTGCGCGTGTGGGAATGAGTTGGCTGCGCGTGGGGAAGCTTAGGGCGGCGCGTGGGGGCGCGTGAAGGGCCCTTTCAACTACTGGAAATTACCAGACTACCCCTAGGGCCATTTTTGTGAATTTCAGAACCTTAAACCTTGTTTTTAGGGCCTGTGTTGGTATTTACGGGTTTGACGGGTCACGAAATTATTATTTTATTACCCGTTAATTATTCTTATGGCCAATTAATCTTTTCTAAGCATTTATTGGCTCGTTTACAGTACGGATATGAATGTGATTTATTTAACGACATTGTTAAATATAGATGGTGTTATTATTTTATTAAATGGTATTAATCATTGCTTTTAAATTAAATAATGCCATGGTTTTAGTCATATAAATTACCCATTTTATATTATGGGATATTTATACTGTTAATCGTATATAAACCATGATTATTATGCTGTGTGCATTTCAGGGAATAAATGGACTGTTTATTATGTCGCATTTATATTATATGGATGTGTTGTCATATGGAACCATGTGAGCTGGCTAATAAGTTTAGACTCATTTATACCTTATGCATTCGTTGCTATAGACAGATGTGTGGCTGTCGGGGTATGTGGTTTAATATTATTGGCATGTGTTGCCTAATTGATATACTTAGTATATTTATTCATATTATTGGCATGTGTTGCCTAATTAACATACTCAGTATATTTAGTATTATTATTGGCATGTATTGCCTAATTGTTATGCTCAGTAACTCATTAGTACATTGAGATGCGTTATTACTGTGTAGCCTTTACAGTCTGTGTTGTCAGTACTGTGCACCATGTATAATAGCTGATTTCCCGGGTAGGGAAATGAGACACTTAACCATCTAGTGTGAGTCTAAGTGATCACCGTCTATTCTGGTTGAGGTCATGTTATACATTGGATAGTTCCATTAGGATGTATACAGATATAGTACTCATCCAGATATAAATGATTAATTTATTTGATTCTCTGATTTGGGTCATAGTAGACAGGACTTGCTCGTGGGGTTGACCCACCGTTCTTGTTATTTCAGGATACGGTCAGTACCCGTTCCAAGGTTGAGGTTAGCAGTGTAGGACCACCATCGGAACTCATCTACTCTTACGATTCAGTTCAGGGTAGAAGTTTTATGTATTACTTCAGTTTCAGTTTTTATTTACTTTTGACGTTGAACTCTCAGGTTTATATTTAGGGATCCTTGACATAGGATTTCCAAGTTGTAATGGAGTACTGTAGTAAGTAAAGGATGGATGGATGTTGTATTATTTAGTGTTCCTTTCTTGTCTAAATTCTTTTATTATTATCATTTTGTATTCCATGCTTGTATGTTGCCAATTGTTTTTGATATCCCTCGTTTTTCGTGTATAAGCCTGATCAACTTATGCGTGGAAAATGTGGGGGTGTCACAGTTGGTATCAGAGCATTCCAGGTTTGAGTGTCTTAGGGATCTATGATTACTATACTTCCGCGTTGTGTATTCTGATAATTAGCGCCTAAGTATTAGGGTTCTTTGTATTCTTTTAGTCGGTCCATTATAATGTACTGACGTTAGATTTTTCTGAATCCAAAAGAAGGATGTCTCGGCGTGGGACAAGGAATGCGAACCGTCATCGCAGTATTTCCCCAACTCAAAATGAGAATCAGGAATTTTCCCCTCAAGTTGCTGATATTATTACACGAGCTATAGCAGCAGGAGTAGCATCTGCTCTACGAAACCAGCAACCTCCTCCGATAGTACCTGTTCCTGAACCAGTGGCACAGCCAATGTCATGGGACAAAATTCGTCACTCGTTCATCCGGGGAAATCCACCAATATTTGCAGGGTCCACAGATGTCCTGTTAGCATATCAGTGGAAACAGGATAGCGAGCGTCATCTTCAGATGGTAATCTGTACCGAAGTACAGAAATAGATGCTAGCTACGTTTATGCTGATAGGCAATGCATTGCAGTGCTGGGAGTCTATTACTACTGTCGAAGAGAGAACCAGATTGACTTATGCTGAATTTCAGACTCGCTTTGATGACAAGTATTTTCCTATGTCAGTAAGATCAGCAATGAAGACTGAATTTCTGGATCTGCAATAGGAGGATATGACTGCGGCTGAGTATGAACAGAAGTTCATTAATTTGTCATTATTTGCACTAGAGGAGGTCAATACGGAAGACCGCTTTGTGAAGGGGTTGATATGGTCGATTAAAGTGGTGATCATAGGTAGTCCTGCATATACTACTTATATCCAGGTAGTTAATGCCGCTTTACAGCACTGCCAGATGAGGAGTGATTACCGGAAGTCCAAGGGAGATAAGCGGGCTAACCGAGAATACCAGACAGTGGAGAAAGGAAGCAGCAGTGGTACCAAGTCCAATGATCGGGGCAGATTTCAAGGACATCAACCTTGGAAGAAAAACAAAGGAAACCCAGATGTGCAGAGGGATGGAGTCCCTAATCAGGGTAGACAAGGTGGGGTACCTCAGACCGGACAGGAAAGTGGTCGGGAAATCAACAGAGAAGGCAGGCAGGTCCTTTTACGGGACGTTGTTATCACTGTAGAGAAATTGGGCATCCGGCCAAGATGTGTCCCAAAGCTAAGCAGGGACAGTATGGGCAGCCGAGACCTAATCAGCCATTACCTCTACCGGCCCCACCGATGCCACGTGGGCAAGTTCAGAATTTTCCGGCACTTCCAGCACCACCATTTCCTCCGGGACAACCTCCACATCAGTTGCATCATGGCAGAGTTTATAACTTCATGCCACATAATGCGCAGGCTCCTCAGGCTATTGAGGGTATGTTTTCTATACATGGTAGAACTGCTCGTATACTGTTTGACACTGGTGCATCACATTCTTTTGTGTCTAGATCTTTTGTTATCTTATCTGGTATGACGACTCAGTTATGTGACCAACCTCTTAATATTTATACACCATTGGGAGTTGGCGCAATTTTACGAGAGTGTAGCGGTGATATCCTTATAGATATGGGCCGGCTTCGATTTCTTGCAAATTTGTTAGTGTTAGATATGCATTCGTATGATGTTATACTTGGGATGGACTAGTTATCTCAGTACCATGCTCAGGTTAACTGTTACGAAAAGTCTATTGTATTTGCTATACCAGGACAGGAGATGTATCTTCTTGTTGTACCACAACCTAATGGAGGGCCTAACATTTATTTATTCGTTCTTGAGGAGCACTCACAGGAAGCGACTGCGGTATCTCTTGACAGTATTCCGGTAGTACAGGAATTCCAGGATGTATTCCAGGAAATTCCAGGCTTGCCACCAAGTCGAGAGATAGACTTCGTCATTGATTTAGCTCCAGGCACTACACCTATTGCTAAGGCGCCGTACAGAATGGCATCAGTGGAGATGCGAAAGTTGAAAGATCAAATTCAGCAGCTGCTCAGCCAGGGATTTATTCGCAGGAGTACTTCACCATGGGGCGCACCAGTACTGTTTGTCAAAAAGAATGATGGATCTCTTCGTCTTTGTATTGATTACAGAGAACTCAACAAGGTCACTATTCGCAACAAGTACCCGTTGCCCAGAATTGATAACCTGTTTGATCAATTGAAGGGAGCTACTTACTTCTCAAAGATCGATTTGAGGTCTGGTTATCATCAGCTACGAGTCAGAGAACAAGATGTTCCAAAGACAGCATTTCTCACAAGGTACGGATCTTATGAGTTTCGTGTTATGCCTTTCGGCTTAACTAATGCCCCAGCTGTCTTTATGGACTTGATGAATAGAGTATTCAGAGAGTACTTAGATCAGTTTGTCATTGTTTTCATTGATGATATTCTGGTTTCTAAGTCGGAGAAGGACCATGCCAGACATTTACGCATAGTGTTGCAGACACTTCAAGAACATCAGTTGTTTGCGAAGTTTGAGAAGTGTGAATTTTGGCAGAAAGAGGTCAAATTTCTGGGCCATGTAGTGTCAGAAGAAGGATTAGCAGTAGATCCAGCCAAGGTTGCGGCAGTTATGGAGTGGGGACAGCCTACCTCACCGACAGAGATTCGCAGTTTTCTGGGATTGGCGAGGTATTATCGCAGGTTCATCCAGGGATTTTCCAAAATTGCGGATCCACTTACTCATCTGACTAAGAAGAATGTACCATTTGTATGGGATGATTCTTGTCAGACTGCTTTTGCTGAATTGAAGAGTAAGTTAACTTCTGCACCTGTCTTAGCCACACCTTATAGTGGAATCGAGTATTTAGTATTTACCGACGCTTCTCTGAAAGGTTTGGGTTGTGTGTTGATGCAAGAAGAGCGACCAGTTTCTTATGGGTCTAGGAAGCTTAAGCCTCATGAGCTTAATTACCCGACTCACGATCTAGAGCTCGCAGCAGTGGTTTTTGCCTTGCGTATTTGGAGGCATTATCTTTTGGGGGAGACTTTTCGATTGTTTAGCGATCATAAAAGTCTACAGTATTTGTTCACACAGAGAGAACTGAATATGAGACAGCGCAGATGGTTGGAGTTCGTGAAAGACTATCACTTCTCTATTCAGTATCATCCAGGAAAAGCGAATGTTGTAGCAGACGCACTCAGCCGCCGACCCTATGTCAGCCTTTCAGCTTTGTTTGCAACAGAGTGGGATGCTTTAAAGACTGTTGATAAGTTAGCAGACACTTTTATGGCATGTGTGGTAGTAACTCTTTCTATCATTCATCAGGTCATTCAAATGCAACTCTCAGATCAACAGTGTATTGATTGGGTTTCGAAGTTAGCCTCCGGAGATGTTCCTTTTTATTCTATAGGGACTGATGGAGGATTGAGGTACAAGGGACGTTTAATTGTGCCTTCAGCTGACAATTTGAGAAATGTTGTGATGAGAGAGACACACACTTCTTAGTTCTCTGTACATCCAGGGGGAGACAAGATGTATCAGGACATGAAACGCCAGTTTTGGTGGGCCGGCATGAAAAGAGATATAGCTATCTTTGTCTCTAAATGTAGCACCTGTCAGATGATTAAGATTGATCATCAGAGACCGCCAGGATCGTTACAGCCACTTCCTATACCAGAGTGGAAATGGGAGAGTATTTCTATGGACTTTATAGAGGGATTACCTACTTCATATCATAATCACAACTCTATTTGGGTCATTGTTGATAGATTGACCAAGTCCGCTCATTTTCTGCCTGTTCGTTCAAACTTTACGTCAGAACAGTATGCTAAGCTTTATATTGCAGAAATGGTGAAACTTCATGGCGTACCATTGTCCATCGTATCAGATAGAGATCGGAAGTTTGTATCAGGATTTTGGAGGAGCTTTCAGCAGGCTTTGGGTACAGAACTTTATCTTAGCACTGCTTATCATCCTCAAACAGATGGACAGACTGAGCGAGTTAATCAGATTTTAGAAGACATGTTGCGGGCATGTGTTCTTGATTTTAAGGGCAATTGGGAGGAATATTTGCTGCTGTCAGAGTTTGCTTATAACAATAGTTATCAGAAAACTATTGGCATGGCACCATTTGAGGCTTTATACGGTAGACCGTGTAGATCTCCTGTCTGTTGGCTTGGAGTTAGTGAGAACAACTTTCTGGGTCCTGAATTTATTAAGGACACGTCAGAAAAGATCGCTATCATTAGGGATCGAATGCGTACCGCACAAAGCAGACAGAAAAGTTATGCTGACCGTCGAACTCGTGTTTTGGAGTTTAAGGTTGGTGATCAGGTTTTGCTTAAGGTTTCTCCCATGAAGGGAGTAATGCGGTTTGGGTCCAAGGGTAAGTTATCGCCTCGTTTTGTGGGTCCTTTTATGATTACAGATCGGATTGGGGCAGTAGCTTATCGTCTGGCTCTACCAGATAATCTTTATAGGGTACATAATGTTTTTCATGTATTTATGCTGCGAAAATTTCTACGGGAAGAAGATCGATATCAACACATTGATGTGGGTGAGATTGAGTTACAACCCGATGCAACCTATTTAGAGCAACCTTACTGTATCATCGATCGTAGGAATCAGATACTGCGCACGAAGACTATTCCATTAGTACGTGTACAGTGGAGTCATCATAGTGAGACAGAGTCTACTTGGGAACGGGAAGATATTATTCGTGCCAAGTATCCAGAGCTCTTTCATACAGGTATGTAGTGAATTTCGGGGACGAAATTCCTTTATTAGGGGGGGAGAATGTAATACCCCGTAATTTTAAAGAGTTTATTTAAATTAATTTTGTGTTAGATTAATTCTTTAATGTGTAGATTTATTCACCTTTTAATTATATATATTAAATTATTTAATTAATTTTATTTATTTGTGCATGTAATATTGATTTTATGTTCTATATATTATAATGATTAGTTTAGAAATTTTATTGGTTATGTTTTAGATTAATTAATATTAGTTAATTAAAGTATTTAATTTGTATTGTATAATAATAATAATAATAAACAATGTCATGATGTAAAGTTAATATTAGGATAGAATTTCATTTACTATGGTAGAATGGTAGATCAAATAACTTGACTAAAATTGCATTGCCTTAAAGCCATATAGGTGGGAATGTTGAAAGTTAATGTTTAGGTTAGATATTTGTATTATATATATTATATAAATTAGTATATATTAGTTAGTTAGTTACAATTTGAAAGAAAACTCACGTAAGTAGAAGAGCAAAATAACAGTGAGCAATTGTTGAAGAGTGAAAGGAAGAGAGAAAAAGAAAGGAACTTGGACCGGTGTAGGGAATTTACCCAACTACGCGCAGACCGGCGGATTTATTTTAAATCCATAAGGCAAGTTATTATTAACTTTTCCCCTTTGAGTCCATAAATTATTCATTACATTTATTCGGCTATTTTTTTTTTAGGTTAGAAACCATGCTAGGACAATGATAAATTAAATATTTAATTTATTAAAATAATGTGATATTAAATATTTAAGGGTTAAATAATTTATTATTGGCCTAGGTAATTAATTGAATCTTAAGAATTGTTATTTAAGGCTTTAGAAATTTTTCTAGAATTTTTGGGCAATTTTTGAAATTTTTCTGTATTTTCCGGCGACCTTCCGGCGAGTTTTTCGGTCGCCGGCAATGGGGGAGATGACCGGAGTAATCCGGTGTGATACGGCGCACTATAGTTACTGTGCGCATGGATATCCGGCCGTTAGATGAGTAACTAATCAGCAGATTGATTCGGTGTAGTCCAACACACCATAGGATGGTGTGCGCGCGAACCAGGACCCTTGGATTAGAAGAACTAAGATAGAATTATCCAGTGTAGTGCGCCCACAACAAAGTCCATGCAACCACCGAATCAGGAGCCGCCGCGTCAGCAAGAAGCATTAGAGGGCGCGTGGGAGCGCGTGCGCGCGCGTGGCAGGTTCTAGACGCGCGTAATGGCGCGTGTAGGCGCGTGCGTGTGTGGGAATGAGTTGGCTGCGCGTGGGGAAGCTTAGGGTGGCGCGTGGGGGCGCGTGAAGGGCCCTTTCAGATACTAAAAATTACCAGACTACCCCTAGGGCCATTTTTGTGAATTTCAGAACCTTAAACCTTGTTTTTAGGGCCTGTGTTGGTATTTACGGGTTTGACGGGCCACGAAATTATTATTTTATTACCCGTTAATTATTCTTATGGCCAATTAATCTTTTCTAAGCATTTATTGGCTCGTTTACAGTACGGATATGAATGTGATTTATTTAACGACATTGTTAAATATAGATGGTGTTATTATTTTATTAAATGGTATTAATCATTGCTTTTAAATTAAATAATGCCATGGTTTTAGTCATATAAATTACCCATTTTATATTATGGGATATTTATACTGTTAATCGTATATAAACCATGATTATTATGCTGTGTGCATTTCAGGGAATAAATGGACTGTTTATTATGTCGCATTTATATTATATGGATGTGTTGCCATATAGAACCATGTGAGCTGGCTAATAAGTTTAGACTCATTTATACCTTATGCATTCGTTGCTATAGACAGATGTGTGGCTGTCGGGGTATGTGGTTTAATATTATTGGCATGTGTTGCCTAATTGATATACTTAGTATATTTATTCATATTATTGGCATGTGTTGCCTAATTAACATACTCAGTATATTTAGTATTATTATTGGCATGTATTGCCTAATTGTTATACTCAGTAACTCATTAGTACATTGAGATGCGTTATTACTGTGTAGTCTTTACAGTTTGTGTTGTCAGTACCGTGCACCATGTATAATAGCTGATTTCCCGGGTAGGGAAAGGAGACACTTAACCACCTAGTGTGAGTCTAAATGATCACTGTCTATTCTGGTTGAGGTCATGTTATACATTGGATAGTTCCATTAGGATGTATACAAATATAGTACTCATCCGGATATAAATGATTAATTTATTTGATTCTCTGATTTGGGTCATAGTAGACAGGACTTGCTCGTGGGGTTGACCCACCGTTGTTGTTATTTCAAGATACGGTCAGTACCCATTCTAAGGTTGAGGTTAGCAGTGTGGGACCACCATCGGAACTCATCTACTCTTACGATCCAGTTCAGGGTAGAAGTTTTATGTATTACTTCAGTTTCAGTTTTTATTTACTTTTAACGTTGAACTCTCAGGTTTATATTTAGGGATCCTTGACATAGGATTTCCAAGTTGTAATGGAGTACTGTAGTAAGTAAATGATGGATGGATGTTGTATTATTTAGTGTTCCTTTCCTGTCTAAATTCTTTTATTATTATCATTTTGTATTCCATGCTTGTATGTTGCCAATTGTTTTTGATATCCCTCGTTTTTCGTATATAAGCCTGATCAACTTATGCGTGGAAAATGTGGGGTTGTCACAACCACCACCCCTAGTAGCAACTCTGTTAACTCTCACACCACTTCTGTTAGTTTTCCCACCACCTCTGTTAGCAGATCTCCTACCTTCTGTAGTAGAATTCCTCGCACTCATACCAGCAACAGTTTCATCTCTACCACCACCTACACCACCTGTGCCTCTTACTATTCTTGGTCTTCCACCCTTACCTTTTGGTTGTCTTATAGCTTGCTCAAGTGCTTTATAAGTCCTTACATTATAACCCAAGACAAGACATTTAATGCATCTCATTTTTAACCTCTTCACCACTGAACCTTTTGACTTACTCTCATCTAAACCTATTTTCCTGATCTTTTTAGGTCTTCCAGGTCTAGTCCTATGAGGTGGTGGCAGTATTGGAGCAGTACCAACTTCTCTTTTCAGATTCTTTAAAGACACTGGAGTTATGACATATCCATAAGACTTCAAGTATGTCTCTCTATAGTAAGAAGGGTGAACAAACAGCTCTGGATCAAACCTCCTATCCAAAATTGCTGCCACTGCATGTTTGCAAGGTATGCCAGTTATATCCCAATACTTACAAGAACAAGTTCTTGTAGCAAGATTCACATAATCACTAACCCCAACTTCATTTCATGTCATGTTTTCCACCTCATACTTGTCATTCCCTGCATAACTCACACGCAGTCTTCTGACATCTTCAGAAATTTTATCCAATTTCTCTTTAATTTTTGGACACAGCAGTCCCTTAACCTTATCCATCATCTCTATATTGTTTTGATACCTTAGCATCAGTTGTTTTCTAATCTTCTCAAACATGTAAATTAAAGGTTTTTCCCTTGCCTTCCCAATGTAGCTGTTGAATGACTCGCACATGTTATTGACACATAGGATATTTGTGATACCCCCGAATTTCCGGATGCGGGTTGGCCAGGCCCACGCCCGATAACCCGAGGATATCAAATCAATTAGCAATAATCGAACACAGAATACAAATAAGAAAAGAAAAAATAAATAAATAAATAAATTGCTGAAAAGAAACTAGAATAATAATCCAAAAATCTCAGAATAAAATTTAATTAACAAAGAATGATTCTGATACATCCTACTTCTCCATTCCTATTACAACTCGGGAATCCATCTAATGGACCCCTAAAATATCTCACTGAACTCAAAAGATTGGAAATGAATCCCAAGTCTAAAATATGAAATAAAACCCTGGTCATCGGTGGAGTGAATAACTGTAACTGCTCAGCACGATCCAGCTCTGAGTTTAGAACTAACGAACACCTGTAAAAATAAGAGTGGGTCAGGCCCACATGCAAATTATACTATAACTACAATCAAAACAGTGACTCGATACGCAAATACACCCTAAATATCTCAACAATAGCTATCTAATCCATACATATAGATATATCCACACTAAGGGACATTCACTGGACTATAGTAGGGGTCTCAACCTGAATAGAAGGCAACATGCGAAAACGCACCCAAAGGTAAGCATGAGTACCTAGACCTAACAGGGTACACCTCAATCTACTATAGCCAGCTACGCATCCACTGCATATACGCACCCTAACCAACGAGTCTGAGACTCAAGCTCCTCTCGTGGTACCATAAACATATATTTAAAATCCATTCATATCCATCCATAGAAAATCCAATAAGTTGTTCAGCTTATTCAGCTGCACAGACTTAAATATAAGGAGAATTATGTTTTTATAATTCGAACACTTAATCCAAAATAGGTAGGACTAAGTTATTTTGAATCAGTCTGTCCCTAGTATGCCACCGTCCCATACCGGTGCATACAATCCACAAAATCTATATAATTGATTAAACAGATAAAACTGTTCACCAATTAAAATCCATAAGGTATGAATTAACGTTTTGAGCTAAACTATACCTAGTATGTCACCGTCCTATACCGGTGCATACAATCCTCCATATCCATGTAAATTACAACATATAAATAATCAGCAAGTAATTTACAGTCCAAAACCAAATATCCAAATAACTGCAGAATAGTATATGTGATACTACAATATGTACAGTTCAAACCAATAATCCAATTAATTGTAGAATAATATATAAGAGTCCACAATTAACATCCAAACCATGTAAATTACAACATATAATTAACAGTTTAGCAATTTACAATCCAAAACCCTCCTAAATAATTGTAAAAGAGTATTTAGTATTTTAACAATTTAAATCCAAGAGTTAAACCATAAAGTTGCAGGAAATAATTAATAATTCGGCAACTACCATCCAGAGCATACATAGATCAAATCTAATATATCAATGACTCTATCAAGCATTAAAATAAATTCTATAATCATATTATAGTCCAATAAATCACTACATTAATTTAAGCAATTTAATTCCTTCCATCCAGGTAATAGCGTACTAAGTTGTATACTTGTATTCTGTCTTATCTTTTAGCACAGAGACATGCCCTATGCCCCAAGTCCAATTTATTAATTTAAAAGACTTCACTGTGCTTTTAATCTTCATTTAGAATAATTATATAGCACCCTAAGTTGTCAAATTAAAACTAGACAACAAATCTCCTTCCAGCCGTTAACCGTATGCACAATTGTTAAATTAGCGCACTGTTAATTTCATTCACTTAGAGGTCAACCTTACTTAATTTAAGGACTTAATAACTCTCAAAGCCAACCCTCTAATCCCTCTGTAAAACCCCAGAGTCAACAGAAACGTTCCCATGCTCCAATAGTATCCAAACAGTTCGTAGAAAAAAAAAATCAGAAAACTACTACTTGAAAGAGCCTGCTCTAAATTCCAAGAGCAGGCTCTTTTTTGAGCCTGGAGCCGGCTTTAAGAATGTAAAGCCGGCTCAATGAGTATGGGAGCCGGCTCCCACATCCATGGAGCCAGCTCTCACCTCCTTTAAGAGCCTTTGTCCCCGTTCTGCTCCGTTCTGACTTTCTGCTTCTTCTCCAGCATGTTTCTGCCCTTCAGTTGGTTTCAAAAACTAATCTTAAGGGTCTTATTAATATCCACTAGCATCCCAAAGGTTTGATTTTAACCATTTAAATCAATTACATAGATCAAATTTGCTACCGAACTAGACAAGCTTTAGGGACAACACTGAAACTATTTTGCAACCACAGCTCCATTCCAACCCCTTTGTTCCTCAATAATACTGAACCTAAGGTCTTCTATCACCCCATTAATATCCCCAAGGTTCGTTTATAGAAGATGGAAGCAAGTACAGTAACAAACATTACAACAGAACTTAATATGCTTTTAAGAACAAAACTGGGAGCGATTAATACATGAACTGTAAACAGATTTGAATTTACGACAAACAGATCATTCATATAACATATATTAAACATATAACTTCCAGTTATTGATTGATTAAACCCTAGAGATTATCTAAGTGCACAGAACACGAGCCAAAGAGAAGGAGAAAGAGAAGAACTTGCCTGTGATTTCAGTTATGAAATCCCTGCGTCGTCTCTAAGTTTCCGGCAACTACTAACTTCCTTCAAGCCTCCTATGGGTGTGATCTAATCCACCACAACCCTTCTTTGACCCTCTTTGTTCTTGTCCTTGGTAGCTCTTACCATTGCATCTGTTCTCTCAACTCTCTCTCTGTTACGTTCTATTTTTACTGTGCCGTGAATAAGGTTCTTCCAAAACCCTTAGTGAAACTCATACACGTATATATATAGGCCTTTAGAAAACCTTAATTAAACTAGAGCTAAGGCAAAACCCTAATTAAACTAGAGTCGGCCCATAAACTTAAGTCACATACACGTTAAATACTTGTATGACGGCTCCAAGAAACCCTAACTGAAAACTGTTAATTCAACTTCTACTTAAGCACTTATTAAAGACAATTAAATAATTAACCAAATAAGGCATTTAAAATACAATTTAAAATAAAACCAACAATACAATAACTCAGATAACTAAACAAACCATAATTCAAATAAAGAAAATAAGACAATTAAATAATTAACCAATTAAGGCATTTAAAATACAATTTAAAATAAAACAACCAAAATACAACAATTACAAAATCAATAGACAAAAATGCACATAGAATGAAATTTAAATTCCAATTTTATCCTTTTTAATTTTAGGAGTATTACAATATTCCTACTCTTTGTAGTATATGTTGACCTTACCCAAACTGTGATACCCCTCAGATTCGAGACACGAGTTGATCAGGCCCAAGCCCGAACCCGATGGAATATCAAACAATTAAAGTATTTTAAATGAACACAGATTACAAAACTGAATATGAAATGAATAACTAACAGCTGGAAGAAATTAAAATAGAATCCTTTAAAATTTAAATACTTAAAATCCAATCCTCCATAAAACCTCCAACAGTTAAACAACTCGGGGATCCATCCATTGGACCCCTATTATGAAAATCCAAACTGAAATATAAATAACTAAAAGAACATCCAAAATTTAAACCATGGAGAGAAGTCCTACGTCGTCGAAAGAGTGAGTAATAGTTTCTGCTCAGCACGATCAGGTCTAAGTCTGGAACTGGCGATTACCTGAAAAATAGAAGTGGGTCAGGCCCATGAACAAGTTCTATCCTACAATCCAAGTAAAAACTCGATACGCATATACATTATAACCAACTCAACAATAGCTATATAATCTGTTTATATATATATCCACACTACATGACTCTCATTGGACTATGCATGGGGTCTCAACCTGAATAGAAGGTAACATGCAAAACGCACCTGAGTGGGCATGAGTACCTAAGCCTAACAGGGTATATTTCAACCTATCATATCCAGCTACGCATCCTACTGCATATACGCTTCCTAACCGACGACTCTGAGACTCAAGCTCAGATCGCGGTAACATAAATATATATACTTAAAGACCGTCCTATTTATCCATAGTAAATCCAGTTAGCCATTAAGCTTGTTCGGCAGCACAGGCTTACATATAAGTAGGATATTATTTTTTTATAATCCGTTCCCTAATTCCGATATAGGTAGGACTTAGCGTTTCAAGCAAATCCAAACCTAGACATACCACCTTCCTGTACCGGTGCATGTAATCCAACATCCAGCAGTTGAGAACACGAATAATAAATGCACATATCAACTGATCCACCATAAACAATCATATTTAAATTAACATGCTTACTCTGGTAATTGATAACTCTAAGTAATGAGATACATTAATCAATTTCATGATAACTATAATAAAAATAGATAATCTATCATGCTTGTATTATACCTACCCAATAATTGATGTGATAAGTAATAAAAATTGCACATCAATTAATCCTCACTAAGCATAACAAAAATATATAATTTGACATGCTTATTTTACATCATTGATAAATGGTTAGAGACGTATAATCATTGACAAAAAATTGCTAAAACAAGTCCCGGCAGTTTAAATAACCATAATCAAATTCAGTATATGTAAGTTATTAAGAAATTTCTATTATTCAAATTTCTAACAATGTAGAACTAGGTACACCTTCTGTGTTTTAACCTGCACTTCTAAACCATCCAAAACTTACCATAACAGTCCCTAACTGAAGTCTGAAACCCCACAAATCCATACACAGTAGCCAAACCTCGTTGGAAATAGCAGAAAAATAAAAAATAAAAAAAATTAAAGAAATCAAGGGAGCAGGCTTCAAAAACATGTGGAGCCGGCTCCACCCTCTTGGAGCCGGCTCCAATAAAGTGTGGAGCCGGCTCCACTTCAATGGAGCCACCTCCATTGAAGGGTGGAGCCGCCTCCACTCTTCCCAGCCTCCGTCTTCTCCGACGTCGGCTATTTTCTGACTTTCTGATCATCTGTCCTCCATTCCTAAAGCTCCTAGGTGTTTAATACTAGGTCCAGTGTATTCCAGAATTAATTAAACTCTTAATTCATCAACCAACATCAATTAAAATACAATTTATGCAAGAAGAATTTAAACCGGAACAATTACCCATTCATGAACGTACTGTTTCAAGTGATCACCCATGCGAACCAGATTAAGTTTAATGTTTTCCCAAGGTGTTCCAGCACTGATTAAATACTTTCTTCATTAATTGACATCAATTAAAACATGAAGTAAAACAGGAGTTACACAAGAAAGAATTTAAAACAAACAATAACCAACTTGTAAACACGTCCAGTTTTAAGTATCTCAGACGTGCAATCCAGTTTAAGCTTAATCTTTATTTAGTCCTGGGGTTGTATTAGTCGTGTAAAGAACACGAGCCAAATGGAAAGAGTTACGAATAGAACTTGCCTTTAGGTCTAAGACCGTTGTCTTTCTAAATTCTCCGGCGAAATCCAACTATTGTAAACCCTTCTCTGTTCTTCTCTGCCTCCACAGTCGTGAAAAGGATTCTAAACCCTAAGCAAAACTTAATACTTATATTTATAGGCCACCCTTAAACTGAAGCCTAACTGTAATATGAGACGGAGAACTAAGTCGGCTACAACATGAAGAAAAAATAAAACAAAACCTAATCAATTGCAATACTTCAAAAAAAAAAAAAAAAATATTCAATTTATTCAATTTAATTCAAATAAGTCACATAAAAATAATTAATTCAATTTAAGTCAAATAAATCAAAGAAAAATAATTAATTCAATTAATTCAAATAAAACAAGCAAATAAACAATTAAACCAATAAAAATGTAATTAAATAATTAATTAAAATACCAGGACTATCCTTTTAAAATTAGGGGTATTACACAAACCTTTAAGGGAATCTTCATTAACCAGTCATGTGCATCCTTGTTAACTGCCTTCATCTCTTACATATGTAGCACAAAATCAAATCTTGTGTATGCTGTGGATGTATTCCAGAATATGTTCCTTAGTATTCTGCCTTTGTATTTCTGCCTGAAATTGTCATGCATGTGTTTAATACAGAACCTAATATCTGCTCCAGGATATTTATGCTCAAATACCTCAAGTAGACCCTGAAAATAAGAGAACAAAATATTATATTTATGTAAAACATTAAAGTAAGATAATAAATGAGCATATACATTGAAAGATAAACATGTATACCTTCTGTCGATTTGAGATAAATGTGTACTTCTGATAATTGCTAACTAAAGCCATCAATTCATCCAAGAGCCATTCCCAATAGTCCTTGCATTCTGCCTTAACACAACCAATTGCAATTGGATAAAAGCCATCCCTACCAACAGCACACAATAAGTGTCCCCCATAGGGTCCTTTCAAGAAACATCCATCTAGACCAATTAATGGTCTACAACCCTCTAAGAATCCTTTCCACATAGCCTCTAGAGAATAAAACAATCTATAGAATGAAGTACCATCATCACTATAGGGTATTGTTTTTACATTAGCAACAATCCTACGATTTGTTTCCAGGATTAAGGCACAATAGTCCCTAGTTCTTCCAAATTGCTTTGAATAATCACCTACAATCATTAGTAAAGCCAACTTCTTTGCTCTAGCCACCTTTTGTTTTGTCGCATCAACATTAAATTCACTTTCAACTATCTGCACAAAACCTTTCAATGAGCAATTTAGATCAGCCATAATCTTTTCAGTATAATGTTTTGCTAAATAACTATATGTCAGCTGACTGTTGTGCCTTACACCAGTACAATTGTGAGTATCATTGAATGTCTTTATTTGGAATGATTTATCTTCACCAATTTCAGAGGCATGAATCCTCCACCTACATTTAGCCTTGCATACCACTGTGACTCTATCTCCATCATTCTTCACAAATGATAGGTCAAACTTGCCTATTATAGCTGTATCCCTTACCGTTTCTCTAAATTTTGCTGGAGAACCAAACTTCATGCCTATTTCAAGTTTTTTTTTTCCCCAAGTCTGTATGAACATTGAAATTTGGATAAGATGGGCCACTTGTGGCATCATCTTCACATTCTTCACCACTTGAGTATCCCAAACTTATCAACTCCTCACTTGGTGCATATTTAAAAGCTTGATAACTGTCAGCATCTTTATCAAATTCAATCTCAGGTTCTTCATCATTTGTAGCCTCATTCACATCAGTTGCATCTTCATTATTTCTTACTTCATCAACCTCCTCATCTATCATAAAAGTTTCATCATAAAATTCCAACAAAACATTGTCATTGTAATATTCATCATTCACATCGTCAATATCATTACAATTCACATCCTCATCCTCAAAATTCACATTTTCATTTTAAAATAATATTAAAGGTATTCTTGTCATTTCACAGTAACTTAACGATTCTATGACGGAATGGGGGGGCAATTTGATATTTTCTGTTGTATCAGGGGGTTTTTTAATACTCGAGGGGGTTAGTAGATAGTTTCGATAAACAAAAGGTTGAAACGATGTATTAGATTCGTATTCAATTTAATTGAAGGCACGGTAGTTTAATTATATTTTACACACTATTAATTGCATATATGGGGACATGATTAGACTTTAAATAAGGTTACCAAGGGACCAAGGGAGTACTCATTTACACAAGTGATTAATTTTAGCCTTTTTTGGGCATTTTTAAGGTTCTGGTCTTCTGGAACCGGTTTAACTGCCATGGAACCGGTTCAAGGGTGTTTTTGGTTCACGTCTAGGCATTCTGCCCATGTGGAACCGGTTTAAGGAATTGAAAACCGGTTCAAGTCCTCCAGTGTCCACTTTTGCCTTGGCAATTTATCAGTTTTGATCATCTGACTTTGTGCGGTCATAACTTATTCGTTTCGAACCCAAATAGAGTCATTCTTAAGTCCATTTCAAGGATTTTAAGTTATCTTTTCAATGACACCAATCTCATCTTCAAATTCAATTCATGCTAAGAGATATGGTTATTTTAGTGAGACAGTGTCGGGATTTCCCTTGAACCGAGTAGGAGCACTTTTGGTATATCATTATCAATGATCGTAGAACCTCTTCAAATGTCATGAAACGACTAGAATGATTGTTTGAAACTTCATTTGATTAGTTTTAAGGACAGATTATCCTTGCTTATTATAAAAGTCCTCTTTACCCCTAGTGTGTCCTCGAGTTCGGGTAAGGACCCGGTTAGCAATTTGGACCCTAGGTTCGGGTCATTATATTGGCATAAACGAGTTTAGATCATTAAAGGGTCGACACGAATAACCCGTTTACTTAACCGTATCGGGTTAGAGTTAAGGGTTCAACCTGTGTAACCCGTTTATGACCCATTTAACTCAACATGTTATAATCGTGAATATCACATATGTAATATGTTATCTGTTAAAACCCAATTATTATGAATAGCTAAGTCATTTCAACATAAACTTTGTCTACGCCCTATGATATATATATTTTTTATTTTGAATATTTGGGTTAATTATGACAATTTTTTATTATTATTTAATATTTGATTAAATATTAAATGTCCCATTTTGATAAACAGATCATTAAACGGGTTAATACGTTTACCTATTTAATAAACGAGTTGGGTTAGTGTTGAGAATTCTTGACACGATTATTAAATAGGTTGGGTTTGGATTTACCTATTTAGTATAATACCCTTATATCGACACTAAAACACGAATTGCCACCCCTAATCTAGATAGAAGTATGTGTAGATTTCATTGACCTAATACATGACCGTCATTCTTAAGTATGCATCAAATCAGTTTATGGTAACTATATTTTTGGAAAAAAATAACCTTATTATTGTGAGAAGATTGGGGATGGCAAAATCCCATACCCGGTGGGTCCCCGCCCCACCCCACCCCATCCTGTTTATGGCAAATTTGGGGACCCATTTATGTAAATAGGGAGGGGATAGGGCGGGGACAGGGGAGGATAACCCCGCCCCGCCCCATTTATAGTGCATTTTTACAAAATAGTCCCTACATGTTATAAAATATTACTAAATTATATAACTATATATATAATATATTCACTTCTGAAAGTAAAACCCTAGATCTATTCCCTCACAACATGAAGAAAAAACATAGTCGTTGCGCATCAAACATCTAATCATGTTTTAAATTGTTATAATTGTGCTGAAGTTTTATTAAATTATTAGGTTGAAAAATATTATGACTGTATTGATTTTGTTGAAGGTGAATTGAAATTTAAAAAATGTTACGCGGGGCAGGGCAAGGACGGGGGCTAATATGGCGAGGCGGGGCGGGGCAGGGATGGGGGAGGAGGTTGAAAATTAAACGGGTATGAGGGCAGGGTAAAAAATTTAACCTGGGATGGGGAATGAGATCCCCGCCCTACCCCGCCCCATTGCCATCCCTAGAGAAGACTAAATTGTATGAAATTACATTATTTCAAAAGAACAAAAGTATGCCAATGGATCACAATGGATTACATGCAGGGATGGATTCACATTAAAGGCAGTGGGGGCAATTACCCCATTGATTTTTATTTTATTTTTTAGTATTCTACCCTTATAATTTGTTTATTTTCAATAATATACTTATGAAATATTACATTTGCCCCCCCCCCCCCCCACCCAAATTACTAAAAAATGTACTATTGCCTCCCAAAATTCATTTTTGCCCCCTTACCTTACATCCTAGGTCCGTCCCTTATTAGGTGAACCATTCTTCAAAGTTAATTATTACTAGTATTTCTTTTAGTAACAGTTAGGGTTCTCTCACTATATTATTATTTATTTTTCAAAGTACCCTTTTATATTGAATTTTTCGCATTAGCAATATAAATAAAAAAATAAAAAATTTTGCATTAGAAAAACCTTATATAACATGTCAAAACACAAGTTTAACATCAAATATTACATTTCAATTGTAATAAAAAAAATCCTGAAAAAAAAAAAAATATTAAGTAACCCAACTCGGATCTGAACAAAAAACAAAAATTATATATTTACAATCATGACAAATAGAAAACACAAAATAAATAATTAAAAAAAAACCAATATTATCTCCATAAAACATTGATTAAAAAAAATACAAACTACAAGTATGTTGACAATTGGTTGGAAAAAAAACCCCTAAAAGAGCGATTTATAAACAATAAACAAAACATTCAAGATATAAACCCCTTCGAATATTAGATGTAAGCTCCAATACACAACAACCATTAAAGAGATTAACCAAAATCCTAAAATGATTAATCAAAATATGACAAATAAAATGATCGGTCCAAAAATAGGGTAAATATGATTTATTGAAACCCTAAAATGACAAATAAACCATAAAAAATTAGGGGAATATACAAGGAGGGGTAAAACAGTAAGTGACACTCACCAACTCCCTTCAAGATTTTTTCTTTTAAACAATGATTACATGCATTGAGGTCATATAGGCAAATTTAGCTTCATCTCCAAAGGTCAACTAGTCAATTTAGACTTTGCTATTAATTGACACATACTACTGTCTAAGTGCATGAGATGAAAATCACGTTGGTGCTATATGTAATTTGCTCTTAAAAAAAAATTATTATTATTTATTTTACAAGCTTTAAAATTATATGTGTAAACATACATGTTAATATTAGATATATGTATATATATTCAGTTTTAAAGTTTTGCAAAATAAAAAGGGCAAATTTCTCAAAACCCCAAAAACTATCAAAACATGATCATAAAACCCCAACCAGTTTTAAAAACCCCCAACAATATTATAACGTTGTCATTTTACCCCAATTCTGTCAAATGGGGCCGTTAGCGCGTGGTTAACAATTGCTTTGCCAATGTGACTTTTGTGACGAAAATACCCTTGATGTAACATGTGCAAACAAGTGATATATATTTACATGTATTATTCCGAAAATACCCCCAAGCATTTCTTCTCTCTCCTCCATGCCTAAAAGTGTTGCAGAAGCATCCGGTGAATCAAAGGAAGGAGCTTAAACCAGGACATTCGTCCGTCATTTGGTAATCAGGAAGTCTCGCCGGCGGACGCATGAAACAACGATGAGGATCCCAACCAATTACTCCAATCAAAGACAAGCAGATAAAGATGAGGACGAGACGATCGATAAGATGCTGATAAAACACGTCGTCACCTTCTTCAAGCCCTTAACCCTGATCTCAGCCCCAACCGGCGCCGGAAAAACCTTAAACTCAATTTATTCAAATCTCTCTCTCTACTGTGATTGTCGCAACAATCTCCTCATATTCATTGCTTTGATTTTCACACCATAATGGAGTGAGTGCTTGAGGTCGTTTTCACTGTGGGAGTAACCTCCAAATGCTAGGTCAGGTTTCGACCATGACTCTTAAGGTCCGTATATTATGCTCTTTCTATATATACACATATATAAGGAAATGATCTCCACGTTATATATACACACATATATATACAAAAATGATCTCCAAAGCATGATAATGATAGGACATCATGGTGACGAGCTCCCGGGCAGCGACGGCGAGGACGTTGGCGGAGGAGATCGACGACGGCAGGGCAGGCGAGATCAAGGGCAGTCTTGGCGCGGACATGACATCGAAGGCGTCCCCGGGGAGGGAGAGGTTGATGTCGGACCTCCCACGACGTCCCGCAGCAATCCCTCGGCGAGATCTCGGTCACCTACGACGTCCTTCAATCTCTTTCTCCCTGCAACTTCCTCGTCTTCTGGCTCGGCCTGGACTCCCTCAAGTGGGCCTCACTCAACCCCGATGGGACCACTTTCTTCCTCAAAGAAGACCTGAAATGGTTCAAGACGGTGACCCAAAAAGCCCCGTACCTAAAAGCCCACACCATCAAGTACAAGATAGGCTCGACGAGGCCGACAATTTGCTCCGATCATACAAGTCAGAGCCAGAGTGCTCGCCAGCGAAGTCGTACATAAAAGGGTACGACTGATGCAAGTTAGCGATGATCGGGTTGCCCAGCGAGGTGTACGACAAGAGTGGGACTTGATCATGATCGACGCGCCGAAAGGGTACTTTGCGGCGGCGGCGGCGGCGGCGGGGAGGATGGTGGCAATCGATCTACTCGGCGCCGGGGATGGCGAGGAACAAGAAGAGATCGGGTGTGACGCATGTATTCCTGCACGACGTTGACCGGAGGGTGGAGAAAGCCTTCGCGGAGGAGTGATCGGGTGCTACACTTTGGGTGGAGGATATTATTTTTAATCTTTTTCTTGATTTTGTGGTAAAAGGATAATATTGTAATTTCAAAAATATACTTTTTTGGTTTTTTAAATAAAAGGGGATATAGTAAGGGTAATTTAGTCATTTCACATGCCTTAACGGCCAATTGACAGAATTGGGGTAAAATGACAATGTTATAATATTGTTAGGGGTTTTTAAAACTGGTTGGGGTTTTATGATCATGTTTTGATAGTTTTAGGAGTTTTGAGAAATTTGCCCAATAAAAAAATGTAAATTATAGTTTATATAATTTTAGTTAAAGTATAAAATTTGCCGGGATATACAAATACAAATTATATACTTTTCATTTACCAATTTTTTTTCAAAATATACAAGTACAAATTATGCATGGCCATACTACGCTTTCCTATTGATTTTACAAATGAGAAGTTGCGGTTTTATTGCATGCAAATGGATATTTTCGTCAAAACAATTCATTAATGCGTCATATACTTTGCATGTGACCATTTTAACACTAAAATTCCAATGCCTAGCTTTAAAAAAATAATAATAATATAAGGAATTATTCTACAACTTTTAAATTTTATCTTTTTAAAAAATTTAATAAACTCATGTTTTGTTTTCAAAACAAATCTGGATGACATTAAAAAATTTAGCTTAAATCTTCACATGGGTAAACTAAAATGTGCGGTCCATTATTGTGTTAGTCCTCGTCGTTGACTTCTTCTTTATTTATTTTATTTTTTATTTTTTTAATATTTCATTACTAGCATATCTAAATGAGTTGTGAGATACATCATAGGAATTGTCAAAATTTTCCACTCCTATTCCCTTTTGTCTCTTGCAATAATTAAATTTAATCTGCGAAAAACACCCAAATGAATCTACCTGCTCCTTTAAACCACCATATGACCGTACCACAGCATCAACTTTTTTAAAGTACCCAAATTATCCGCGGTACTGTACAGCAATATTCCCGAATTTTTGAATTAAACATAAATTTGCAACTCCATTTACCAAAAGAAAATTAAGATAAACTTAGAGAGGTGGTCTAGACTTTCAGTGATTAAATTATCTTAAAAACAAATCATAAAATAAAAAACACAAGGTAAATTACCTTGACCTCCCCCTGAGGTTTTTTCTTATTACTCTCGGATTAAACTAACGGAAAAAATTTCAGCAACCTCACTCAAATTTGCTTAAATTTGCTTGACTTAACTATCGGCACTCTTGGTGCTCGTTGATAGTTAGTACAATTAAAATCAGTTAAAATGGAAAAATAAAATGTTAAAAAAACTCTCAGCAAATTATATATAAAAAATATATCTCTAAAAAACCCAAATTCAAATACCAAAATTAGCACACAAATCCATTATCTTGTATAGTTATACTCCATATTAAAACAGATGTATTATATAAAAATACACACACAAGCAAAATATGATTCATGCCACATGGAGCACGAACCCTCCGAAAAACGTTCCATGACAGTATTGGACACTTGTTCGATATAGATACGATCAGGATATGGTGAGACAATGTCTGATACGGCTGAGAAGTATCTAATTTTTTAAAATAAAAATTTAAATATTGGATACAGCTAGATATGTCCAGATACGTTTAGGATGTCAGATGTCGGTGAAGCAGGCGAGCTCGAGGAGATGGAGGCGTCGACGGCGGGGCAGGCGAGCTCGAGGGCGGTCTTGGCGCGAATGATGATGCCAAAGGCAGGAAGGATAAAAGGCGGTAGAGGAGACAGAGGCGTTGCAACCCTTGATGATGTGGAAGAAGAGGTAGAAGGCGTCGCCGGTAGTGGTGGGGGAGGTGATCAATTTGCTTGTCGGTGATATTGGGCATATTTTTTTGGTAATAGTTGAGGGTAATAATATTGGATAGTCCACGGGATTGTGTGGGAGTTAGGAGTGAGAAAGTGGTAGTGACTGTGGTGGTGGTGAAGTGGCGACCACATTGGAGGCGGTGGTGCTAACGTGAGACTGGAGGAAAATATACATATAAATTAGGGTTAAGTGTCAAAAAAAATCCCCTAAACTTTTGCCTTTTTGCAAATAACCTCATTGAACTAAAAATCGCCTCCTGAACTATTAATTTGTTGCAATTAAGAACAATTCATCACAAAAAACTATTTTATCCTTTCTCATTAAAATGTTTATTTCTTATTAAATTATTTTTATTATTTTTTCTTTTATATAAATATTAATTACACTATTTACCTTAATTTTATTTTTAGTATCAATTTATCATAAAAATGAAAAAAAATAGATAAATAGATTTGTAACTACCATTTTCTAAATTGATTAACTTATTATTAAAATTTTATTATTTATAATAAAATATATTATAACCAATTTAAACATTTTTATAGTAAAAAAATATCATTTTTTTCATACAATATATTGATGAAAAATTAATAAAATACTTTTGAAAAAAATACCTTATTTTCATGTAATATATTCATTAAAAATTTAAAAATTAATTAATTTTTTAAATAAAAATTCTACTAATTTTTTTTATTTAAATAATTAATTAAAAAAATTAATGGTAAATTTATGCAAATTTAATGGAAAATATCTCATCAAATTAGTATGAATTTTTTTCATAATTTATTTAGAAAAGAAAAATATATTAGATGTAATTTAATAAGAAAAGTGTATTATGGTCATTTAATAAATATAGTATAGTCCTTAGGGTATGTTACAACAAAATGAGATAGTTTAGGGGGTTTTATGCACAAAATGTAGTTCAAGAAGGTTATTTACAAATTTAAACATTGTTCAAGGAGTTTTTTTGCATTTTACACTATAAATTATATATTTATTAGTGGCCAACAACAGCAAGAAGCATTAGTTAAGGTCTATTTTGTAATTATACTATGGTTGTTAGTCTACTAAATGGAACTGATAGTCTGACAGGGCTTAGTTTTACTTTGCAATAATTTTGATTTGAGGGTAATAATAGGAAACCTCAGGGAGGTCGGGGTAATTTACGCAAAATAAACACAAAAAGAAAACTTTGGGCTTTTCCGTCCATAGAGGCTCAAGGGTTCTACTATAAAACCCAAAATTGAGCTCCTAGACCCCTCTCCCTCAACGACGCCCTATGTAAATATTTTGAGGCTACGTTTGGTAGAGTGAGAATGAAAAGAAATGATAACATTAGCTATGAGAGAAAAGAAATGATAACATTAGTTACGAGGGGAAGGGGAATGAAAGGGGAGGGAAGGGAAGGATAATTTTAACCTCCTATTATATTTGATTAATTAGTGAAAAGAAAAAAGAAAAAGATAATAATCACCTTTGAAAAATGAAAAGAAACAAAAGTATTTTAAAATTTTTATTATTATTCCCTTCTATATTTTAAAATAAGGGCAAATCATTAATATTGTGCCAAAATTTATTGGGCCAAAATTTTTTAAAAGTATGTTATTAATATTTCATTAATATATTGTGGGCCACCAGAAATATAGAAGGGCAAATCATAATATAGAAAAGAAAGGTAAGAAAGCCAGAAGTATATTGCTGCGGCTAGGGTTGGGATGGATGATGGGCCACCAGAAAAACAATATATATTTTTAGGGCAACTAATTTCAGCCTCCCAATCGCCTCCCTCTCTATTATCATTCTCAACTCTGAACTTGCCCTCTCTCTCTCTCTCTCTGCAACTGCAAACTACAAAATCTACAAGAATCAGAAGTTCAAAACCCATATATTTCAGTTTATCTATCTGTCTACAAGAATCAAGAGTTCAAAACCTATTACCTATATCAAAACCCATATCCGCATATCATTTCAGATTGTTCAAAAAATCAGAACTTCCATCGCCCTCTGCTCCAGTTCGGGTTCGCCGTTCGCAAGCTTCAGCCGCTGGCCCGCTGTTTCTCAACTCTCTTGCCCCCCTCTCTCAGCAACTTCTAACTCGTATGTATGGGTTTTGTATTAATTTTTTTTCTAAATCAACTAATCAAGGTCTGGAATTCTTGTTTTGCACACTAAATCTAAAATCAAGTGTAAAACTTGATTTTATGTAAGGGTAAATTTGGCATCAGAAATAATACAACACCCCTAGCCTTCCCTTTCCTTCCATTTCCTCCCATTTTTTGGAAGATAACAAAAATTGATGTTGCTTCCTTGTTGAATCCCTCCGTTTCCCTCTGTTTCCTTTGTTTTCTTTCTCATATTTTAATCCAAACACAAAATCCCATCTCCCTCCATGACCTTTCTTTTCTTTTCCTTCCATTCCTTCCATTTCTTTTCCCACCATTTATTTCATCCCAACCCTAGCCCATCATCTCATCCCAACCCTAGCCGCCGCAGCTACTGTTTCTTAATCCTGCTGTGGTACAAAGCTATTTTTCTACCCATCTTCGGCCTACTTCCTAATCTGACTGCCACCACAAAGCTATTTTTCTACGAGCGTCTCTCTTCGTAATAACTGCGAGTTAGTAAAGACAAATTGCACATGATTTCATGCCCACCAAAATTACTCCATGTAATTAATTGCCACAGAAAGCTAAATTTTGGGGAGATATATAGAATAATTTATTTTTTATTTTTTCTTCAACACACTCACACACACACATATATATATATGCATATCTTGTGTTATGTGCATCTTTTATTGTATTTTTTAACGAGCTAAGGCCTCGGGTTCGTATGTCACTTAAATGTACTAATTTTCTCAACTTCATTGCAATGATTTTATGGATCTATTTTTTTTCTTTTAATTTGTTAAATATGTGTATATATCTCTATTTGTCTATTATTGTGCTATGTTACTTGTGTTAGTCTATAATTCTAGATCTATGTTATTTTTGACAGCTTAGATTAAAGTTTTGGCTCTAACAACTTCAAATCAAAGCGCCATCGAGAAACATGCCTCCTTGGTCTTCAGGTAGTTAATTTTATATTCTTTAATTGGCATTTTAAGTTTTCTAATGACAAAGTTGTTTTTTCTATTTTATGTAATATTTGAAATCATCTTGAGCAAGTTCTTTAGCTGTATCATTCTTGCTATTTCAATGCTATGTATCCTTGTGATTGTAATTCTAGTTTAAGTCGTGAATACAAAAACTTCAACTACTAATGTTCATATTTCAAAAATATTATTTTGGGCGTGTTCAACCCAATAAAATGGATTTGGTAAACACTTGCCCCTAGGCGGCTAGGGGTGCAAGTTGGGCATGTTCAACCCCGCTCAGCCCGAAGTCGGGTTAAACTCAGGCTGAAAGTGTTAATTTGGGCCTATTTCGGGTTGGGATCAGGTTAGAATAAGTCTATTGCAAATTATATATATATATATATATATATATATATATATATATATATATAATATTATATTTTACTATTTTAGATTAAATCTTGCCCCTTGGTTGATTTGATCCTACGGTTGTTGAAAGAGTATATTATTCCTTTACCCTAAATGAACACCATTATGGTGTTCCTAGAGTCCTACCACATAGGTCATTCATCAGAGAATCCCTCCCATAGTCGGCATTGCCTCTGTAGGTCGCTGCCGTAGCCTCTATAGGTCATCGTTGTCTTCCAGCCGCCTCCGGACGTCGCCATCGTCTCACTCACTATAGTCATCACCATCTTCTCGCCACCGATCATCTCTTATTTGAGAAATAACGTGACTTACGTAAGTATGGTGAGCCTGGTGTCTTGTCCTGGGATGGTGGTGTTTATGAAGCCTTAAATGATGAATCTGAAATTGTTGCATAAACATCTAGAATGGATTTGGGTGTGTTTCTCTGTTGAT
Source organism: Cornus florida (assembly GCF_030987335.1). Classification (NCBI taxonomy): domain Eukaryota; kingdom Viridiplantae; phylum Streptophyta; class Magnoliopsida; order Cornales; family Cornaceae; genus Cornus; species Cornus florida. The sequence continues at coordinate 79,854,986 of NW_026775580.1, forward strand.
GTTTTGGGTTTTCTTTTAAATTTTCCTTTTTGCACAGAGTTTATAAGGGCCTAAGGGGTTGTTTGGCATTAACGGTTTTCTAGGGTGGGTGGGTGTTGAAGAAGGGGAGAAAAAAAAATATTGAAGGCCAATCCGATTTGTTTCCAGCAATCAGGCAAGCTTCAAACAAGAAGTGAAAAAAGAAAATAAAAAAAATAAAAAATAATAAAATGGGTTCAGCCCAACATCCAGTCAGACCTGAAAATTATCGGGTTCGGATCGACGGGCTGAGCCCTAGTTTCGATGGTGCTCGGGTTGGGCTAATACAACCCAAATTCGGGTTGGGACCGCCCAACTTGCACCCCTAGCTGCTGCCCCGAATGTATATTACTATTACCCATATACCCTTACCCTTGTATTGGTATTGCTACAAATATATCTTGACTCTTAAGTCTTGTCTTGACCTAACCTAAATCAGCTAAGTGGCTGCACCTACCAGTTTCTTGCCTCTCACTCTCTTCACCAACTCGCCGCCCTCTTTGTGCCCGTCTCCTTCCAACGAATGTCGCTCACCTACCCATTTCTCCTATCGCACCCTCTTCACCAACCAACCGCTCCCTGTGTGTGTTGATCTCTTTCAGCCCTTCTCCTTTCGACGAATCTCTCTCACGTTCGCGTTGGTCTATACTTCTAGAGCTATGTTATTTTTGACAGCATAGATTAAAGTTTTGGCTATGCTTCCTCAGTCTTAATGTAGTAATTTCACTTATTTAATTAGCATTTTAAGGACTATAATATGTACTAGGTTATGCATCTTTATGATTGGGATGCAGTAATTTCACTTCTCTAATTAGCATTTTAAGGACTATAGTAATTACATGTTTGTTTTTTTGATTTAATGTACTAGGTTATGCATCCTTATGATTGGGATGCTCATGAATAAAAAAAAAAACCTTCAATACTAATGTCCATATTTCAAAAATATTGATTTCCCCCCTTCAAATTGTAGGTTTACTTGTTTGGAAGAGAAAAAAGTCCTTTGGATTGAGTAGATTCGGAAAAACAAAAGGTATGTTTTTTGGATTGTTTTGTTAGTCATGGATGCTACATTGTAATTGTTATTTTCTTATGTATTTGAAAATATTCCTTAAAAACATAATTTACATTAATGAATCAAGTTTTGTTATTATTATTATTATTTTTTGACAAATTAAACTATCACTCAAACTTTTGAATCAAAAGTAGCATATGTGAATTTGTTCTGTAAATCATGATCTTTGTCTCTGTTTTGTATGACTAGAATTTGGGTTTTCTGATTTGACCTTTTTGATACTTGTAAATCTTGGTATTTGGCCTGTTTTGTATGATTAGAATTTGGATTTCTTGATTTGACTGTTTACACTCGTAAATTATGATATTTGGGTCTCTGTTTTTGTATTTTTGGATTTTGGGTTTCTTGATTTGACTGTTCGACAACTGTATACTCTGTTTTGTATTATTAGAATCTGGGTTTCTTGATTTGAGTGTTCCACACTTGTAAATCATGATATTTTGTATTATAAGAATTTGGGTTCCCTCCGACATTTGTAAATTGTAGTATTTGGATTATGTCTTGGATTTTACAATATGCTATTTGACACTTGTAAATCATAATATTTTCGTCTTTGTTTCTTATGATTATAATTTTGATATGTTGTATGTACACTTTTAATTTTTTATATTTAGAAATTGGGTAAAATTTGGGTCTACTTGGAATAATGTACCACAAACGCGCGCGAGCACACACACACACACACTCACACACATATGTCTAATATGAACTATGTAAATACTCACATACTAATTGTTTTCTTTTATATTGGATTTAAAAAAGGTAGTTGGGTTTTCTAGGATTTGGATACTGGGATACGATTACATTGTGGATACATTTGCTATATAAGTTTTCATTGATTATGTAGATGACAGTCATAGTGATCTGCTTTGGGTATTCCGATTTTTATTTTAATTTTTTTTTTTTAAAATTTTGGGTTTCATCTGTTTTTATGGGGTTGGTTATGATATACATGTAAAACTATTCAATGGAGTCCTTGAAATCAATTTTGTGATACATATATGTAGCTATTTTATGTTTGCAATAGAAGTATTCTAGCCTATTTTGACCCTCTTTTTGTTATTGCCCTTTCCTTGCTGGAGGCAAACACAAGAAAATTGACAAGCAAGCAAGGGCTTGTCTCCTTCCTCACTTCTTGCCTTACATCATCCCCATTTTCCTTATCTAGGTGATTGAAAAGAAATCAATGTAATTGGATGTGATCCAGTAGGTTATGCCCTGTTAGAAGTGGCTCTAATTGAGGGGTTATGAGTACTATGCATACAAATTAAAGTAAGCAGGTCAAGGTTAGGATACAAATCTTTCGTTTTTGGTACCTTTCTTCCTAAATCTAAGGTCGTAACGAACGGGGGAACCCACTTAATCCAATTTGTAGGCGTGGGTCTTTGAGAGGATTCCCCAAGCATAGTTTGCTTGCTGTGTTGCGTAAGTGGCCAGAGTGGGTACTCAAGTCAGGGGCGTGCAGCAGTTTGAGTTTGGGGAAGGAGAGGCAGGGGAGTGACTGGTCCAATGGCTAAAGCTCTGACCAGAATGTTTCATCTTTCTTTCTTTCTTTCTTTGAACAATTTCCCTGCCTATCACATCAATGCATGAAATGGAATTAGTTGGTCAATACATGCATGAATGGTGTGCAAATGTGTGTAGGAAGTTACTAAATGAATTCAATGCATTGAATGAACTGAAATGATTGACTATTCAAAGGTTGTGTGATATGAGTGGCTAAAGGATGGTTAAGCCGGTTTGGCCTTGATGTGATCTAGTAGGTCTTGCCCTATGTCAAATGTAACTAAGCTATTATTAACATTTCAAGTCATAATGCTTTTGCTTATAGTTATTAATTTTAGTTCGATCCGAGTCTAAATTATAATTTTCTAGGAAATGGCAGTCTGTTTTATGGTCTTTTGCCTTGTTTCACGTTTCACTTTGGAAATGTAGAAAAATCAAGGAGAAAAGAAATAGAATAAGAGCAGCCTATTGGAATCACACCATGACACCAACACGTCTATGCATCACACCTAGATAAGGGGTTTCATCGTCATAATTTGTGAATCACTGACAAAGAAATATCATAAGATATTTTTATTCATTCATTCACTGCCCAACGAAGATTACACTCTATTCCTTTTTAGGATTATGCTCATATTCATGTTTCTTAGAATTATGTGGAGCTTAACTTATGACTTTTGCTCTTACCTCAGAATTAAGGTAATCATTAGGACTCTTCAATTTCATCACTCGTGACGTAATAACATAAGAAAAGTAAATAAAACCCAACTTTCATTGCATCATAATGCCCACTAAGCTCATAAATGATGCAACTTGACCAACACTCCCAATTATTCAAGGTCCACATGGACTTCCCATCATCTATGAAAGCATTTTTTAGAGCTTTGACATGGTGTCAAAGATCTAATTCAGTTTGAAATTTTGCATTGCGTTTAGCTATAGCTTCCCTCTTCTAGGAACTTTTATTATCAACTCTATTTCTTTTTTACCTATACTTAAAAAACAATCCATGAATATTGATTTGTTGTTATATTTTTTCCTTGAATCATGTTTTTATATTATGCCTCAAGAACCCTTTCCCGTTGCATCAGGCAAGGAAAGATTCCAAGTATCCCCGAAACAATGGTAAGTAAAATATATTTATAATTTTTTCATTTTTATAAAATTGTTTTAAAAAATATTTTGTTTGATCTTGAAATGCAGTTTTTTGTTTTTTGAATTGGAGCACGACAAAAAGTTAATGCAGTTGGGGGTGCTGACATGTTGAAATATATTACTAGAAGAGATTTCATGTGGATGTTTATTAGATGTCCTGACCGGAACAAAGGCAAAATTACGAACGCTTGGGAGCCCTAAATATTTGTGACGCCATTAAAACATCCCATAATTGTTTGTTTTTGGCAATCTCCACCCGGCATAAGTTTAATATTTCCGGATTTTTTGTGGAAGGGAAACAAGCAGGGTATGGGGGGAATATTGAGAGATTCCTCAAATTCTTAATTGGAATCCGTTGCGCACTTTGCGCATTAGATCCTATAAAAAGGATACCGGCAGTTAGGAAAATAATTTTAGAAATTGACCATCAAAATATTGTCAAGGTGCTAACTTTTGCCGAGATGCTCCATTGGAATATATGGAACTTTATAGGTAAGCTTTTAGTACAAAGATTGAGTTTAAAATCAGATTCCAGTTTCAAAATACATTCATTTGTAAAGGATGGTGACATGACATCAAAATTGACCATAAAAAAGTTTACAAGTGCTGAGCATTCTTATGCATGTTCCGAGGAATCATATAAGCTTTTGGTATAAAGTTTTGAGTTTAAATTCCAATTTCCAATTTAAATGCTATAGCTTATATACATTATAACTTTGCAGGGAAAATTTTGATATGTAGTCAAAATTTGACGACTATAAAGTAGAATATCAATATACTCACGGGAATGGAACCGCTTTCATAGCTGCGACCTTGTAAGGAGCTTGATCGAGACAGGATTCCACGACACGAAAATTTATTCCCAGAAGAGAAGAATTTGAAGGAGGACAAAGATTGTCTTGGTGATTAGGAGTACATCAAATCAAAACGTGAGTTGCCATAGTCGGTAGGTGCTTGTGTAGAAGAATTTTTTTTTTTATTTTAATTTTTTTTTTTTAATTCTCTGATATATTGAACCAGATGTGTAATGGTGATTCCAATTCAGATTTCTTCCTTGGAAATTTTGGTTATTTCATTTTGTTTGTGTTTGTGAATCCTTCGACACTATCAAACATGGAATATAAATGAGTTCTTGGATGAGTTGACGTGGATATTTTGGCATGCATTATGAACACAATAAATGCATATATATGAATAGTGATATCCGAATAGTATTTATTTGGTTCCTATAGATAGATGGCAGGTCATTACCCGTATACACACTGGACGAAGCACTTGTTGCAATAAGGTTTGGCAAATTCCAAGGTTTTGTGCTTGTTTATGAATTTCAGAGGCCATGGAAGTGACAATTCTCTCTTTTATTGGAGGACCCCAGTGGGGACTCCTTTACAGCCTCATCACAATAGTGGTTTTTGCTGGTATGTTAATCGGAGCTTATTCATGGGGCATTATATCAGATAGATATGGAAGGAGGCAAGCTCTTCACCAATTTTTCTAGTTTTATATTTTTCTCGTGTCTTTATTTTACATTTTCTATACTGTTATATAGATATATTATTATATTGTAAGGTAGCCTGCAAAATTGTTAAATCGGTTAAGATTTATACATGTGCAAATAAGACCTTTTAAGTGCGTCAATTGAAAAAAAGTAATGTAGCGTGGGTATTACTAGGGAAAGAGGAAGAGGAAGACGATTAAGGTAGGTACGATATGATAACATGTGGATTGACGAGGCTATAGACTCAGTGTGGATAATTATAAGAAAAGAAGAAAAGTGATTCAGTGTTGTGTATTAAAAAAATTTATGTGTCCGGTACAACGAACACACTTAATACCTTCTTTTCCTTATACTCGGGTTGGAGATACAATCTCATATTTCAACATTTATTATTGTTATTATTTTCAAATGATTCAAGGTGAAGTGGAACCTCCTAAGAGAGCTATGCATTTTTTTTTTTTTTTTTGAATTTTCTCACTGTGGTCTTTTACAATAGGGTGAGATTTTACCTAGTTTGATGGGAAAATGGATTAGTCCACGTCAAACACATAATTTTAATATTTTAACTTGCATCAATCTTAGGAAACTCATTGCATCTCAAACGGCATCTTATCATGTCGTACAAATTTTAAAAATTGTTTAAAAATCCTTAAATATATTAATAATTAAATATTACAAAAAAAAAAAGGAAAAATTACATATAAATGGAGTCAAAGTTCCATATTTACTTAGAGGCTGAGTTAAAGTTCCATATTTACTTAGAGACTGAGTTAAAGTTCCATATTTCTCTAAAATGGATTGCTGAGGTGGCACATGGTTTTTTACTGTTTAGAAATTGTGGTGCCTAAAATACCCTTCCGCGAAGGTATTACTTTTTCTTCGAAGGTACTACTTTTTTGAACTGAAGTACTACTTTTTAGCGTCCAGGTACCATGTTTTTTAAACACCCGCGAAGGTACTACTTTTTCTCCGAAGGTACTACTTTTTTGAACTGAAGGTACTACTTTTTTGCACTGAAGGTACTACTTTTTTGTTAAGGAAGGACATTTTAGGCACCACAATTTTCTAAACAGTAAAAAACCATGTGCCACCTTAGCAATCCATTTTAGAGAAATATGGAACTTTGACTCAGTTTCTAAGTAAATATGAAACTTTGACTCTATTTATATATAATTTTTCTAAAAAAAAAAAAGGTGAGAGTTTACCTCGCTTGACGGGAAAATGGGTTAGTCCACAGACTCCACACCAAACACATGATTTTAATATTTTAACTTGCATCAATTTCAGGAAACTCAAATATAAAAGTATTTAACAACATACACTTGATATGAAATACAACCCTCCTATCACATGACAAAAATCACAAAACTATACGTCATATAATTTTATGGCAATAATTTAAAATTTGTAATAAAAGATATTTTAAATTCCAATATTCTTTATTATCATGTTTTTTAAACTAAAAATCAACTATTTTAATTTTTTTACATTTCCCATTAACACTTTATATAATTTGCTTTTGTCAAAATCAACTCTAATGCAAGTGGGTCACTGTGAAATGTCAAGTTATGTACAGCTATCAGATTTGAGATTGTGAGAGTTGGTAAGTTAATACTAGTAATTAATATACTCTCTTAAATTTGGTGCATATATATAAATTTTAGTAGTACCATTTATATGTATATACATGGCGTGTAACAATAAATTATTTTCAACTAAAGATATTGTAGCCTAATGTATAATTTTCAAATTTGATGGGGAAAATTCAAGTCAAGTGATACAAATGGGTGACATGCTTATTTTGTACCTCTAAAAATAGTAAGAACTAAAAGAACAGAAAATAATTTTTAAAAAATAATAAAATACACTTTTCTGAAAATAGACATTTTTATAATTGCATTTTCAAAAAATAGTTTAAAAAAAGTATAATTTTTAATTTTTTGAATACAAAAAATTATTTTAAGAGTTACAAACTATTCTTGTCAAGAAGGAAAAAAAAAAAATCTTACATTTTTCAAATACCATTAGCATATACTCTATCAGTCCCATATTAAATATCACCTTTAAGAATTATGCAAGTACGATTGTTAATGGAAGTAGTAAGTCACAATTTTCAAAGGCAACGTTTAATATGAAATGGGGCAGAGGAAGTAATTTGATTTTTGTCAAATTCAACTGTTAATGTAAGTGGGGCATGAAAAATGTCAAGTTAATGAGATACATATAGCTATCAGATTTGTGGCTCAGAGATTTTGTAAGGTAATAAGTACTAATAATTACGTAGATGTCAAATCCCATAATGATGTTTTCAGATTCGAATGTAACCTTCAAAAGTAGAACTTTCATAACTTTGCAAGTGAAAAGAAATGTCCCACTATGGGCCCCACTATTTTTCATAAGCAATGGAAGTCTTGCAAGTGAAAAGAAAGGTCCTAAATAGAGCTTTGCTCTTTTTATCTTTTCCCTTTCGTTTTTGTCACATCAGATAACGTTCTTGCTGTTCTGGAAATTTTAATTGCACATAGTTTGTTCGGATGCATGTAATTTAAGTTTTAAAATTTACGTAAATTAATAGATTTGAAAAAAAATTTAATTTAATTTTGTGTGTTATTTTTTTAAGAATAAATTTTAATTTCAAAATTTCAATTTCATACAACAGAATATAGCCATATATTATACTTGAATGTAATAAATTTACGTTTTAAATTTGAAATTGAAGGAAATATAATTTAAAATTTAAGGTACTGGTTTTATATCGTTAAACATAATAATAGAGTAATGATATATTTTTTGAATTTAAAAATTACCGAATGAGAATTATGTAAGTAAATAAATAAATTCTACCACGTTCATTTGAAATGCTTCAAATTCAAAAAAAATATCATTTTTCAGCTAGCACTCACCTTTAACAAGTCTCAAATTGGGACAAAGAATACCAAATTACCCATATTGTTTCTTATAATTAAACCATTCCTAAATATTCTCTACAGAACTTTTAAATTTTAACTGTATTTTTTTTTCACCACACTTCCGTTGCCGCGTAGCAGCATATATATATATATATATATATAGTCCACAGACAACACAAGAAGTCGTAATATCAGTACAATTAAGTGCAAAATTTAAAAAGATACGGTGATCTCATTCGCAATTGCTAATATGGCGACATATATAATATAAATATATACTCTATACGCTTACCCATTTACCCGTATATTCCGTTCATGTTTTTGATATTTCAAACCCTTCACCGACTCTGTTTCTTCACTTGGCTTGGCTCGGCTCTGCAACAACAACTGTTTTCATCTGGTAACAACTCGAATTCATGTTTGTGATTCCTGAAATATTTACAATTGAGGTGCTATATTTTGTATTTTAGTTCATTCATGGATATTCAATTCATTTCATTGTGAGAATAATACATTTGATTACTTGCTGTTCCTTTATAAATTTTCGCTTAGACTCCCAGCTGTTTCTCTGTTGGTTCTTCTCTGTTCTCAGATCTGAAAAAAAGGGGTTTATTTTATGCACATTAGAGTGGAACTTGAATACTTTAAGTTTTGGACAGACAGCAAGAAATTGAAGTGTAGCTCTCCAGAAATAACAAAAATTTCAGTGACATTTATCAGAATTTAAGTTTAATATTGCATCTCTTTATTATTATTATTTTTTGCCATAGAATTCATTTTAAATTTGGTGAAAATGACAGATTTCTTTTTTTCCCCTTGGCAAGAATCTCACAACCATTTGTTCAAATGGTTTAGGGTTTAGGATTAGGGAGGTAGGGAGTACCACCAGGCTACAGATTTATCTAACATGAACCTAAAATTGTCATAATGTGGACTGAAATCAGTAGTTCTCAAGTTTCCGATTAAAAACTCTTGAGGGGCCACAACCTGCTAGGAAGTTATTTACACGTGTACATTTAGCACTGAATCTTATTTTGGTGTTAGAGACTCTGATTCAGGTCCTCCGGACCTGCTGAAGCGGGACTAGAACTGGGTAGTGTCCGTATCTCTCTAGCAGAGAGCACTCCGGTTGGACATTTTTAACTTACTTAGTGAGGCAAGAACTGGTTGTACCTATTTTCTCAAGCAATCAAATTTATCATCAAATTACATGGCAAAACTGATTTTATGGCCACTTACAAAAATTGCATACAACTGTTTGATCTTTGAACCCATTCTCCGGTTGGACATTTTTAACTTACTTAGTGAGGCAAGAACTGGTTGTACCTATTTTCTCAAGCAATCAAATTTATCATCAAATTACATGGCAAAACTGATTTTATGGCCACTTACAAAAATTGCATACAACTGTTTGATCTTTGAACCCATTCTTGATTAAGTTCTTCTTTGATCACAGCCCAAGTTAGAAGATAAACTCGACTGTGGAACTTCCTGGATGAAAACCAACTCAATTAACAGAACATCCATTGCTAGAAACTAACTTGGATGCTTATCAACAGTGGTTTTAAGAAACAAAATAATAACGAGGCACAATGTTTGTTACAGTTACCGAGCTGTAGGTGCAAAATTTCGCTCAACCAATAATGATTGAGAAAAATAAAACAACTCACTCAAAAAACAATAAGAATAAATAAGAACAGTGTATAGAGAAGCGTAGAATTGCTTGATCCCTTTATTGGAGGTCTAAGCCTCTATTTATATACAAAAGATTATAAAATTATGGTAGGACTCGCGTTGCTTGCCCTTCAATTCTTTCTATATAAACATTCTTTACTAATAGAGTTCTTTCCATTGTCTAATTTTCTATACATAGAACTTGCCTTGTACAAAACTTCCTATCTCAGGATTTTCCTTCTACGGTAAATCCTTCAACTGGTAGGACTTGTGCATTCTTGAATAACTGGGCTGAACATACTAAGTATCCGGCTGGGCTTGAGTAACGGACCGGATGTTAAATATTAACAAGTTGGGCTGATGACCTCTTGATTCGGCCTTGATGGAGGTTAGAGGACAAATAACAATGGTCTTGGGCTAAAAATACCCTCAATTTGGGCTTGAGCATGATGAGCCTTATATGTCCTTGGAATGTAGATATGTGTAGTGATGACGTGTGCGCTTTTTATTGGAGGGAGTTTTTTCCCTCCACACTTTGCCCCAAATTTCATTTTTAATTGAGTGACGGCTCCCATTAAAGAGGGAATTGAAATCGGTTTTTTACTTTGCTTCAGAAACAGTTCGAGGTCTTTCATTATTACTCCATCATACAAGATTCTGCAAGAGTTACATTCGCCCTTGCTGCACTCCTGCGTTCTTCATTCCATCGCCTTGTCAGGTTAGTTTTTTTCGCATCTTTCTCTTCAATCTTTCATTATGAGTACTTTATCTACTCCCGAACGTATAGACATTGGAGATTCTGAATCCACACCTTCATCTTCCCCCGTTCGCATTAGGGCTCCCCCTCCTAGGGTTTCTACAGATCGTTTTTCGTTGAATCAATTAAGTACTTCCCTCCTTCCAGCCGAGACATCCACCTCAGGCTTTGATAATGTTCTTACTCATGAAGAGAGGAAAGCAATCATCTCTATTCGCCGCATCAAGTTCTCTATTGCTTCGGTAATGGAAGAATTTGATATTCCTGAGGGAGTAGAAATTGCAGAATATCCCGAGGGTGCCGATTTTACCTCCGGCGAGGGAATTGAAGAGAGTGAATTGCTTCTTTCGGTAGGGCATCTTAACGCCCTCCGATTCCCTCTTCATCCCTTTTATCATTTAGTTTTCAACAAGTTAGGTCTTGCCCCCCTTCAGGTAAATCCTAATTTCTTTCGCATCCTTTCGGCACTGTTGGTGCGCCGGAAATTAGAGGCTCTGGATTTGACCTTTGCCGACCTTCTGCTTACTTACAATATATCTAAGCATGGGACCGAGCCTGGTCGCTTCTTTTTTACCTCTCCCCTTCATCAGAGGATATGCACGAACCTTCCTTCATCCGAGAATAAGTGGAAAGAAAGGATGGTTATAGTTAAAGGAAAATGGTTCGTGCCCCAATCAATTACGCTCCCCATCCCGCGCAAGTTCGGGAAATTAGGTATAGAATACTTAACCTCCCTTCATACCAAGTGTTCTGGCTGTTTTCCTTGCCAAGTCTTAATGGTTCGCCGTACTTATGAGTTTCTTGGTGTTTTTTCAGCTACATTCCCATCCTCCGCAGCAAGGAGCAGACTTTCTTTTCTTGAGGAACGAGTTTGGAGTGACCCCTCGCCTATTGAGGACCTGCTAACTTCTTCAAACCTCAAGGATATTGCCTCCAGTGCTGTTGCTGCAGACCTCATGGATCTGTCTCTACCATCCTTTGACAGTTTCCCCATGACTGAGGAGGAGATACGGAGGGCTGAGGCTTTAAAAAAGAAAGCCGAAGATGCCCAATCCTTGGTCGTTATTAGATCTACTGAGGGTGAGGTGGAGGCTGAGGAACCACCAGTGAAGAAATCTCGCCTCAACCCCCCATCCTCCGGTAAGGGCAAGGTCCCTTCTAAAAGCAGAGGGAAAAAGGCTGGAGAGGCCGAACCTGAAGATGAAGTCAGGGCATTTGTTCTGGCTGAAACTGGGGCTCCTTGGACTCCTTCCTTCACCAGGGCTGACAAGTCAGTCCTGCATTCAGGGGATTCTGTGATCACAGACCCTTCAGCTGCACTAGCTGTGGCCCGAGGGATGTGGCTCCCAAAGGACGAGGAAGCCATCAGCCAAATGGGGTTGAAACAACTACTCCCCTCTGCCCCGGTCCGGGCTATAGAGGTTCGCATTGCTCCTTCAGAATTATGTTACTCTTGCTTGCTTATGTTTCCATTTATGCTCATATTTGTTCCTCTGTTATACAGAGTCTATACCACACCATGGCCCTCTGCGTCACTGCTGAAGCCCAATCCATCTCCATCAAGAAGCTGGAAAAGGATCTTGACAATGCAGAGAAGAGAGCCACCACTACCTCTACCAATCTGAAGATAGCTACTGAAGCCAAGGATGTGTATTAGAGGCAGTTGGTTGCCTCTGAGGCTAAGGTGGATTCTCTTCAGGCTGAAATTCAACGCCTGACCGAGGCTCTTACTACTTGCTTCAAGGCGGGGAAGCAAATGCAGGGGCGCTACTCTTGTCTGGCACACCTGGCTAGTGCTAAAGCGTTCCAGTCTGGCTATAATCAGGGCTCAGGCCCTAGGACGATGGATCCGGACGCTTTTGACAAGCAGGTGGGGGTGCACTTCCCATATGATGAAAGGCCAGAGGCTTTGGAAGCTGAAATCCGCTTTGCCGAGATGGTGAAGGCGCACCTGAAGGGTATTCCTAGCTCTTCTGCCCCTGCGGCTTCAATTCCTCCTACCCCAAGTCCTACTGTAGTGGATGCTTTTGAATCTACTCCCTTCGATCCGAAGAGGAAGTAGAACCATGTATTTTGTTTTTATTGACAGTATGTTTAGGATAATAAATATAATTTTTGTTTTAGGCTTTCAATACCTGATTTGTTTTTGCTGTATGCTTTTGATACTGTTCATATTTTTCTGACTGGTAATGTTTTTATGACAAACAAAACACATTGTCTTTATGCTTCGGATTTATGCTATCCGAGAAAAAGCAAGGATGGTGGGAAGAAGGAGATCCTTTTAACAGTTTAATTGATATCTCAGGATGATTCATATGGACAATGATCTAACTGTTAAATGAACTCTCCTTGCCTTTGACTTACCTGCAATAGACGTATACATGCTCTTTCCTTCTCGTGTGTTCCTGATGTGGGGTGGATCATGATGAACTTATGATATATCCACATCCACAGGGTATTAAACACTTGGAGTCCAGAGGAAAGAGTTCTGATCCGGGCACCAGAGGTCTGAAGCGAATTATTCCTCGGCACTGAGTGTGGAGGAATATTGCTGAATAGGACACTTAGGGTCCGAAGCTGTCTCGGACACATAGGATTCGAGGCGAATTGTTCCTCGGCACTGAGTCGTGGAGGAATAATGCTGAATAGGACACTTAGGGTCCGAAGCTGTCTCGGACACTTAGGATCCGAGGCGAATTAAACACTCCCTGGCGCGGAGCCGGAGGGGAGGTTTTGCCGAGCCGGACACTTAGGGTCCGAGGCGAGATTTTTGCCGAGCCGAACACTTAGGGTCCGAGGCGAGATTTTTGCGGAGCCAGACACCTAGGGTCTGAGGCGAATGAACTACTCACCGGCGCTGAGCCTGAGGGGAGGTTAAATGAATTACTCCCCGGCGCTGAGCTAGAGGGAAGGTTTTGCCGAGCCGGACACTCAAGGTCCGAGGCGAATGAACTACTCCCCGGCGCTGAGCCTGAGGGGAGGTTAAATGAATTACTCCCCGGCGCTGAGCCAGAGGGGAGGTTTTGCCGAGCCGGACACTCAAGGTCCGAGGCGAATGAACTACTCCCCGGCGCTGAGCCTAAGGGGAGGTTAAATGAATTACTCCCTGGCGCCGAGCCTGAGGGGAGGTTTTGCCGAATTGGACACTTAAGGTCCGAAGCGAATGAAATACTCCCCGGCGCTGAGCCTGAAGGGAAGTTTGTTTATATTTTTTCTCAAACTACTTATCATGAGGCCGAGAATTCAAAAATGATAAGAGGCCAAGAAAGCGAGTAACAGTGGCTGTGAAGTTTCCTATTTGTTGACTTTGGAGACTTTCCTCCTCCACTGATACTCCCTTCTTGGCAACCAAATGTTGTGGACCACGCATATATGAACCGCATTTCTTTTCTATTTCTATCCGATGTGGGATATAGACTAAATTTTGTCAAAAAGGTCGGTGTAAGGAATGCCTCTGGTATCGAGCTTGACAGCCTTAAATACCAGTGGGCCCTCCTTACACCGTAATTAACTATTTGAATATTCCCATATATAATAGAATGTAGCACATACTTTTTTGTCGATGTGGGATAGAAAGTTTTAACCATAGGCCATAACTCATGTTTTTTGTTTCTTAAAAATCATTGTGACGCATGCTTTTTAGCAGCTTGCTTCTAATTGCATAAAAATTGCATAGTGCGACTTGGCATGCATAAAAATTGCATAATCATAGAGTAGTATGGCCCCCATTTTTATAGAAAGAAATAAATAGAGTAGAGTTGTACTGAATATAAAAGCAAAATAAAGAAAAGTTTGGCTGACTGTGGACATACTCAGCCTTATTTGTGAAGAATTTGTAGTAAAATTGACAAACTTAACTAATGGAAATACCTTTTAAGGTGTATTGCGTTCCAAGGACGCGCAATGGGACGTCCGCCAGCTTCGGCCAAATGATATGCTCCTTTCCCCACTACTTCGGTAACCCTGTAGGGTCCAGTCCAATTAGGTTCCAGTTTCTTTACATGAGCTGTCTCTTGCTTCAAAACCCAATCGCCTACCACAAAGCTTCTGAATCTGACGCATTTGTTATAACTGTTACACACCTGCTGTTGGTATGCCACGAGCCGAATTGCTGCTGCATCTCTCCTTTCGTCCACAAGATCAAGGCTATGTTCGAGTTGTTGCTCATTGTTCCCTTCTAGTACCAAGGATGTCCGAAGGGTTGGAATTATGGACTCGGTAGGAATGACAGTTTCGGATCCGTATGCCATAGCAAATGGGCTTTCTCCCGTGGGTCGTCTTGGAGTGGTTCGATAGGCCCAGAGCACTTGAGGGAGATTCTCGTACCATTTTGTCTTCAATTTCTCCAATTTTTTCTTTAAGCACCCAAATATCGTGCGATTAGTTATTTCAGCTTGCCCATTGCCTTGTGGATGACTAACTGCAGCCAATTTTTGCAGGACTCCATGTTCGCTAAAGAACTTTCTTGTACTTCTGTTATCGAGGTTCTTACCATTGTCCATTACGATGACTTTTGGTACCCCAAACCGGCAAATAATGTTGCTCCAAATGAAATGCTTTACTTCTTCGTGGGTGACGCTAGAGAAGGCTTCAGCTTCCACCCACTTGGTGAAGTAATCCGTAGCCAGAAGCACATGCTCCTTTTTTTCCATGGTTTTGGGTAACGGTCCTACTACATCAATCCCCCATTGGGCGAACGGCCATGGATTAGCCATGGCGTGCAAACCTTCGGCAGGTTGATGCTTTATTGGACCATGGCGCTGACACTTGTCACATCTTCTTGAGTATTCTTTGGCATTCCGAGCCAAGTATGGCCAAAAATAACCTTGGGTTAGAATTTTGTGTGCAAGGGATCTTCCTCCCGAGTGATTTCCACAATCTCCTTCATGAATTTGTTTTAGAATTGTGAGAGCCTCAGTAGGGGTTAAACACTTGAGATAAGGACCAGAGAATGACCTTCGGTATAACTGGTTATTGATGATTGAGTACTTAGCCGCGGTAAACTTAAGCTTCCTTGCCTCAGCTTTTTGATTTGGGAGAACTCCCTCCTTGAGGTAGGCCTCGATTGGATCAATCCAGCATGGCTCGCGTGGAACTTCCGGGATCACCATCACCTCTTGCCGGGGATTAATGCTGGGTTCTTCGAGAACATCGATTGGAACAAGCCGAATCAACTCTTCGTCTGAAGATGATGCGGCTGCGGCTGCGGCCAATCGATCTGCTTCGGCATTTTCATCTCGTGGTACTTGATGGAATTCGATTTGATCGAACTCCCGGATGGTTCCCGGATGGCACTCTCTACAGCATCTTTGTATGACTTCATACGTTCCTCCTTGGGATAATAGTGCCTTGTCACTTGATTGATCACAAGTTGTGAGTCACTAAAAACTTTTAAACACCGTACCTGTAGCTGTTTAGCTAGCTGAAGTCCGGCAAGTAACGCCTCATACTAGGCCTCGTTATTAGTAGCTGGGAAATCTAGCAAAATTGACTGCTGCAGCTTGGTACCCTCGGGTGTTGTGATGTCAATCCCGGCCCCTGCCCTTTTCTGGTTGGAAGAGCCATCAACCCGTAACTCCCAGTACGGCTCTTGAAGTGTCGGTTCCTCAGATTGATCTTCATACTCTAGTAGGAAATCCGTTACTGACTGCCCCTTGTGAGATACCTTCGGTGCATAGGTGATATCAAAAGAGCTAAGTTCAATAGCCCATTTTGTAATTCGATCAGACAAGTCTGGTTTAGCTAGGATAGCCCGTATAGGGTGATTTGTAAGTACCACTATGCTGTGAGATTCAAAGTAATGTCGAAATTTCCTCTTGGCATAAATTAACGCCAGGATTACCTTTTCCGTCTTGCTGTACCGTGTCTCGGCATCCGTCATCGTTTTGCTTGTGTAAAAGATTGGGTGCTGAACCTTGCCTCCTTCTTTGATCAACATTGCGCTTGTTGCTACAGCTGATACTGCCAAGTACAGGATGAGAGTGTCTCCGGGCGTTGGAGCAGAAAGGATTGGGGGTTTTGTCATGTAGCTTTTCAGTTGATTGAGAGCCTCCTGCTGCTGAGGTCCCCACATATCTTTGTTTTTGGATCGAATAGCATCAAAGAAAGGTTTATACTTATCAGATAATCAGGATATGAACCGGCTGAGAGCCGCAATTCGGCCGGTTAGAACTTGCACTTCACTGCGGGTTTTTGGCTCTCGGTTCTGTATGAGTGCCTTTGCCTGAGCTGGGCTTACTTCTATTCCTCTTTTATTTACAATGTGCCCGATAAATTGTCCTGACGAGACGGCGAAGGAGCACTTGGTGGGGTTCAGCTTCATATTGTGCCTCTTGAGAGTATCAAAGACCTCCTGGAGGTGCTTCGGGTGGTCCTCTTTCCGTATACTTTTGACCACCATATCATCGATATAGGCTTCAACTGTATTCCCCAGTAGATTATTGAAAATTTTATTGACAAGTCGCTGGTAGGTGGCTCCGGCATTCTTTAGACCGAAGGGCATCACTCTGTAGCAGTAAGTGCCCGTCTCTGTGATGAAAGCGGTTTTCTCCTCATCTTCAGGATTCATGGGAATCTGATTATAGCCGGAGTATGCATCGAGGAATGTGAGCCTCTCATAACCTGTCGTAGCATCCACCATTTGATCAATCTTGGGCAAAGGGAAGCTATCTTTTGGGCAAGCTTTGTTAAGGTTGGTATAATCTACGCATACCCTCCATTTCCCATTCTTCTTTTGAACGACTATTACATTTGAGAGCCATTGTGGGTATTGCACCTCTCGAATAAATCCTGCTTGTAATAGTTTATTTACTTCCTCGGCTATTATGCGATTCCGTTCAGGTGCGAACCGTCGGTGCCTCTGCTTGACTGGCCTGAATTCTGGGTTAACCCTCAAACTATGGCACGAAACCGTAGGATCGATCCCTACCATGTCCGAGTGATCCCAGGCAAAGACATCCGAATTGCACCGAATGACCCTGATCAATGCTTCCTTCTCTTCGGCTGTGTAAGATGAGCCAATGTAGGTGACCTTCTGAGGGTCTTCGAGGACTACCTCTATAGCTTCGAGGGACTCCTCGGTAGGTGCTTCAGCCTCGGCTTCTTCCTCTGCCTTGAGATACTTGGGCAGAGGATACTGTAACTGCTATTTGATTGCGTCTTTGGGATTCGCCTCTAACTGAGGTGATTTCGACGCCTTCTTTGCTTCATGTAGCGTTAGCATGTAACATTCTTTTGCAGCAACCTAGTCTCCCCAGAGGTCGATGACTTCCCTGCCATCTGGGGATAAACACCTCATTACTTGATGAAGGGTAGAGGGGACTCCGTTCATACGATGGATCCAACCTCTCCCCATAATGAGGTTATAAGATGGATGAATCTCCGTCACGACAAAGTTCTCCTTCAGAGTCTTCTTTGCTGCAGTAACGGATAGATTGATCACCCCAAGCGGATTCACCTTAGTACCATCAAATCCCATTAGGGGGCTGGAAGTTGGCCTGATGGACGATGGTGAAACCCCCAACTGATCAAAAGCTGCTTTTGTAATGATGTTGGCGCTACTTCCCGGATCTATCAGCACCCTCCTGATCATATAATTCGTTACCAGGAGGCTAATGACCAAGGGGTCCTCATGCGGGCGCTGGACTCTAGACAGATCATTGTTACCGAATCCAATGTTGATGCTGCCTGGTGCAACCGTGTTTACTGAAGACAATCTTCGTAACTTATGAGCCTCTCTCAGCCTGGATCTGTACAACTCTTCAGACTCTTCATCATCCTCTGACCTTCCGTGTATGGCATGGATAACCTTTACCTGACAGCCCTCTACCCGTCGAGGGTTGACCTCCTGAGGTTTTACGTACTCCTTCGTGGCGAGATACTCCACCAACTCTCCTTTCGCTATCATGCTTTCTACCTGTCGCTGAAGGGACCTGCAGTCATTGGTGGTATGCCCATAGTCTCTATGGTAGGCACAATGTTTGCTTTTGTCACTCTGCTCCAAGGGCTGTTTTATGGGTTGAGGAGTTGCGAACCTCGTCTTATTCTCTTGGAATAGGCGCGCTAAGGTAGTACGGAGAGGGGTAAGCCTGTCCTCTGTCCTTCGCCTCTTCTCAGGCGCTTGGGTGACTTGTGTGGCGGTATGAGGAACCTTCTGCATCCTTGTGCTTGCAGCTTTCTCTCGAGACTTGTTTTCCACTGTGACGAGGGTAGCGTGCTGTGCACGGTGGGCTACGTTTTCCTCCAACCGAATGTAGATTTGTGCCCTAGCGTTTAAAGTCTGCATATCCGGGGGGGTGGGAATATTTGATTAAGGATGTGTGAAACTTGGTTCCCTGGATCATTGCCAACTTAAATGTTTCGATTGCCGTGGCAGGGTGGCAATCTGCTATCTCCGGGCTTCCATGTTAAACCTGGATAAGAAATCTTGCAGAGTTTCTCCCTTCTTTTGCCTTATGGTGAAAAGGCTGGCGATACTTTTCTTCTGCTTTTTATTTCCGCAATACTGGGCTAAGAACATAGTGCACAAGGTCTCATAATCAGGGATAGACTTGTGTGGCCTATTCCTGAACCATTCTAACGCTGCTTCGGTCAAACTGGTAGGAAAAACCTTACACATCCACGGATCGTTATGATCGTCCAGTGCCATCTTTTGCGCATAATGATCGAGATGCCAAGAGGGGTCTCCTGCCCCATCGAACTGGGTGAAGGATGGCATAGTGAACTTCTTTGGTCTCTCCACAAGGTACACATCGTCAGTAAAGGGGGTCTTGACCAAGGAGTTCTTGTGCTCTCTAGCCATCTCGGCTGGTGTCTGAACTCTTAATAGCTTCTTTTCGTCGAAGGCATCTTGTACCCGTGCGCCATCTGAAACGCCATTGGACCATACCGTAAGCCTATGGCTGGACTCGGCCTGTTCGTCCTGTGTGCTACGCGGGAGATTATCCGAAGCACCCGCCTCGGACCTCGTCCCTTGCTTTTGCTGAACCTCATTAGGTCGAGCCCCGTTGGGTGGTGTCCCGTTGGCCGGAGGCTCGTGAACTGGAGGTAAATTCTGGGTGGGGGGTGGTGCTGCAGCATCGCCTGGTGGTGGTTGTGGCGTTAGCCTGGCCATTGCCGTGTGCAGCGTATGAGTCTGCTGCTGAAGCGCAGCTATCTGGGCGACACTCGTATCGTTTGCTTGCCGGAATGTCTCAAATTGGTGCAAGAACTCCTCTCGCATCTTTTGCATCAATTCTATCTGTTGATTCATTGCTGACTCTCCGTTTGACATTCCAGATACGACTAAGGATTTGATTTGAAGAACAAGTGGGAGTATATTTTTATACGATTCCCACAGACGGCGCCAAAGTGTAGGTGCAAAATTTCGCTCAACCAATAATGATTGAGAAAAATAAAACAACTCACTCAAAAAACAATAAGAATAAATAAGAACAGTGTATAGAGAAGCGTAGAATTGCTTGATCCCTTTATTGGAGGTCTAAGCCTCTATTTATATACAAAAGATTGTAAAATTATGGTAGGACTCACGTTGCTTGCCCTTCAATTCTTTCTATATAAACATTCTTTACTAATAGAGTTCTTTCCATTGTCTAATTTTCCATACATAGAACTTGCCTTGTACAGAACTTCCTATCTCAGGATTTTCCTTCTACGGTAAATTCTTCAACTGGTAGGACTTGTGCATTCTTGAATAACTGGGCTGAACATACTAAGTATCCGGCTGGGCTTGAGTAACGAACCGGATGTTAAATATTAACAAGTTGGGCTGATGACCTCTTGATTCGGCCTTGATGGAGGTTGGAGGACAAATAACAATGGTCTTGGGCTAAAAATACCCTTAATTTGGGCTTGAGCATGATGGGCCTTATATGTCCTTGGAATGTAGATATGTGTAGTGATGACGTGTGCGCTTTTTATTGGAGGGAGTTTTTTTCCCTCCACATGAGCCTACCAAACAGATCGATTGTTACTAACTATGATGACTCCTCGATCATGCTTGTGGTGTTGGTTTTGTTGAATATTATTCGTTTATGCATTTTAATAGAAGTAACTTATAAGTATATCTCCTACTTCTTTTCTTTTCATGTAGGATGATTTTGTGTTACTGCAGCTGTAAGGACGATTTTTAACCAACTGAAGTAGACATTGTGGTACTTATTTCGTGTTGCTACAATGTTAGTAGTTGATATACAGAGATTTTGCTGATTAAATATAAAGCTTGTTCCATTGTTACAATCTTAAATTTCTTTCTTTCTTGATTCTTTAGATGGCAGATCAGAGCCTTACATACTCACTAGATGAAGCACTTTCTACGATTGGTTTTGGGAAATTCCAGGGACTTGTCTTTGCTTATGCTGGACTGGGTTGGATTGCAGAAGCAATGGAAATAATGATTCTCTCCTTTATAGGGCCAGCAGTTCAGTCTGAGTGGGGACTCTCCTCTACTGAAGAGAGCATGGTATCAACTGTTGTTTTTGCTGGCATGCTAGTTGGAGCATATACAATTGGCCTCATATCAGATACCTACGGAAGGAAGTAGGATTTTTTCTATTTTTCTCATCTTTCAGTCATATGCCTTTTTATATAGTACTTTTTTTGTGTCATATAGACAGTAAGGCATCTCATACACTTGCTTCTTAAGTTACAGAAAACATGTATAAATCACTTCATGCGATGATAGATTTAATGCTTAGCTTTTAATTCTCACGCCCTAAAGCCGCCCTTGTTCTGTTTGTGGACTCAGTCCGCCAACTCAAGGTTTGAATCATGCCATGTGACTGGGACCTTTCCAACTCAACCACGACCATTTGGCTTCTCTCTCTCTCTCTGACTAGTTAATTCAATGGTTAAGTGTCACAAGTGTAGCTACTAGAGGGACTGAAGCACCATTGTGGATTGATCCCCAAGACCCTCCATTGGTACCTTTCTTATCAAAGACGTCCTTTCAATGGATAGGCCTCAAAGCTGGCTAATAACAACGATGACTTCCTCTCTATGGGTAAGCCTCTGAAATCCTCCCATAAGTTCCTCTTTACGGATAAACCTCGATTTATTGAAGAGTTCCTCTCTATGGACAAATTTCGATCCTCGAGGTGTTTCTCTCAGTGGATAAACCTCAATCCCTCAGAGTATGCTCTTCTATGGGCGAACCTCTAGGAATTACTGAAGGCCCTCAAGGAGCTACACTTATGGACAACCTTGAGGAAGGGATGCCACCCCGCCTATGTTACATGAACTCGGGTACGAGTGTCAGACACGGGTATGTATCCATGTGTCGGATTACCAAACAAAAGGACACATGGACAAGGCTAAATATTCATTTTATTAATGATTTTATTTTATTTTCTAGAGTAAAGTAATGTTTTTATCTAATATAATGTTCAATATAGGTATTTAATTCATTTTAAAGTAATAATATAATGTAATTGAATGATTGGATATGCTTTTTAAGTACATGTCCAACCAAAGGTGTCGGACACATATCCCATACCCATGTCCGAGGGATACGTGTCCGACACGAGTACTTCACTACTTTTGAAGAGTCCATGTAACAGAGCTGACCGCGCAATGTGGGGGATAAACCTTCAGTATAACACCCTCAGCATGGGACCCTAGGGAGTGATGGCCTAGTGGCTGTGGTTTGAGGGATGTCAAAGGGTGCCAATGCTAGAATGAGGCAGTCCCTGGAGCCCTCGCAGTTAATGCAATACTGACCCTCTAATAGTCACGATGAATGGCTTGTCCTCCATCTTTACCTTAATCAACTAAACAACTTGCCTTGAGCCACCAAATGTTCACACCATTTCCCTTTTTGTACCCTGCAGCCAACTAACCTAGGACCAGTGAGTAATTACCACAACCCATGGTCTTTACCCTAGGATAACCCAGTATAAAAGGAGTTAATAGTTCATTTACAAACACAACAACCAAGAGGCGTAGCATTAAATAACCAAGCAACCTTGTCTTTGTTCTAAGGGAGATTACAAGGGTTTTCTTCCTCTCTTCCTCGAGTCCTCTTTGAAGATCCCTTGCATGACAACTCAGACTTCCACTAGGCCTCTACTTAGGTGGCTCAGTTATAGTTAAAGCAGTTCCTCATTTTCTAGAACTTTCCATGACATTGTTCATCTGCTTTGGAAATTAATCTTATTTAGGTTTCTTTAAGAAAATTCAAAAAAGAACCTGTCTTTCCTTTTTGACTCTTTGGAGTTTGGACTCTGTTCAAGCTAAGTTGCATTGTGTTTTCTATTTTTAGATGATTTCTTTGGCATTTAGAGATTTATTTTGGGGAAGCAGATAGAGATTTTTTTTGGGAAGAAGATAGAATTGATTATCTTGTTCTAGTTTATGTAATTGATATTAAGGCTCATCTCTCTCAATTCAATGATCTTTGGTCAATGAAATGTCAATTATTCTTTCTTTTTCTTTTTATCTTTTTCTTTTTTTTTTTTGTACATAATAGATGCTCATTTTTAATGTTGAGCAACACTTAGAATTTCTTCCATGTCTCACAACTTACACAAAAAAAATCATAGCAGTTGATGTCACCACTACTCTGGTCAAGGAATCTATTTGTAAATATTGTTCCATGGCAGGCTGAGTTGCCCAGTAAACTAGAGAATAGTTCATTCAAAAAAACATGGGAAGTTGAATCTGTCAATGGAGAAACTTAAAGAAGTGAATTAGTCATTTTGTACTCAACAGAGATTTGAGACACTGGATGACAATGCAGCAACTATTTGGAACAATGAAATTGTTGGACACACGCGTGTCGAAACCTAAAGGCCCTGTGATAATCAATTATAAAATAAGCAATTTATTCAAAGACGGAGGGTTACAAGATTAATTATACTATTATATTAAGCATAAGGAGCTATTGCTTGATTCATTGGTAAAAGTTTGGCCTACCAAGAATGATAATATGGATGCATGCAAGTCTAAGGGCAGCTTCTTTGGGAAAATTCAGCTGAAGGTTTGATCTGTTTCAGTAGATCCTTCCCGGGAACCTATTCTAACAGAAGCAACTATAGATAATAGCCTTTATTTTTTTTTTCCTAGTTGGTACTCACACACACTTGTCTCTTCTGAGACTTGAACCCCTGACCTCCTTTTGGGAAGTAAGAGGTTGATACCGCTAGGCCACTGGCCCGTTAGTAGATAATAGCCTTTATTATATTGTGGAATGCAGTGTTTTTGCTCAACCTTATAGAACTTTCACAGATTAGCCTTTAATCAAGGTTTGTGAACTAACACCATAAATACAAAGCATTTATTGAGATAATTGATAATCCATTATAAGTGGCAAAATATTTAGTGGGTCCATTAAGATATATCAGTTTGCTTTATTTCATATGATATTAAGTTGTCTACTATAATCTGCTTATTCTATATGAGCCTGGTAGATTTCATGCTATTGAAAGATTCAGGATTTCATTTTATTTATCTGATTTTCTACACGGTTCCTTATCAATATTTAGTTTCGGAAAACACATCTCCAATCAATTCTGTCACACAAAGGACTGTAATTATGATTCATAGAATACTTCTACTTGGATCCTAGTCAGCTGATTTTTGCTTGCAACATATATCTCTTGCTTCTATTGAACGGATATATATAATTATAGTAAACTAAACATTTTGTTTTGTTGTCAGTACCGTTGTGCAGGGTCTTCTTGTTATTCACGTGTCATTAATTTTCAGTTGTATTATTGAAACATGTCTTGTAAACTGTAAGCTAATCTTCGTTGATGATGCCATACATTTGCTACAATTAAGACGTAGATATGTATGAAATTACTCTCTAGTCTCTACTCATACAGTCATATGCTATACCATGCAAAGTTCACTACTGCTTGGACTTATATCAGGTGTTCAACCAAATATCATAGCTTACTTGAGTGAATTATAGCTACATTTAGGAGCACTGATTCCAAGGCACCGGTTCTGTGCTCCTAAATGTGACATAAGGTAAAATGAATCTAGTACTGAACTGTTTTGCATAATAATTTATATATATACATAAATGGTTGATCTGGGCTTTATGTACCATTAGGTTTAATTTCTTTGTTATGGATTTCTGTGAACCTGTGTGCACATTTTCTTCATGGTTCTTATAGTGTTGCTCTCGACCCCAATGTGATATGCTTTCATTTGCTTCTTCCAGGAAGGGTTTCCTTGGTATAGCCATAGTGAATACTGTAGCTGGGTTTTTAAGTGCTTTCTCGCCAAGTTATATATGGTTGGTGATTCTTCGTTGTTTGGTTGGTACTGGTTTGGGAGGTGGGCATGTGTTCCTGACATGGTTTCTAGAGTTTGTTCCTACTCCAAACAGAGGCACTTGGATGGTTACCTTTTCAGCTTTCTGGACGATTGGAACAATTTTTGAGGCTTCACTTGCTTGGGTATGTTTAATAGTCTTCAATTAAGTAATTAGATAGGGAATAAAAAATGGATGTGTGCATTGTTTTTCTGTTCTTGTCAATGTAAATTTTCTTGGATTTTTAATGCTTTAACTTGTATCTGTGTCCACATCTCTCCCTCTGTCCATGGTCGGTCTAACTCATTGTTGGTCTTAGGCTCTTACCTGCGAGGGTGTCAACTACTCCTACATTAGTAACTCAACTAAATTTAATTTTTCCAAAAAGAAACAACCATTTTGTTGAAGCATCATTCAGGACTGTGTTTTTAGTAGGCAAGACTGGAAAAATCTTCACTAATTTGTTGGTCTTATTGCAGATTGTCATGCCAAGATTGGGTTGGAGGTGGCTACTTGCACTGTCTTCTGCACCATCTTTTGCTTTGCTTCTATTCTATGGTCTTACACTAGAATCTCCAAGGTATCTATATATGAAAGGCAGAACAGCTGAAGCACAGGATGTACTGAAGAAGGTTGCGCTGATGAACCGAACAAATCTCCCTCCCGGCAATCTTGGTTCTGATCAATTAACTAAGCCAGAGGAAGAATCTGGCCTATTGGAAGACACTCATTTCCTCTCTTCAACAAGAAAGGAAATCAAGGATTCCAAAACACGCCCCTCTTCATTGTTTCAGCTTTTTTCAAAAAAATTAATTACCACCACCCTTCTCCTGTGGTTAATATACTTTGGCCATACATTTTCATATTATGGCGTTATATTGCTTACCTCCGAGCTGAGCAGTGGGAAAAGTAAATGTAGCTCAATTGCTTTGCCTTCAGAAACTATGCAAAATTCTAGCCTCTACTTAGATGTGTTTGTCACTACTTTTGCAGGTACTAGTTATGTCTTTCAGTTTTTATCTTGAAGAATATTCTGAACTATACTGTGATCATACTCGATTCATTTTTTCCTTTTGCCCAAAGAATCTTAGGTAACACTGCTTAAGTTTATTTGCAGAGTTTCCTGGGCTTATTTTATCAGCCATACTCGTCGATAGGATAGGCCGCAAATTTTCCATAGAAATAATGCTTGTGTTAGGTTTTATTTTACTCCTGCCACTGGTTTCCCGTCAACATGAGACATTGACAACAACTTTGTTGTTTGGAGCTCGCATGTTCATTTCAACGGCTTTCAGAGTTGTCTCTGTTTATGCTGCTGAGGTACATCTCAATATCCTATATTATTTGATTAGAGATTTTATTGATTCTTATTCAACTTTTTCCCTTCTTTTCCATGTTATGCATTTGTAGGCATATCCTACTTCTGTGAGGGCAACCGGGGTCGGAACTGCGACAGCTATAGGAAGGATTGGGGGCATGATATGTCCTCTTGTAGCTGTTGGATTGGTGAGTGGTTGCCATCAAACAGCTGCTGTTACTTTGTTCGAAGTTGTAATAGTCCTTTCAGGACTCTCTGTTCTGTTCTTCCCATTAGAGACCAAGGGAAGGGAATTGATTGACACAGTATCTAATTCAGAATGAGTTATTGTAATGTGCTGAGAAGGTTTTGCTCTTCATCATTGTATAAAGGAAAGAATGCTGAGAAGGTTTTGCTCTTCACCATTGTATGAGTTATCAACCTTTCTACCATTGTCCATAATATAATAATAATTCACAGTGACTTCTTTTTACTAGCTTAATAGATTCAGGACAATAATGAATTGTTTTAGCAGTGGTTAATTACTACTCTGTCCTCCTCTCTCTCCACACATACACACACATACAAGATGTGCGAGTATTTTAGCACAATAAGCATGTTAAACACATGCAAGTCTGATGGAAAGTGGTGTCCAAAATTTTAGTAACTTACTATTAAATATAAAATACTATAATATATAACTATATATACTTGAAATGAAATAAAATCAGTCATACTATATGACAAAAATCAACCAACAACTATATGTAATATAATCTTATGACAAACATCAACCAACAACGATATTTAAAATAATCTTATGATAATAATTTATAACTTGTAATAAAAGATATATCAACCATTCGATTTTTTAATACCGATAACATGTTTTAAAATTTAATATTATTTCTTATTTCGTTTCTTTAACTAAAATTCAATTATTATATATATATTTTTTACTTTAAAACATTTAAAACAAGCACATGTATGATATTATAAATCATCTAATTATAAATAATAATATAAAAAAACATATAGCCTTAGAAATATAACAATTATAAAATTTTCATGTATTTTGTTCGTTCGGGTTCGTAAAACTTATAAATTGGAATTCTAAAATTTAAACTCAGTCTCAATTCCATTAATATTTTATTTAGACTAGTAATTTTTTTAGAAACAAATTGTTTGGATTAAATCTTCCCTTAGTCCCACTCCTAATTTAAAGAAATTCAACGACTCTTTTAATTTTACAACACACCCGTGGGTGTTCAAGTGAATCAATCAACCTTTTGCGTACATTATTTAAGTTTGGAGTGAATCTTTTGTGAGTCTACTTGGGGTGAGTCAAGAAACGAAAACCTAAGAAGGGAGTTGACTTTTATAATTATTTCACAACACTTTTAAGCATTATTGCCTATTTCAATGCAAATTTAAAGAGAAACATCATATACATATATAAATATATATAATACTCCGTGTGTGTGTGTGTGTATATATATATATATATATATATTATTCCTTTCAGACCCTTCACCGGCAATCATCATATACAAATGATGTTTGGATGAAAGCTGCCAACTCTGTTTCTTCACTGGGTTTGACTCTGCAGCAACAAATGCTTTCATTTGGTAAAATTTCCAACCATCCTGAATATTGCAACTAATGTTTGTGATTATTGAAATATTTACCATTTTGGTCCTATATATGCGTATTTCAGCTCATGTTTCTATGTTCTAACAATTATATGCTTCTGGTGTTTTTACTCATTTCGTTTTTACCCACAAAAAAAAGAAAAAGAAAAAAAAAAAGAAATAAAAAAGGATATTTATTTGGGTTCATTGTCTGAATAATACATTTGATTACAAGCTGTTCCTTCATAAATTTTTACTGCGACTCCCAGCTGTTTGTCTGTTCTAGATCTGAAAATAAAGGTTTCCTCTACACGCATTAGAGTGAAATACAAATAATTGGTTAAGTTTTTGGACAGACTGCAGGATACAGAAGTCAAGTTCTCCAGAAATAACTGAAATTTCTGTGACATTTATCAGGATTTGAGTTTAAATCATGATAAATTTTGTGGAAATGACAGATTTTTGTCGCCAGCAAGAAATCCACACATTGGATCCCAAGAAGGGGTGATGGAGTCCATCACCCCTTCTTGGGATCCAATGTACTCCCCTTCTTGGGATCCAATGTACTCTACCATCTGCCACCACTTGCCCTACACATATTGCCCGTCCTTTTTGCACTTCGTGCTCACGGTTTTCAAAACACGTCTACGTCTATATTGTTAGGAGACATCCATATATATAAGTGTCAACAACCTCTCCCCTCAACCAGATTTTTTTGATAAATAGGATGTCACAGTAGAAGATACCACTAGGCTACCGATTTACCTAGCATAAACTCAACAATTATCATAATGTGGACTGAAATCAGGTAGTTCTCAAGTTTCCAACTGAATACGGCTTAGTGATTACAATCTGCTAGGACATTATTCTCAAATATAAACATGAAGCACTAAATCTTATTTTTGGATTAGAGACTATGTTTCAAGTCCTTCCTCTACAGGACTTGCTGTAGCGGGACCAGTAGTGTCCCTATCTCTAAACCAGAGAGTACCCTGGTTGGACCTTGGACATTTTTATGCAACTCAGTGAGGCTAGATCTCATTATACCTATTTTATCAAGAAATCAAATTTATCGGCAAATTACATGGTAAACTGATTTTATGGTCACCTAAAAAAATTGCATACAACTGTTTGTTCTCTGAATCCATTCTTCATTAAGTTCTTGTTCAATCACAGCCCAAGTTGGAAGATAAACTCGACTGTGGAACTTCTTGGATGAAAACCAACTCGATTAATAGAAGACCCACCTGCTAGAAACTAACTTGGATGCTTATTAACAGTGGTTTTAAGCAACAAAATGATAACTAGGTGCAATGCTTGTTATAGTTACTGAGCCTACCTAACAGAGCAATTTGTCAGTAACTATGATGACTCCTCAATCATGCTTGTGGTGTTGGTTTTGTCGAATATTATTCGTTTATGCATCTCAATAGTAGTAACTTACAAGTATATCTCTTACTTCTCTTCGTGTAGATGATTTTGTGTTACTGCAGCTGTAAGGAAAGTTCTTAACCAACTGAAGTAGACATTGTGGCACTTGTTTCATGTTGCTACAATGTTAGTAGTTAATAAATAGAGACTTTGCTGATTATATATAAAGCTTGCACCATTGGTACGATCTTAAATTTCTTTCTTTCTTTCTTGATTCTTTAGATGGCAGATCATAGCCTGGTATACACACTAGATGAAACACTTTCTGCGATTGGTTTTGGGAACTTCCAGGGTCTTGTCTTTGCTTATGCTGGACTGGGTTGGATTGCAGAAGCAATGGAAATAATGATTCTCTCCTTTATAGGGCCAGCAGTTCAGTCTGAGTGGGGACTCTCCTCTACAGAAGAGAGCATGATATCAACTGTCGTTTTTGCTGGCATGCTAGTTGGAGCATATACAATTGGCCTCATATCAGATACCTACGGAAGGAAGTAGGAAATTTTATATTTTTCTCTTCTTTCAGTCATATGCCTTTTTATATAGTACTATGTTTTTGTCATATAGACAGTAAAGCATCTCATACATTTGCTTCTTAAGTTACAGAAAACATGTCTAAATTACTTCATGTGATGATAAATATAATGCTTAGCTTTTAATTCTCATACCCTAAAGCCGCCTTTGTTTTATTGGAGATATAATGATTTGTTCTGTTTGTGGCACTCAGTCCCCCAACTCAAGGTCTGAATCATGTCATGTGAGACCTTTCCAACTCGGCCATGATCATTAGGCTTCTCTCTCTCTGACTAGTTAGTTCAGCAGTTGAGTGTCACAAGTGTGGCTGCTAGAGTACCTTTCTTATTGAGGACCTCCTTTCGGTGGATAGGCCTCAAAGCCAACTAATAACTGCATTGAATTTCTCTCTACGAATAAACCTCTGAAATCCTCTTATTAGTTCCTCTCTACAGATAAGCCTTGATCTTCTGGGGTGTCCCTCTCTCTAGACAAACCTCTGTCCTCGAGGAGTTCCTCTCAGCGGATAAACCTCAATCCCTCAGAGTGTGCTCTTCTATGGACGAACCTCTAGGAAGTACTGAAGGCCCTCGAGGAGCTGCTCTTATGGACAACCTCGAGGAAGGTATGCCACCCCGCTGTGTGGGGGTAAACCCTCGGTATAACACCCCCAGTACGGGACCCTAGGGAGTGATGGCCTAGCCGCTGGGGTTTGAGGGACATCAGAGGGGCTGCAGGCACTCTTTGACCTGGCCACAGAAGAACAAAGAGAAGTAATCACTCCCAGAGTGAGGCAAGCCCTGGAGCCCTTGCATTTAATGATAGGCACACCCTCTTATAGTCGCATTAAATGGCTTGTCCTCCTCTTTTGCCCTAATCAAGCAGACAACTTGCCTTGAAATGGTCATATAATTTCCCTTTTTCTACCTTGCAGCCTACTAACCAAGAACCAGTGAGTAATTCCCACAACCCATGGTCTTTACCCAATGATAACCCAGTATAAAAGGAGTAAATAGGTCATTTACAAACACAACAACCAAGAAGCAAAGCATTAAAGAACCAAGCAACCTTGTGTTTTCTCCAAGGGAGATTACAAGAGTTTTCTTCCCCTTTTCCTCGACTCTTCTTTAAAGACCTCTCACGTGACAACTCAGACTTCCACTAGGCCTCTACTCACTGGTGGCTCAGTTATAGTTAAAGCGATTCCTCATTTTCTAGAACCTTATCTTGACATTGTTCATCTGCTTTGGAAATTAATCTTATTTGGGCATCTCTAAGAAATTTCATTAAAATTCCAAGTAAAGAGCGTAAACTACAAACTAGAAAAAAATAAAAATATAAAAGAATCTGTCTTACCTTTTTACTCCTTGGAGTTTGGAATATGTTCAAGCTAAGTTGCATTGTTTTTTCTATTTTTATATGCTTTCTTTGGCATTTAGAGATTTATGTTGGGGAAGCAGATAGAATTGATTATCCTGTTTAAAGTTTACAATGTTATTGATTGTAAGGTTCATCTCTCTCTTTCATGTCTCTCAAGTCAATTATCTTTGGTCAATGAAATGTCAATTATTCTTTTTTACTTTTTGGTACATAAAAGATACTAATTTTTAATTTTGAAGAACTCTTAAAATTTCTTCCACGTTTCACAAGTTATACATAGAAAAATTTCATTGCAGTTGATGTCGTCATTACTCTGGTCAAGGAATCTGTTTGCAAATATTGTTTCGTAGCAGGCTGATGTTGCCCAGTAAACTAGAGAATAGTTAATTCAGAAAAATGGGAAGTCGAGTCTGTCAATGATGGCCAAAGCAAATAGAGAAACTTAAAGAAGTGAATTAGTCATTTTATTCTGGGCAGAGCTTTGAGACACTCGATAAAAATGTAGCAACCATTTAAAACAAGGAAATTTTTGGACACACATGTCGAAGCCTAAAGACCCTGTGATAATTAGTTATAAAACAAACAATTTATTCAAAGATAAAGATTTACAAAGATTTTAAAAATTATGATTATGATTATATTATATTAATTGCTTGATTCATTGGTAAAAGTTCAGCCTACTAAGAATGATAATATGGATGCATGCAAGGTTAAGGGCAGCTTCTTTGTGCAAATTCAGCTGGAGGTTTGATCTGTTTCAGTATATCCTTCCCGGGACCCCATTCTAACAGAAGCAACTAAAAAGATAATAGCCTTTATTATATTGTAGAATGCACTGTTTTTGCTCAACCTAATGGAACTTTCAGAGATTAGCCTTTAATCAAAGTATGTGAACTAACACCATAAATGCAAAGCATATATGTAGATAATTGATAATCCATGACAAGTGGCAAAATATTTCAAGCCAGAGGCTATGCTATGGTCTGATGAGATAAAGGATCCTATCTAAGTAATTACATACAAGCTATCTATAAGTAATTGCGAATGATATATCATTTTGCTTTACTTTATATGATATTTAGCTGTCTACTAGAATCTGCTTATTCTATATGAACCTGGTAGATTTCATGACATTGAAAGATTCGGGATTTTATATTATTTCTCTGATTTTCTACACAATTCCTTATCAATATTTAGTTTGGGCAAACACATCCCCAGTCAATTCTGTCACACAAAGGACTGAAAATAAGATTCATAGAATGCTTCTACTTGGATCCTAGTCAGCTGATTTTTGCTTGCAACAAATTTCTCTTGATTCTATTTTATGAATATACATAGTTATAGTATACGAAACGTTGTGTTTTGGTGCAGTACCATTGTGCAGGGTCCTATTGTTATTCACGTATCATGAATGAATTTTCAGTTGTATTAGTGAAACATGTCTTATAAACTGTACGCTAACCTTTGTTGATGATGCTGTACATTTGCTACAATTAAGATGTAGATGTGTATGAAATTACTCTCTAGTCTCTACTCATACGCTATACCATGTAAAGTTCGCTACTGCTTGGAGCCTTGGACGTATATCAGGTTGTTGAACCAAATATCAAAGCTTAGTTGAGTAAATTAAAGCTATATTTAGGAGCACTGATTCCAAGGCACCAATTCGGTGCTCCTAAACGCGACATGAGGTAAAGTGGATCTAGTACTGAACTGTTTAGCATAATAAATTATATATGTGTTGACATAAATAGTTGATCTGGGATTATGTACCATTAGGTTTAATTTCTTTGTTATGGATTTCTGTGAACCTGTGTCACATTTTCTTCGTGTTTCTCATAGCATTGCTCTCGACCTCAATGTGATATGCTTTCATTTGCTTCTTTCAGGAAGGGTTTCCTTGGTATAGCTGTAGTGAATACTGTAGCTGGGTTTTTAAGTGCTTTCTCCCCAAGTTATATATGGTTGGTGATTCTTCGTTGTTTGGTTGGTACTGGTTTGGGAGGTGGGTATGTATTACTAACATGGTTTCTAGAGTTTGTTCCTACCGCAAACAGAGGCAGTTGGATGGTTATCTTTTCAACTTTCTGGACGCTTGGAACAATTTTTGAGGCTGCACTTGCATGGGTATGTTTAATAGCCTTCAATTAAGTAATTAGACAAGGAATAAAAATGGGTTGCATGCATTGTTTTGTTGTTCTTGCCGATGTAAATTTTCTTGGATTTTAATGCTTTAACTTCTTGTATCTCTGTCCACTTATATCTCCCTCCCTCTCTGTGGTGGATCTAGCTCATTGTTGGTCTTAGCTGCAAGGGTGTCAACTATTGCTATATTAGTAATTCGACTAATTTTTCTTTTTCCATAAAGAAACAATCATTTTGTTGAAGCATCATTTAGGCATGTGTTTTTAGTAGGCAAGACCGGAAAAACCTTCATTAATTTGTTGGTCTTATTGCAGATTGTCATGCCAAGATTGGGTTGGAGGTGGCTACTTGCACTGTCTTCTGCACCATCTTTTGCTTTGCTTCTATTTTATGGTCTTACACTAGAATCTCCAAGGTATCTGTATACGAAAGGCAGAACAGCTGAAGCACAGGATGTACTGGAGAAGGTTGCACTGCTGAACAGAACAAATCTCCCTCCCGGTGAGCTTGTTTCTGCTCAAATAACTAAGCTGGAGGAAGAATCTGTCCTGTTGGAAGACACTCATTTGCGCTCCTCAACAAGAAAAAAAATCAAGGATTCCAAAAAAAGCCCCTCTTCATTGTTTCAGCTTTTTTCAACAAAACTAATTACAACCACCCTTCTCCTATGGTTAATATACTTTTGCAATACATTTTCATATTATGGCATTATATTGCTTACCTCCGAGCTGAGCAGTGGGAAAAGTAAATGTAGCTCAATCCCATTGCCTTCAGAAAAAATCCAGGATGCTAGCCTCTACGTAGACGTGTTTGTCACTACTTTGGCAGGTACTACTTATATTTTTCAGTTGTTATGTTGAAGAATATTTTGAAAGATCATACTTGATTTATTTTCCTTTTATTTCTTTTGCCCGAAGAATCTTAGGTAACACTTCTTTAGTTTATATGCAGAGGTTCCTGGGCTTGTTTTATCAGCCATACTTGTGGATTGGGTTGGCCGCAAAATTTCCATTGAAATTATGCTCGTGTTAGGTTTCATTTTACTTCTGCCACTGCTTTCCCATCAACATGAGACATTGACAACAACTTTGATCTTTGGAGCTCGCATGTCCATTACAACGGCCTTCAGAGTCGTCTCTATTTATGCTGCTGAGGTACATCTCAACGTCCAGTATTCTTCTCTAAAGCCTTTTTTTTTTCCACACGAGGAGGACTTTACTGATTTTTATGCAACTTTTGTCCCTCCTTTACCATGTTATGTATCTGTAGGCATATCTCAACGTCTAGGCATATCCCGGGGGGGGGGGGGGGGGGGGGGGGAAAGTATGTATAAAAATAAAATAACAAAAAATTTCAGTAAGGGCATATGTCCCACTTAGCCTACAGTAAATTCGTGCCTGATTGGAAGTGCGTCGTCTATAGGAAGAATTGGGGGGAATAAGAGCATCTCCAATAGACTCTCTAAAATTTGGCTCTCCGAATTTATCACATTAGTAGTTTTTAATAGTCACATCAGCATTTCTCATAGCCACATTAGCGTTTTAGAGTCTCCAAATTTTAGTTATCACATGTACTCCAATGGTGCATTTTCGTTTTTCAAAAATGTTAATATTTTAAAATTTTAAAATAAAATTTATTTTTTAACTTTTTCTTAACTGCTATATTTTTCATATTATATAAACAATCATTTGTTCATTTCATCATCATTACATTCATCTCAACTTATTCTAGCAAAATATTAATTCACATCTCTTTTAGTCTCAAAATTCCAATGGCTTCCTCATCACGATTTTTTCCTTTGTCAGGCTCTAATTCTTCATCTTCATCATCATCCTCTTCATCAGATAACCCTATTGACTCAATGATTCAACGTAATCAAGACGCCTTTCGTGAGATTTTGAATTCAATGAACCCAGAGATAGTAGAGCAAGTTTTTAAACCATGTAAGAAGCGGTACATTCATCGTAATTGAGAGGGAAACCATCGTCAACTAATGAAAGACTACTTTGACGAGAATTGCACATATCCACCGAAGTACTTTCACAGACGATTCAAGATTCGACGAGAACTATTTCTTCGTATCCTGAATGATGTTAAAGCTCATAACGACTACTTCATCCAAAAAAGGGATGCAACAGGTCGTTTGGGGTTGTCTTCTATGCAAAAGATGACAACTGCAATACGTATACTCGCATATGGTTGTGCAGTCGATCATTGTGACGAGTATATTAAAATCGACGAGAGCATTACCATTGAAACCCTGATGACATTTTGTAAGGCTGTTATTGGTGTGTATGGGGAAGAGTACATGCGCCTACCCAACGAAGCCGACATAGCACAACTACTTCAAGAAGGGGGAAGAGAGAGGATTCTCGGGTATGCTTAGTTTTATCGACTGTATGCACTGGGAGTGGAAGAATTGTTCGGTGGCGTGGCATGACATGCACAAAGGACGCTCTCTTACGCCTACACTCATATTGGAGGCGGTTGCCTCAAAAGATTTGTGGATCTGGTATGCATTCTTTGGAATGCCGGGTTCACACAATGATATTAATGTACTGGATCATTCTCCGATATTCGACAGTATCGTTATTGGCCAAATTCCTCCGGTTAATTTCATTTTGAATGGCCATTATCATACAATGGGATATTACCTATCTGATGGTATATACCCTAAGTGAGCAACTTTGATACAGATCATCCCGCACCCAACTACAGTAAAAGAAAAACTTTTTGCTCAAAGACAAGAGGCTTATAGGAAAACTGTGGAACGAGCTTTTGGGGTCTTGCAGAGCAAGTGGGCAATAACGCAAGGACCAGTACGTTTTTGGAATAAAGGGGACTTGTGCCTTATAATGAAACGTGCATCATCCTTCACAACATGATCATTGAAGATGAGCGCTATGCCAATGTTGAAAGATGGACTCCGCCACGGGAGGAGACAATCTCGATTCCCACTTTAATTCAAAATCCATCAGTCTTAGCGACACACATCTACTTTCGCCAAGTCCAAATTCGCAACAAAGAGACAAATACGCGGTTGAGGAAAGATTTAATTAAAAATTTGTGGAGCCGCTTTGGTGAAGAACGTGTTTAATTTATGTTGCATTATTTTACTTTTAAATTATTATGAAGCTTATGTAATGGAATATTTATTGTGTAATGTTTTATTTTGAAATAAATAATTAAATTATTTGTTGATTAAATTATTTAGCCAATATGTATGAAATCTTGTAAACAATATAATATCTAATATTATTTAATTTATTAATTTATAGTGAAAACAAAGACACATTTTTTTTTAATAAAAAAATCATATTTTAAAATAAATTTCAATTTGTTAGGGAAATCAAATAAAAAAAAAAATTATTTGGCTAGCCAATATAGCCGTTAAGGCACTGTTTGGGTCAGCCAAACAGTACCTAAAACGGCTATAATGTCAATAGGAACATTGAAATTTTGAAAACGAAAAAAAATCACCTTTTTCCAATTTTTTAAAACTTTTTTTTATCCAAAAAAAGCCTTTAAGGCACTGTTTGTGTCAGTCAAACAGTACCTTAACGGTTTTTTGGTTTAATTATTTTGAAGAAAAAAAGAAAAAAAAAAAAAAAAAAGAGACCAAAGTAAGCCAAAAATTTGAATTTTAGCTTTTATTTCAGCCAAACATGCCCTTAGGAACAGTGTTCTGGGCTGATATAGTGTTCTGGGCCTGAATTAAAAAAATAAAAAAATAAAAATAAAAATGGGCCCACAAAAAGTGAGCCACAATCGCCTTCCCAATCGCCCTTTTTGGTGACCTCCTTGACGATCACAAATTGGTGGCCACTTTTTCAACATTCCATTGAAGTAAGCCATCTTCAAAATTTGGGCCATTTTCACCAACCAGAGCACTAATGGAGCTGCTCTAATATGTCCTCTTGTAGCTGTTAGAATGGTGAGTCAAACAGCTGCTGTTACTTTGTTTAAAGTTGCAATAGTCCTTTCAGGACTCTGTTCTGTTCTTCCCATTGGAGACCCAAAGGAAGAGAATTAATAGACACTGTCTCTAATTCAGATGCTATATCAACCTTTCTGCCATTGCTTCCCTTGCCCATTGTAATTCAAAGTGACTATTTTTTATTGACTGAATAGATTGATAACAATAATTGTTTTAGCACAATAAGCATAATTAGTCTCTCTATTCAGTATTCACACACACAAAAACAAATTTATGATTATTTTAGCACAATAAGCATATTAACGCATGCAATTAGGATGAAAAGTGGTGTTTTCATCCAAATTAATGGCGTTCAGTTGTCTTAAGAATGTTTGAGACAAGACCGAATTGAACCATTATATATATAGAATACTATATACTTGTACCATTTCTTTTGATTGAAAAATAAATAAATATTCCATTCGTCCATTAGTGGCGTCCACGTGCATCTGACGTGTACCAAATATGCTAAAGTGTTCTCTTTTTTTCTTTTGGTAAACAAATTGGTTACGAGTCCTAGGAATAGGATCAAAATCCTCACCACCACATCACCTACAGCAATATGTCCCACTGTATACACAAATCGCGAGCCACAAAACACGTAATATTATTCGCTTTATCTCCACTGTTAGAACGACGGCGTTTTAGAAGTGGTTATCTGTTAGCACCTATTTTCAATATTAAATTTTCACTACTTTAATTTTGAGATTGTATGTATCACTTTATCACTTTGACCAAGGTTAATCACACTGAAATCTAAAATATTATATTGAAATACATTTTAAAAATAATTATTATTTACATTATAAATATTTGGTCCATTTTTTAATCACACTTTAAAATTAATTTTGAGATGTGTCACATCACTTTTTTTTTATTACCTTTTAACTTTGTGTTAACTTAGTAAAGGGTTGTTTAATATATAAAATGATATTTCTATTCCTATTGAACCCATGCTAAGTAACCAAAATACCCTCAGAAATATATGTATGTATGTGTATATATATATATATATTACATTACAAGAAATCCAACAAAGTTCAGAAAATAAATTGCTTAATTATTCACACACACACTAATTCTTCATATATATCACATTAAAAATAGGAAATATATGTCATATAAATAATAAATAATACCCCTTTGACCCTTTCCTCTTGGATAATTGATGGGAGTAATTTTGTCCTTATATAATTATGATGTTTTAAATTAAAAGACAATTAAAAATA
The DNA here is from genome assembly GCF_030987335.1 of Cornus florida. Classification (NCBI taxonomy): domain Eukaryota; kingdom Viridiplantae; phylum Streptophyta; class Magnoliopsida; order Cornales; family Cornaceae; genus Cornus; species Cornus florida. The sequence goes on from NW_026775580.1 coordinate 79,893,431, forward strand.
AGAGTAAAAATGTCACTTAACACCTATTTTAATAGTGTCAATGACGGAAAAGTGATTTGGGGTGTGAGTAAGTGTAATTTTCAAAAAGTATTTTAATGTGATATTTGGTCAAACCTGATGGTGTGTCAGTAAAATTAACCTTATTTTTTAAATTATATCAATTTAATTCAAAATTTTCGTATACAAAATTTCTATTTCGAAATAATGGTGGTGCAATTTTGAATTAATTGTGATCAAATTTAAAGTAATGTGATGTAATTAGGGGTGCAACTTAGGCGGGCTAGCCCAGCCCAATCTGAATCCAGCTCATAAATTTTGAAATCTGGACGTATAAATTTACAATTCGGGTTTAAGTCGAGTTGGATTTTTTCAAAACCCAACCTTATTCGGTTTGGACCAGGTTCAACCCGAACCCAACCCGAAAACCCAAATTAAACATTTCATAAAAAAAAATAAAATAAAATAAAAATAATAATCCATGATAAACATAAAGTCACAAACCCTAACTTAGGGCTTGGCGCCGTTGGGGCTGCGCTCGAAGAGGAAGGTCTCGATCTCGGCGGCAGCGAGGGTTTCAGTTGCGGAGGATCCGGCTGGCCCCTGCCGATGACGGCGGCGCGTAGCTTGCGGCCAGAGATTCGTGGGTCAGATTTTCCGGCAATAATCAGAGTGTTTGGTTTCAACTTCAAGAGTGGGATTGATGAACGTGAGCTTTTATAGGTGAGTGGGACGGAAATGAATAGAGAATAGAGTGAGTGGGTCTGAGTGGCCATATTGCTAGATTGAAGACACAGGTGTGTAGATATATATATATATATATATATATATATATATATAAGAAGAGACTGAGGAGTGTAACTGTGTAAGCGATGGGGTTGGGTTTAACAATGGAGAAGAAAGTGAACTCGGGTTATTGACATCTTGGGTAAAGTGAGTACTGGTTTACATCAGTTTCACTTTATAGATTCGTTTTTGGACAATTTTTTTGGAAGTTGCATTCAAAATTTAAACTTTATTTTTGTAAGTTTCCACTGAGATTGATAAAAAAATGTTGCAATTATTGCAGAAATGGTATGCTTATGAATACCCTGTCACTCTACTTAAAAGATTAAACAGGTGGAGTGCAATCTGTAAAAAAAAATTCATCTGTCTTTTTTATTTTTTAAATATATTTTAGCATATTTTTCTTTGATTATCATGGATCTTACATGGTCTCTCTCTAGTCCCTTCATTAATGTGCTATTTACAAGTTTATTATTTTATATTTGTGAAAAAAAAGTAGCATAAAGTTTGATTTACTGTCTAAATTACACATATTGTACCATGGCATTTTCATTATTGAAATTGTTATAAGTAGAGGGGGCAAGCTTGAAAGTGAAAGATATAAGTTTTGATTTTTTGAACAATCTGAAATGATATGCCCGTTTTGAACTTTTGATTCTTGCAGACAGATGGATAAATTAAAAGTTTGAAATATATGGGTTTTGAACTTCTAAAATATATGGGGTTTTGAACTTCTGATTCTAGTTACTAAAAATATAATATATATATATGGGGAAAAAAAAAAAAAAATCAACCCGTGAAATAAATAAATCAACCCGTGAACTCGACCCGACCGAACATATTTGGTCCAGGTCATAACCCAACCCATATTGCGTGCAATTCAAGTTGACCCAACCCAACCCAGTTTTGGGTTGGGCCAGCCCACGCTGTACCCCTAGGTGTAAGTTTGAATAAAATGTAATGTAACTATCCTATTTTTAAAAGTGACTTATAAGAATTTGAGTTTTTAAAAAGAGCAAAATGAGTGGTGCGTGTGGTTTTTTTTTTTTCTTGGCAATGATATAAAAAAAAATTGTAAGAATTTAAATTGATGCTTTAAAATCATGTCATTTAAGTAAGAATGATACTTAGGTTCTCACTAATGAAGATTTACACTATTCTTACTAGTGATGTGGACTAATAATAAATCACCATTTTTGTAATTTGGTTATGATTTAATAGTGGGTATTTACTTAACATATTAAATTTAGTTATTAAAGATGGCATGTCTATTTATTATTGGCCCACATTATTAATAGAGATGGTGTACTTAAGTTTTACTCATTAAGTAATAAATAATTAAATAAAAATCAAAAGAACTTAGATTCTCTACGATGCAATGTGACTTCAAATAAGTAGATTTGAGAGGTCATTTTCAGTAGAATAAGATTCACTGTTGAAAGTCACTATGAAGTGGCTCTCACTGTCTCCCGGTACACACAACGTAGCAATTCACAAAACACACAAAGATGTTGGCTGTTGGGTCGCCTTTGGATCATTAGTGAAAAAGATGGTACACTTCATTCACTGCTCATTTATTTCCTTCTCTTTTTTTTCTTTTTTACGTTTATGATATGAGAAGATGAATCCGGATCTCCATATTAGGGTTATGGTGATTTTTAACGTACTCCACCTTTTAAAATAGATGTCCTGTCTAACAAAATATTTATTTTATATTTTATACGTAATTTTAAAAATAAATGCGTTAAAATACTATCTAAATGCGTTACAATAAAAATAAAAATTACCATAATTTTTTTTAAAAAATTCAATACAGTTAAAAGGTATTTCTATACATTTATTTTAAATTTCAGCACAGAGCATACGTTAAAATATAGGATAAATGGATTTAAATTTGTTGAAATATTTTATGTCAAGCTGCAAGCCTGCAACAGAGAACACCATTAGGAGGATCCAGACAATTGAGGAATCATTACTAAAAACACACCCCATGTTCTCACTTTTTTGGCTTTACTATTGTTTTTTCTTCAACGCTACTCTCTCTCTGTCTGTCTGTCTCTCTCTCTCTCTCTAGAGAGTACTGCTAATTTTTGTATGAGTGAATTCTTGAGCTTTCCAGAAATTAAAAAAAAAAAAAAGAAAAAGAAAAAAGAAGTAAAGAAAGAGAAAAAAAGATATTCTTGAGCTCATCTCTCACTCAAGATCAGGATCCTCAACTTGTTCTTAGCCTCATTGCCTCCACCTTTTTATCATCTTATCTTTTAGGTTTTCATTCTTAATTTCTTTTTGTTTCACAATGTTAAGTTTGTTCTCTTTGCTACCTAAGCTTCATCTTTACCCTTTTTGAGTCCTCTGCATTCACACCCATCTCAACAACTTCAATAACCCTAATTATCAAATTTATTTTATTTTATTTATTATTTTTTTTTTTTGTGCGCTTTGTGTAGTATTTATCTACAACTAAAATCTTGTGTTAACCTGTAAGCTGTTAAAAAAAAAAAGAAAAAATCAAAATCTCAAGGTTTGATATATAATTTTTTCTTTATCATCACTAACAAACCCTTAAATCTTCTTGGGTTTATATAATCACTATGTGTTGTAAAATTTTCATTTTTTAACCTCAACGCCATCTCAGACATGGGTCACACTTCATTTCAGTTCTGATGTGATTTTCTGGGGTAAAAAAGCCGTCGCATTTTTTCACCCTTTTGTGGAATTCTAGTTGTTTTCAGATCATTCTTTGTTGGGTTTTAATTTTTTTCTCTGCATTTCCTAACCAATATCTTCATTTTTGTACCCATAATCATTACTAAATTTGAGCTCTTGTTATGTCTGCCTCTGTTTTTTGTCCCAATTTGGGCACAGTCTATCTAAACCTCTAGTAGTTTCAGACCCATTGTCAGTCAATAAAAGCTCTTTAATTTTTCTAAGAGTGTTCTAATTTCAAGTCCCAAATTGGTGTTACTTTTCACATGAGCTATTTGCTTAGAAGATTGATAGAGATTAGAGTATTATGGGGTGGTTTTCAGTAGCTTTTGGACTAATTTTAGTTTCAGTGTCTACATTTGTCAATTCAGTGAGTGGGATTGGTGCTAATTGGGGCACACAGGCAACACATCCCTTGCCACCAGGAATTGTGGTGAAACTTCTGAAGGACAATGGGATTCAGAAGGTTAAGCTTTTCGACGCCAATTACGATTCATTAAGAGCTCTGGGTAATTCTGGAATTGAGGTCATGGTTGGTATCCCCAATGATATGCTTGCTTCTCTTGCTAGCAGTGTGAAGAATGCTGAGAAATGGGTTTCCAAAAATGTGTCTACTCATATCACCACCAATAATGTCAACATCAGGTCAGCTTCTCCTATCTCACCCTTCTTTTAGTTCTCTTATTTCTGTCATTTGAATTTTATTAGATATAATCAGAAGCTAATTTGAAAATTTAGATTAATTTTATGTCTTTTTTAAATTTAGATCTCAATATGTAACTGATTTGTCAGTAGCATCCTTATTGTTGTGTTGTGGTTAATTTAAGAAATGGTACACTACACCTAATAGAATTATGTTAATTTTTTATTTTATTTATTTATTATTATTTTTTTTTATCAGAAGGTGAGGTGTAGCTAGTAGTATGATGGTGTGTTCTGGAGATTGCTATTGCTGCTTGTTTATTAACAAATTTGGACTTTGCTTTACAATATTACATTATTCCATATTTTTCAGTCTTATTTGGTTCTCATCAAAATTTATATGCACAAACTCACTCCCACATGTGCACAAAATAAAGTTCCTTTTTTGGGGGGGCTAAAACTCGACTCTACAGCTCAATTCAATGGAAGCCTTTCTTAAATAAATTTGTTGGCTCCATGTTCCCGTTTTGTGATTCTGCTCTATCATTATTTTTTTGGGTGAAATCACTGAAATGTAAAAAATAATATTGCTAACAATCTAAAAAATATCTAGTGACACACAAAACCAACTCCATAGCGGATCTTAAGTTGAATGTAAATTGTATAGGAATGCAAAATCCCGAGACGGACTAGTAAATCCATATTATGACATCTGAAGACATACTATACCTTTTCTTAGCCAGGCTCCATTAGTACAAGTAGTGGCACTGGAAGAATTTCTAAGTCCCATAAGAATCACAAAATTCACTAAAAATTCACCCCATTTTCATTAAATTTGTACGTTTTGTTCTTCTGTTCCGAAATGAAGTACAGATTACAACAAAAAGGAAGAACAGAGAGTTAGTGGCCTGTAATGGTGGTTATAGAACCAAAAAATAAAAAAGGAAGGGTAGAGGATTAAAATATAGCTGCTAATGAGGGATCGGTATTTGAAAAACTAAGAGCGTAAAAATCTTGTTTTGCAGCTGTCTTGTGGGAATGATGAGGCTTCCTATCAATGATAAAATAACTGGCTGCCATAATGGAATTTGTTTTCAAAGGACGAAATCCTCGTCAGCAGCTTTATCAAATCCTCCAACCTTCCCATTTGGTTCTAACACACCATTACTGGCCATTAACTCTACTTATCTTTTTTTGCAAGTTGTACTTCATTTGCTGACTGCAGATCAAATAAAGTACAAATATCTTGAAACTGGTTTGAATTTTTAGTGAATTACAATTTATTGTAGTGCCGCTTCTATTTGAATTTGTAATCTTGTAATGACAGGGAAGTGCTAGTTGCATCCTGATGGACTGTGTGTCCTACTCTCAACAGATGGTGTTCAACATAGTACCTCTCATAGAAGCTTAAAGATGGTAATATATCACCAAACAACTTATAAAAGACACACCTTCTGTGGTTACATGTCAAGGGGAAAAAAACACACACACATACACACACCTTCTGGTTAATGTGTTTTTGCTTCAGTCTGATATACTTGATTGGCCTCTGAATTATCTAGTATAGTCATAGCGGATCATAATTATAAGTGGATTTGTTGAGTTGGGGCAATCAAGATTGTTACTGACAAAAATGGGGTTTTAAATTCAATTTCTTAAAATTGAACTTTCAGATTTAAAAAATTTTATTTTCTTTTAATCTCATTTTTCATCATTTTTTTGAAAATTTTGAAAATTCTGCATAGGATGATGGTTCATTTCATTTCATATGAAGTGAGATTATATTGATTTTTTAATTTTCTTCATTTGTTCATAAATAACTCTTTTATACAGGTCTAATTTTGGATTAAAAAAAGGCAGTTGAACAGTATCTGTTTGCTTTATGTCTTCTTTCCTATTCAAATAATTGTCTTACTGTTCCCTGCTCTCATTTTTATGATCTTGCTAAAATGTGCAGCTTTACTTCTTTCATTTTTATCGATGCATTCTGTGTCATATATAATTTAAGTTTGTCAAAAGGGAAATGGCCTTCTTGAGTGGTGTAAATGCTAGCATTTTCTTGACTTGCTCCTATGCAACCAACCTTTTTAATGTTACAGGTATGTCGCAGTTGGAAATGAACCTTTCTTGGAAACATATAACGGAAGCTTTCTCACAACAACATTCCCTGCTCTCCAAAACGTCCAATCTGCGCTGATAAAGGCTGGTCTTAGCAACCAAGTGAAGGTCACTGTCCCCCTCAATGCTGATGTCTACGAGAGCTCAACTGACGTCCCATCTGGCGGCGATTTCCGAGCCGACATTCATGACCTCATGCTTGCCATAGTCAAGTACTTGAGCGATAATGGTGGCCCCTTTACCGTCAACATCTACCCCTTCATAAGCCTTTACACAGACTCCAACTTTCCTGTTGAGTATGCGTTCTTTGATGGCAATGCATCTCCTATAACTGATGGCGGCACAACCTATTACAACATGTTTGATGCAAATCATGATACTCTTGTGTGGGCACTACAAAAGAATGGGTTTGGAAATCTGCCCATAATAGTTGGAGAAATTGGTTGGCCGACTGATGGAGATCCAAATGCTAACCTAGACTATGCCAAGCGGTTTAACCAAGGGTTCATGTCCCATATATCGGGCGGGAAAGGAACCCCAATGAGACCTGGTCCCATTGATGCCTACTTGTTTAGTTTGATTGATGAGGATGCCAAGAGTATTCAGCCAGGGAATTTTGAGCGCCACTGGGGGATATTTACATTCGATGGGCTAGCCAAGTACCAGCTTAACCTCGGTACCACGAATTTGGGAGCTTTAGTCCCAGGAAAGGGTGTGCAGTATCTAGAGCGAAAGTGGTGTGTGATGAAGCCATCAGTAAGGCCTGATGATCCAGACGTGGCACCGAGTGTGAACTATGCTTGTGGACGTGCTGACTGCACAAGCCTGGGCTACCAGACAACTTGTGGGAATTTGGATGCTAGGGGGAACATTTCATATGCATTTAATAGTTACTACCAGATAAATAATCAGCTTGAAAAAGCGTGCAAATTTCCGAACGTTTCAATGGTCACAAAAACAGAACCTTCAGTCGGAAGCTGCAGATTCGTGGTCATGATCCAACCGTACTATGGGAGGGCTGAAAGGAGATTGTGCAGTATTCAACAAACATGGGGTTTTGCAGTAGGCCTCATTCTCTTTTTGTGGAGGGTTCTGTGAGCTCTTGTTTAATCTTAGTAGTCTGTTTTATAGGAATAGTTGTATAATAGGGGGAGTAACTTATGAGTAGCATAAGCCAAAATCCAATTATAATTTTGCAATCTAGAAGACAAAACATTTACAATTCTTAGGCAGGATTGCAGATAGGTTTGCTTCAAAGTCTTCTTTGTATGGTAGATGGAGTTTATGAATGAATATTTCTGCTAGGCAGGTTTTAATTGAAGTATGGGTTGATGATGATGATGATTTGGTATAGCATATGCTGATGTGAGAATGTGGAGTTTAGTTGTTAAACCACCACCACCACCAAAACCACCCCCCCAAAAAAAAAGAAAAAAAAACGTGGGCTCAACATTGAGGGAAGTAATTTTTGTTCAAATAATGTCAAATGTTAAATTTGCATTTAGTTCTTCTCTTTTGGCACCATCAATTTATAAGTTTGAATCTAGTTCATCTTTATGGCACCATCAATTTTTTGCATCGAATTTCATATATACTTGTCTGGAGTTAAAAGGAAAATAATGAAAGCATGTATTATTATCGACTGATGTGTCTATCGTTAATTTGAATACTTTGAAAAGAGAGAAATATATCTTTGTTCATCACTAATTAAGAGTTTTGTTGGACAATAGTAATTGAATTAGCCATAGAAGATTAGCACCTTGCCGAGAGAGAGAGAGAGAGAGAGTATCGAATTTCACATATACTTATCTGGTGTCAAAAGAAAAATGATGAAAGTCTGTATTATTATCGAATGATGTGTCCATCGTTAATTTGAACACTTTGAAATGAGAGAGATATGTCAATTTCACATATACTTTGTTTGGTGTCCAAAGAAAAATGATAAAGTATTATTATTGATTGATATATCCATTGTTAATTTGAACACTTTGAAATGAGAAATATATGTCGTTATTCATCACCAATTAAGAGTTTTTGTTGAACAATAGTGATTGAAATAGCAAAAAATGTCAATCATTACTAATAAAGAGTTTTTGTTGGAAACTAGTGATTAAAAAAAAAAAAAAACAGAACAATCGTCCAGTGTGACAGTATTCGTATCAAGAGACTCAAAACACAGGCAGATACAAGGGTGAATTTTGAAGTCATACTACAGCCCAACCTGAAGTTGAAAAGGGCCAAGTAATTGGGCCTTCCATGTCCATAAGGTCCAAGAGGCCCACAGATCCACTAACAGACATAGGGGCTGCTAAATAAATGAAGAATTAAGTACCTAACATTAATATTTCTCATGAATGTGTGTAATTTAGGATTAAACACATCCACAGTCACACGCATGCTACTATGCATAATGAGCCATGATGAACCAACAATCATTTGCCTCACCTTTGCTTTCTAATTACATCACCCAGTCTCCTCTATACACACACACACACATGTATGTACATATACCACTATTTTTTGCATTAGCAAGTTCAACTTATGCTTATTGCAATTCTAGTTCTCTAATCTCATGGAGGTCTCTGCATTTTTTTTCCAACCAATATTTAAGCTGAATCATGAGACTAATAATAAATATATGTTGTACTGCAGGTTATTGAGTTAAAGGATCATTTGATGAGGAGGAAGGAATGTTATGTTGAGGCTTTGAAATTATATTATCAACTATCGTTTTTGTTGGGTGATGAAAAAGAATTCTAAATCTATAGAGGAGATGGTTAATTTTTAGGGTTTCGTGTTAGTAGATCCTTTTCTTTTGGTTTCGGCCTTCGCGTAATTTTGAAAGCTTTCTAAACCACAAAAAAACATAGGCCGACACTACCATCAACGAGTGAAAGTTTCAGCATGCTTAATTAGTATCTCTGAAGTTTCCAATTTTCTTCTTGCCAACAAAGCAGACATCCGTCGGTTTAGTTGCAGGCCTTTTCAGTCAAAATGAAGACAAGAAAGAAGGGAACAGAATATTATCTCTAGACTAACTGAAATTGATGCATTAGGTTTAGGCTAAAAAGACAAGCAAGTCTTTGCTTTCTCAGGTTCCCAATAATGAATTTTTCACAATTTTTATTTTTCTAAATTTCCCATCAACCAAACAAATCTAGAACCATAGAATACACGCATTAAGAAAGAAAGAAAATAAGATGGAAAAAATTATTACCCAACTGTAAAATAATCACTAGCTTGCGTTTCTTCTGCTCCATCACAGTGGCCGCTGAAACTATAGTTTCTCAGCTCAAGCCCAATGACAACACTAACACTGCTTGCAAGCAAACGTCTTATTTATATTTTTTGGTAATTAACATTTTCATTAACTCAAACTATTGGGTACATAAGTGGAAAGAGAGGCATTCCCCTTTGAAAAGAGAAAAGCCAGGAACCCCAGCAAAAATAAGGCTGTATAAACAAAAACGCACCAGGCATGGGAAATGGAGCACCAAAAAAACAGAGTAAACTATCACAAAGTCGGTATCAATTTATCTATAACTGTTGGGAAGAAGATTCCCAGCCATAAACGCAGTATACCACCAATTCATAGCATCTGGGAATATATATATATATATATATATATATATATATATGAGGGTCTGTAGCTACAAAGAGAGTGGGAACTCCCTGATGCAATCTAACAATAATCATGTAGAGTCGGTATCAATTTTTGTAAACGATCTCGTAACGTGAACACTTCCCATCATTATCGTAGCCAATTTGTAGATTTAAATCAAGATCTTTACAGAGAAAACTGTATACCCTCGTGTTGGCAGCTAGATATGCCATCCGATTGGTGGTACCGTTGCCCTGAGTATGTAGAAACACGATCCGATGCTTGTCAATATTTAAGTTTGACAACCTATCAAAAATTTGCCTGCAAAACCATCATTTACAAATCAATGTATTTTGAAACGGAATCTGATTTTAAACTCAATCTTTGTACTAAAAGCTTACCTATAAAGTTCCAATATTTAAGTTTGACAACCTATCAAAAATTTGCCTGCAAAACCATCATTTACAAATCAATGTATTTTGAAACTGGAATCTGATTTTAAACTCAATCTTTGTACTAAAAGCTTATATATATATTCCAATGGAGCATGCTCGGCAAAAGTTAGCACCTTGACAATGTTTTGATGGTCAATTTCTAAAATTATTTTCCTAACTGCCGGTATCCTTTTTATAGGATCTAATGCACAACAGATTCCAAGGATTTTGCACCAGGAAGTTGGTCATAGATGTGGTACAAAAAAGAATTTGAGGAATCTCTCAATATTCCTCTATACCCTGCTTGTTTCCCTTCCACAAAAAATCCGGAAATATTAAGGGTGGAGATTGCCAAAAACAAACAATTATGGGATGTTTTAATGGCGTCACTTGACAACTCTTCAAAACACAAATATTTAGGGCTCTTAAGCGTTCGTAATGCAGCGTGAGTTTCCATGAACAGCCCATAAGAATGTAACTTTTTGTCGTGCTCCAGTTCGATGTTCGAATCTATGAAAGGGCTGCATTTCAAGATCAAACAAAATATTTTTTAAAACAATTTTATAAAAATGAAAAAATTATAAGATCAAACAAAATCTATGATAGGAACCATGCACACACCAGAAATAAGACAGAAAATAAAAAATAAGTACAAAACGACTTACTCAATTACTCTTTACCGACACCGCTCATTCCAAATAACTTCTCCCTCTGCAAGAATTAAACCTATATTAAAAGAACAAAATTTATACACATCTTAATTGATAAAGAGAGCATGCAAAACGTTAATAAAATAATATACTAGCAAAGATCAAAAAGTTAGAAGAAAAATAAAAGTTAGCTACCTGATGATTGAGGGGAAATGTCTAACCCTTAAAATTGCAACAATGTAACCCTAATTATAGACCACCAAAGTGAATTGGGTTTCACTCAACTTCCTCTTCTTCTTCCTCTCAAATCTACACAATATGAAAAATTAAGTATGAAAATTTAGGGTTTTTGAACAAACAAATAATGAAAAAATCACAAAAAAATTACCCAAAAAAATAAAAATGGAATATAGCACTGAAGAGTTGAGGACAAACAATCTACATAATTTTAGATTGAAAAAGAAGAAAAAGACTAGTGGTCTATACATCCTTCACTACTTGTGCATTCACACTCTGCAGTAACAATAACCCGTCTAGGCATGGCTTTTCTGCTCATTTCCTTTGAAGGTACCTTAAGTGATGTGTCAAACTATGGCTTTTATCTTTGTTGAATCTGGTTGTCATTTTAGGATAACCCTCTCTCTCACACATACATACTTATTTACACACACAAATAATGCTTATTAACACACACAAGAGACACAAATTATTTGATATATGTTACATCAAAGTGTCATGTGGACAAAACTCATACATCCAACCCAAATTTACCAATTAGTCTTTCAAATCCTGCAAAGGGAGATTCTGTTTCAGTCATTATCTTCACAAATATTTATAACTAAAATTCATAAAATAAAAAAATAAAAATTATATAAAAAAGATCATAAAAAAATTCACCAAATAGGATTTAGTTTGCAAAACAAGAATTACAGACCTTGGTTAATTGATTTAGGAAAAAAAAAAATTAAAACAAAACTCATACATACAAGTTTGCAGTTGCAGAGAGAGAGAGAGGGAGGCAAGCTTGAGAGTTGAGAGACAGTGGGACAGCGGTTGAAGCTTGCGAATGGCAAACCCAAACTGGAACAGCGGGCGATGGAAACTGAAAGATATGGGTTTTGATTTTTTGAACAATCTGAAATGATATGCCGATATGGGTTTTGATATAGGTAATAGGTTTTGAACTTTTGATTCTTGCCGACAGATAAATAAACTTAAGTATATGGGTTCTTGAACTTCTGATTCTTGTAGATTTTATAGTTTGCAGTTGGAGAGAGAGGGAGAGAGAGAGGGGGCAAGTTTAGAGTTGAGAACGAGAATAGAGATGGAGGCGATTGGAGAGGCTGAAATGATTTGCCCTAAAATTATTTTTTAATTTTTTCTAGTTTCCGGGCTTTTATCTTTGTTGAATCTGGTTGTCATTTTAGGATAGCTCTCCCTCTCTCATACATAATTATTTATACACACACAAATACATGCTTATTAACACAACACACAAGAGACACAAATTATTTGATATATGTTACATCAAAGTGAATGCACTTCTGTTTAGAAATGCAAATCATGTGGACAAATCTCATACATCCAACCCAAATTTACCAATTAGTCTTTCAAATCCTGCAAAGGGAGATCCTGTTTCAGTCATTATCTTCACAAATATTTATAACTAAAATTCATAAAATAAAAAAATAAAAATTATATAAAAAAGATCATAAAAAAATTCACCAAATAGGATTTAAGTTTGCAAAACAAGAATTACAGACCTAGGTTAATTGATTTAGAAAGAAAAAAAAAAATTAAAACAAAACTCATACATACAAGTTAGCAGTTGCAGAGAGAGAGAGGGAGGCAAGCTTGAGAGTTGAGAGACAGCGGGCCAGCGGCTGAAGCTTGCGAACGGCAAAAATGCATATAATCCATATTTACACTTTACAATGTTCACTCCAATGTATCACCGTATATAATGGGGTTGTAGAATTTGGTTTGAGGGTATCAGGGGGAGAAAGAGAGCAGAAAGGCACACACACATTACACAGACCAAAATGGTAATGAGCAGCAAATTAATGTTTTGAGCAGTTAATATTTTCTTTGAATTCGTTTTAGCATATCAATTGTTTGCCAACGAGGCTATGTACATAAAATTTGGCACAGGATAAATATCGCAACTTTAATACAACTAAGATGAATATATTGCTTAACCATGAATGACTTATTACCATACTAATAAATAAGACAGAAAATAAAAAATAAGCACAAATCGACTTACTCAGTTACTCTTTACCGACACCACTCATTCCAAATAGCTTCTCCCTTAGCAAGAATTAAACCTATATTAAAAGCACAAAATTTATACACATCTTAATCGATAAAGAGAGCATGCAAAACGTTAATAAAATAATATACTAGCAAAGATCAAAAAGTTAGAAGAAAAATAAAAGTTAGCTACCTGATGATTGAGGGGACATGTCTAACCCTTAAAATTGCGACAATGTAACCCTAATAATAGACCACCAAAGTGAATTGGGTTTCACTCAACTTCCTCTTCTTCTCTCTCTCTAATCTACACAATATGAAAAAATAAGTATGAAAATTTAGGGTTTTTGAACAAACAAATAATGAAAAAATCACAAAAAAATTACCCAAAAAAATAAAAATGGAATATAGCACTGAAGAGTTGAGGACACACAATCTACATAATTTTAGAATGAAAAAGAAGAAGATCACTACTTGTGCATTCGCACTCTGCAGTAACAATAGCCCGTCTAGGCATGGCTTTTCTGCTCATTTCCTTTGAAGGTATCTTAAGTGATGTGTCAAACTATGGCTTTTATCTTTGTTGAATCTGGTTGTCAATTTAGGGTAACTCTCTCTCTCACATACATACTTATTTACACACACAAATACATGCTTATTAACACACACAAGAGACACAAATTATTTAATATATGTTACATCAAAGTGACGGCACTCCTGTATAGAAATGCAAATCATGTGGACAAAACTCATACATCCAACCCAAATTTACCAATTAGTCTTTCAAATCCAAGGGAGATCCTATTTCAGTCATTATCTTCACAAATATTTATAACTAAAATTCATAAAATAAAAATTATATAAAAAAGATCATAAAAAAATTCACCAAATAGGATTTAAGTTTGCAAAACAAGAATTACAGACCTTGGTTAATTGATTTAGAAAAAAAAAAAAAAAAAATTAAAACAAAACTCATACATACAAGTTAGCAGTTGCTGAGAGACAGGGAGGCAAGCTTGAGAGTTGAGAGACAGCGGGCCAGCGGCTGAAGCTTGCGAACGGACCCGAACTGGAACAGCGGGCGATGGAAACCGAAAGATATGGGTTTTGATTTTTTGAACAATCTGAAATGATACGCCGATATGGGTTTTGATATAGGTAATAGGTTTTGAGCTTTTGATTCTAGCAGACAGATAGATAAACTGAAATATATGGGTTCTAAACTTCTGATTCTTGTAGATTTTGTAGTTTGCAGTTGCGAGAGAAAGAGGGAGGGGCAAGTTCAGAGTTGAGAACGAGAAGAGAGATGGAGGCGATTGGGGAGGCTGTAATGATTTGCCCTAAAAATATATTTAGGATGCAGGTGTGGGGAGGAAAAGTGAATCCGACGGTTCAAAATGGCTATTCGTGTGTTTTTCAGGAATAATATTGAACGGTTGAAGATATGTCCTTTCTTAATTGGTGTGAACTGCTAGGATTGAGTTTGGAATTATGAATCAGATTGTCTTGTTTAAATGTTAAATTCTTAATAGTCCAAAAAATTATTATTGTTTATATGTGATTGTGATGTTTATTTATTTATTTATTTTTGTGGTGGCCCATCATCCTTGGGCCTATAAATTTTGAGGCCTAGGAGACTGCCTTGGTCAGGGCCAGCCCCGGACAAACTACACACCACATCAACTGGGTCTGCCCTCTTGCACAATGAGTCAGCAATAGTCACTTTATTAAGCCCGACCCTCCAAAGAAAGTGCTTTATTTTAGGTTGAACTTTCAGATTCCAAACGGTCTTCAAAAAACTGGAATTCACCACTCTCCTACTACACTTACTTGTTGGATTTAGAAGATTTCTCCTTAAGCTTTAACTCCATTCCCACATGGTAACCGTGAAATTACCGTCATTAGGAGGACCCCAGACAAGACAATCATCACTCCCCATCTTACTAAGAGGAATTTTTAAGATCAACTCCTTTTCAACATGATTAAAGAGTTGACCAATTGGAGGTTCATTCCAGAGATCATCAATAAGTTGAGAAACCACTGAATTTGCCCATTTGTTGATTCAGTAGAAAAAACTTTGAAACCCTTCAATCCATCAACCCAACCATCATCCCTTATCTTTATCTTTGCATCATTCCCAAATTCTCCACTTTAGACCCTCTTTCAAAAAATACCTAGCTCCCAAAAACCTCCTCCATGCCCAAGAAGGGTTCCTACCCATCTGGTTGTTTGATTCCTGTATGTGCTAATGGTTATATAAAGTTTGTGATAGAATATTATTCATGTTAGTTTAATAATTTATGCATTTATTTGTTCTGTAATATAATATATATGCTTTATCTTGTTATCTTTATGAGCAGTGAATTATTACTAAATGCATGGTGCATTGACATAGTCTATGATGTAGATTGTGGTTGCAATGTGCACCAACTCTCTTACATTTTTTAGGCGTTGAAAAGAAAAATTATTGAGCTTGTGTGAAGTAAAGATAATAATTGAGGCGTTGAAAAGAAAAATTATTGTTGCTGCTCGAATATTTCATGTGCTGCAGGATTGGTTTTAGGTTCGGTGTTCATGGGGCTGTTTTTCTTAAAATATTTCAAAATTTTTACATGTGTAAGTCTGTGTCTAGTTATTTTCTATCAAATTTCATTTTCTTTGGATCAGCAGATATTTAAAAAAGGAAAAAAAAAAAATTCCTGGTAGCACCTGCTGTCTGATTTTCCATATCCAGTTGTGAACAGATTTTGATTTTTAAGTCTTACCACTTAAAGTGCAGCTCCTATGCCCAAGGGAAGACAAGGGAGTGATTCTCCGGCATATTTCATTGTACTTCATATCATGTTTTGGGAACCAAGAAAGAGGTGGTTTCCAGTCTCTGAATTTTAATCATTGAAGCAAATGTCAGAATTTTAACCATTAAGCACAAGTGTATGAGGCACAATATGTCGGTTACCGGTGTAAAAAAAAATCTAAATAAATTAACCCTTCTGATTCCCCAAAACATGATTTGAAGTCCCATGAAATATGCATTATTCTCTTTATTTCTCTAGACCAATAGAGGGAGGACTTCTTTGGGTCGGCCTTCCATAACTCTGATTTATGAACTAGTGATAGTAAGAAGTTGAAGTGGAACTGAAACAAAAAGCCTACTGAAAATATTAAAAAGAAATAAAAAATACAAAATGGAGGGGAGGAGAAGAGGTTTGTGGTCGAGAGAGCAGAGAGGAGGAGATATGTTGAGAGCGAGAAAGTTAAGGAAAAGAGGAGGAAGGGTCAGTCAAAACGGAGTTGTGTGAGTACGTGTCCAGAGAGTGTGACGAGTCCTAATAAGATAAGTGTAGTGAAACCCTAGAAGATTTTTTCTTCTTACAAATCGTGGAGGAAAAAGATAAGATAAGTAATGCTTTATTTTAAAATATTCCTGCATTAACATTTACAGTGTAAAGACTAAATAAAGTATATCCATGGTATGAAATTATAATACTATCCTTCTAGATTGGAAATTTTATTAGGACTTTTATGGAAAAAATAGGTTGTTCAATTGTCATAAAAATTAATAAATAAAACTCAAAGAATTTTTCTGCTAACCAGAAATTAAAAATAATAATAATAATAATAATCTGGGCTTCTCGATTGTAAAAAATATCAACGGCATGCTGTGAAGTTATTGAAACCTGGGCTTTGCAATTGTAAGAAGAAATACACAAAATAATTCTAAAAACGAGGAGAACGGGGAGAGTTGGAAATTGATTGAGAAATTGGAGTTTTAAAAATATGAATAGAAATCGTGAAGAAAAGCATACCTTAGTTCGTTTTGGTGGGCGGGGGGGAGAAACAAGAGAGTGAAAGAGAGACGTTCAGACTGGTTCTTTGGAGAAGAGAGATGGAGAAAGAAATACATTATTACTTTCATTTTTTCGAAAAGTAAAATCATAATTTTGATTTCTTTGAGGTGAAACAGAAAATAAAATTATGTTTAGTAGACTGCGAGTTACTTTTGAAATTTGAGAGCAAAACACAGAAAGTGTGTTTAGTAAACTGCTGTCTACTTTTGAAATTTGAAAGCAAAACACAGAAAGTGTGTTTAGTAAAAAATAATAAATTTCTGTTTTTGCTTTTAGTAATTTACATTATTTTATATCTTTTTATATCTATTGCATTTTGGCATTTATAAAGTCTATTAACAAATAAAACTACCGAATTATTTTAGCCTTGACATTATTGGTGATTAAATTTAATCATAGAAGAAACAAATTCAACCTTCATAATCAACTTAAAAGTTGAGGCTAATGATTTCTTCTATTTTTTTGGGTTACACCCAAAACTTACATATTAGTAATGCATGGCTATAATTGCTAAGCCTACGTAAAACCCTTTTTCACAATTATTAAAGTAAATGTCATTAGTCTGCTCTTTATTTTATTTTTCACAAAAAGATAAATCATTTATGGCTCATTACCAAATAAAAAAAGGAAAATTATTAGAAAATAATTCCGCAAGCAAGCAAACAAATAAGTAGAGACAATTCTTTTCTAATGATGTAGGTAGAAAATTTTGAATAATCTCAACCATTTTAATGTCTTACAAATATTTTTCCTAAATAAATTAAAAAATAGGAAGATGCACACTGCCAGATAGTATACCCATCTGGAGGTGAAATTAGCACCTTAAAGGAAAATTTTAGTGTCCAACATTTTCTACAGAGCTACATGTTCAAAATCACTCAAGATTTGGAATCAAATAACCAGAAGTATATTAAAGATTGACCAAAAATTCTCATATAAGCAACAACATAAAAAGCAAAATTTCATTTGAATTTGTCAATGTATTCAACTTATCTTTCTAGCAGTATGCATTTTTGTGCTAGATGATAAAAGTTCAAACAATTTGGGATAAAATTACAATGAATGCTGTATTTTAAATTTACAACTTGAACAAGCTGCTAGGGCAGGTGCTAGAAAAATAAACTAAGCGATCTTAAAGAACAAATGAAATTTGACTAAAAAAGGAAATGAAAGAAACACAACTTTTGAAATGCTTACCTGCTGATATGCGTGGAAGTAGAGTGCAGCAAGGATTATTCACATTCTTCTTATCACATGGTCAACCAAAAATGGACGAAATTTTAGGCAGAATTTTCAAATTAAAAAAATAAATAAAGAAAGACCAGATGAATTTCATGAAAACATTCAAATGGAAAAGTTTCAAAAGCCAATCAAATAGAACCAACTATCAGCTTGTGAAGTGTGGCCAAACAAGACTCGGTTTTCCTTGAGAGTTACTACTATAGAATCAAATAGAGCCCACGAAATATATAACAGATCTACCATGCATCACAGATCCAAAATTCACCAAAAGTTTACTCTGTATAGCTCTCACCTAAGGGCGGCAGCTCATCAAGCCATTTGCAAAATGATTCAGGAAAAAAAATTGTAGATTCTAGGGCAAAATTTTCATATACGAGGAGAGATAGAATCTGAGAAGAGAAGGCGAACTTACAGGTGTTGTTGTTGGTTGGCCGTTGAGTCTCCTTCGCCGATCGACGGTCGCAGATAAGGGATGAAGAATCGCCTTGGTAGAAGCAGATCTGAGGGCGAGATGCTAGGGTTGCGTCATTGAGATGATGACATAAATGAGGACAGATTTTATCTTTCAAAGTTAGCGCTACAGTGTTTTTACTTAGCGCTACAGTATCAAAAATACTTTCTCCGCACAGTACAGAAAATAGAGAAAGTGAGAACTCTTCTCTTTACAAATTTAGAAATTACTTCCTTAAAATGAAAAAGTAAAAGTAATTTAATAAACGTGATTTTACTTTTATTTTTGTTTTCTCAGAATTGACAGCAGAAAGTAGGAATTAATTCATATTACTAAACAGACCCAAAGTAGATCGGCACACAAAACTAAACAAAAAAACTAAACAAAAATGCATTTAGGAGCAGGCGATGTATTCAAAATTTCTTGGTGTTTTTTCAGTATCGTTTCCAACTTCATAAATGATACATGAACTTAACATTGATACCATGATTCATAACGAACAGGTTCTTTATCAGAAATATCAGTCCTACGCTGGTAAGTAGAACGATTGCTAAATATGCTGAAGAATTTTATCGGTTTTCATCTCGTAATATATATATATATATATATATATATAATATTGAAAGATGGTAATCATTATACAGTAATGATATGTTAATCATAATCCTTGGTGCGTGGACTGGAACAAGCTGAATCTGGGTCTCCATGAAGCCGGTGCTAGATCAAATAGCTCTGTATTACAAGTGTTTGTACTATAATTATCGATTAATTATTAGAAGATTGAAATGTGACCGATATCTTGAAATATAACTGATTTTATGATTACTTGAAATGTGGCCGATCACACTTGCTCAGAATATACCCCAATATTATAATAAATTTGAAGTGTTAGTGCATCTAACGAAATGGTTGTAAGAATAACATATGGCACAAGTTTTGGGGAACAATTAAAGATGAGGAAACTACGTAGTTTTCTGGATAGCTACTTCAGATTCTTAAAAAAAACAAAGTGAGTTAAAACGTGAGATCAAAGTGGGTTAAAGAATATAGTTGAGAAGACATGTGGAAAGATAGAATTGGAAGACCACATGATAACTACCCGTAAGTTTCAAATTATTTTATTTTCTTTAAATTTATTCTTGTCTAATTAGATTTCCTTCTATTAAAAAAATCATAATAAATAGATTAATTCAGGTTATATTTTTACCAATTTAAGTGATGAATCTACAGTGGCTTTAGGATGCACAAAACTATATTTGTATAAATACCTAATTAAGATACTCTAGAGGAAGCAGATTTTGCACCTTTCGGAAACTGATAATTTAATGCAAGCAAAGTAGATTAAACAGAGCATATAATCAGGCCATGCTTAAAAGAAGAAGGTGTTTATAGCTCTAACTATTAAAATAGCAGCTTCTTTCTTTGGGAGACATGAAGATGGTTGCAGAACCTCCAAATTATTTCCCTGTGCTGATGGTTCTACTCGTGTGTGTTTCCAGACTATATTTAATTTTCCCATTAAATTCACAACTTTTTAAAGCAACTGGATTCTCTCAAATCAGTTTGGGCCGGGGCTGCCTATAATCTGATATTGTACATGTAACTTTGAATTACATCATTTTTATTCTTTATTTGTCACTATAAACTTTTAAGCAATTTACCTTCTGTTTGTTATGCCACTTGCTCACATTTTTGTCACTTTCATTTTCTTTTTCTTTATTTTTTTTTAATGAGAATTTCATAATTGTATTGCAACCTAAGGGTTAAGTAACTTACGGTCCAGTTATACCTCCGCTATTTCATAAAAAAATCACTAGACCGAAAAAAAAATCTTAATTGTGCTGCAAATTTAGGTTTTAGGGGCAGGCATTTGCAATCAGTTGACCAATTCCACAAATCGTACTGCACAACTAGGACTCTGGCCCTACAAAATCCTTTCTTAATTATTTGGATTGTGCTGGTCGACCATTGTGTTCGAAATACGAACTTGTTTAAGAGGTCCTATCATTGTTTTTCGGAAGGTAGTTGAGATCCTAACTTGATGATCACTTTGAATATTTAAAAATATAGTGTTTAGAAGTGTGGTTTAGATTGAGAAAAATTACAGCATGGCATTCACCGAGATAGCAACAAGCCAAACAAGCCCAAAAAATTGACTACACAGGAAGGCGCAGCCCAGCAAAACAAGCAAAACATTTCAAATAGACCAAAGCTGGCCCGTTATATTCGCACTCAATTCCGATTAGGGCTTGAGCAAGCCCTGATGGCAATAACGGTCCTCATTTTTATATGCTGGTGCTACTTTAATGACCTTATTTCATTACTAGCATGGTTCTCATTTGTTTTTGAAAGCAATTCACTTTTCAAAAAACACAATTGTGAAACGTACTCCAATTTGCATTACAATTTACTTAGATATAAGATGATTCTTTTCTCATTCCTTTTCTATTTCTTATTCAATTTCAATTCATCCTAATTTAGATGATTCTTTTCTCATTCCTTTTCTATTTCTTATTCAATTTCAATTCATCCTAATTTAGATATAAGACATTTGGCCTTTTAACAAAAGTGAAAAGTCTAATAGTTTACAGGTGTGTTGTACTTTACTTTTGGTAATATGTATAGTATCTATATACAATATTGTGCCTTTTGTTGTTTGTTCTCCCTTTATAAAGACACTTTGACTTTGCAAATGAGCCAAATGAATAAGGTAATAAAATAAAATTTTCTATCAAAAAGTACAGCTAATATATTTATTTTTTTATTTTCATTAGAAAACTGATGTCTCACAAAAAAAAAAAAAAAAAAGGCTTACAAATTTTCTTCTTCGCCGAAGTGGCGTGTCCAAATATTGGATACTTTTAAGCCAAATCTCCATTTCCTGTAAAGTGATAGATTGATGAATCTGACCCCTAGACACGAACCCGTACCCATACCCAAGTCTGGGTAACATAAATGGCAACAACTATAGATTGAACATATGAAATATCCGAACAAATAGTATCTATGTCTTATGTATTCATTTGAATCCCACCAGGATACCTAGAGATAAGATTTATAAATCTTCCCCTCATCATTTTTATTTTATTTTTTAATCTGTTTTAAAACTAGAGGGTTTCAATCTATAAGAAGCTCCCAGCCAAATTCAAATGAACAGAGAAGTGCAACCTAAACAATGAAAATATAAAACTGCATTAGGCTCTAAGCTCATAAGCTATAAATAGAGCTTTTGGAGCAGGATAAGTAACGTATTATAAACTAGCGCTCAAGCAGGGATCACATGTACTAAAATTATCATTCAAATGAAAAGTTAAGACACATGTATCATAAACACACTTACTTGGAAACTTATTCTTAACCGCATCAGTACGAAAAGTACGGCTGCTAATTAAGCCATCGCCGCCTCTCACAAGTGTTCCTCATCATCATTTGCCGCTAATAATACAAAAATTCAGTCAGACAAATTTGACCGGCGAAGATGTAAGGATGTCCAAATTCAGGCTTAAACCAAATTTTAAGGTAAACCAAAAGTCTTTTGTCAACAATAAGAAAAGTCGTGGTTAAATATGCTATAGGAGTTGAGGTCTTTACGAAGTAGAACAACGTAGTAAAGGGCAATCGGCAATGACAAATACTTTCCACAATCAGTGAAGGAAAAGAAGGCAGCAGAGTTCACGCAGCTGGAACAGAATAATGAGATGTCAGTTAGTGAGTACGAGAGGAAGTTTACAGAGCTATCCCGATTCGCTCCTCACATTGTTGCGAATGAGTTACACAAGGTTAGAAAGTTTGAGCGAGGATTGGTCTCTTATGTGAAGAAGTTTGTGGTGGGTCATCGTTTTGACACATATGCTAGAGTGGTGGAATGTGCTATGGCAGTAGAGGAGAATAATAATATTGCCTTTCAGAAACAGAAGGAGCGTAGGGCAGAACAGAAAGGTAAGGGGACTAGCAACACTCAACAGAATCAGAGTAACTCTCAACAGAATCAGAGGGGTCAGCAGCAGCAGCAGACTCAGAGAAACTGGCAGGGTCAGTCTTGGCAGAGAGGTAGACAAGATTGGCGAGCAGGGAAACGGCAGAGAGTTGGTGAAGGTGAGCAATCCACAGCTTTAGTACCAGCCACACCTCATGATGCACAGCCATATCAGTTCAGCGGGCATTGCTACAATTGTCGTGAGCAAGGACATTTGGCTCGTAATTGTCCCAAGCCTCACAAGAATAACCAGCAGAAAGGTCAGGCACCACATCAACAAGGAGGTGCAAGGGTTTATGCAGTTGTTCCAGATGGGAGACAGGATCGTGCACCACCAGCAGTGGAAGGTACACTTACTATTTATGGCAGTATAGCTAGAGTACTATTTGATTCAGGTTCTTCATTTTCTTTTATTGCACTATCATTTGTGAATACACTGGGATTAGAACCTGGACATATAAGTAATGCCTTATCTATTACAACTCCACTCGGGAGCGCGACGACACTTGATAGAATATGTCGTGCTTGCCCTGTTACAATTGGGGAGTTGGAGTATCCTATTGATTTAATAGTATTACGTATGAGAGAATTTGACGCTATACTGGGTATGGATTGGTTGGCTAGATATCATGCTCAGTTGGACTGCCATGAGAGGATTATTGTATTCTCAGTTCCGGGACAGTTTCCTTCTCGATATAAGTGTGGGGAGTTTGAGGGCACCATGACTATGGGATTTCTGGCCCACATCGAGGTGGTTGAGCAATGCGTGACTATAGATCAGTTGCCTACAGTGTCAGAGTATGCAGATGTGTTTCGGGATATTCCAGGTTTGCCTCCTAGGAGGGCAGTGGATTTCTGCATCGACCTCACTCCTGGTATTTCACCTATCTCTAGGGCACCCTACAGAATGGCGCCAGTTGAATTGAGTGAGTTGAAGAAACAGACTCAAGAGTTGCAAGATCGGGGGTTTATTCGACCTAGCACATCACCTTGGGGAGCACCTGTTCTTTTTGTCAAGAAGAAGGATGGGTCACTCCGCTTATGTGTTGACTACCGTGCGCTGAATAAGGTCACTATTAAGAACAAGTACCCATTGCCACGCATCGATGATTTGTTTGATCAACTCAGAGGGGCGCAGTTGTTCTCTAAGATTGACTTGAGGACTGGGTACCATCAGCTGAGGATTAGGGATGAGGATATTCCTAAGACTGCCTTTAGGACTCGTTATGGCCTCTATGAGTTTTTAGTCATGCCTTTTGGGCTGACTAACGCTCCGGCAGCTTTTATGGATTTGATGAACCGAGTGTTTCGACCTTACTTGGATCAGTTTGTTGTGGTATTTGTTGATGACATTCTGATATATTCCAAGACTAAGGAGGAACATGAGAGACACTTGAGCATTACACTTCAGACTTTGCGTGAGCATCAGCTCTATGCTAAGTTTGAGAAGTGTGACTTTTGGCAAGAGCAGATTCAGTTTTTGGGGCACGTGATCTCTAAGGATGGAGTTTCAGTAGATTCTGCCAAGGTGGAGGCTGTGATGAGTTGGAAACGGCCTACTACTGTCACTGAGATTCGTAGCTTCTTAGGACTGGCAGGATACTACAGGCGTTTCATTAAAGGTTTCTCCAAGATTGCTGCACCATTGACCCGTTTGACTCGGAAGGATGTGAAGTTTGTTTGGGATCACCGCTGTGAGCAGGCATTTGAGGAGTTGAAAACGAGATTGACTTCGGCACCAGTTCTTACCATTCCTGTTAGTGGTGAGAGATTTGTGATTTACACAGATGCATCACATCAGGGTCTTGGCTGTGTTTTGATGCAAGATGACAAGGTGGTAGCGTATGCCTCTAGGCAGCTTAAGCCACATGAGCAGAATTACCCTACACATGATCTGGAATTGGCAGCAGTGGTTCTTGCATTGAAGGTGTGGAGGCATTACTTGTATGGCGAGGAATTTGAGTTATTCTCTGATCACAAGAGCCTCAAATACCTCTACACTCAGAAGGAGTTGAATATGAGGCAACGGAGGTGGATGGAGAAGATGAAGGATTTTGATATGACCCTTCAGTATCATCCTGGAAAGGCTAATGTGGTAGCGGATGCCTTGAGTCGAAAACCGAGAGGATTAGTTGCCTTTATGATGATTCAGGAGTGGATGATGTTAGAGGCATTGGCAGAGTTTTCTATAATGCCGAGTTCTCAGAGTACAGGGGCTCTTCTTTGTAGTTTGACTGTACAACCTACTTTGATCAGCCGGATCATTCATTCTCAGACTCAGGATGACAGGTTACAGACCAAAGCAGTTGAGGCTGTTAATGATGAAGGTAATGTTGACTGGACATATGGAGCTGATGGTGGTATGAGATTTCGAGGTAGGCTATGTGTTCCAGACTTAGCAGACCTCAAGAGAGAGATTTTAGAGGAGGCACATCACTCTAGGTACACAGTGCACCCAGGTGGCACTAAGATGTATCATGATCTTAAGAGGCAGTTCTGGTGGGAAGGCATGAAACGTGATGTGGCAGAGTTTGTATCTAGATGTCTCACTTGTCAGCGAGTGAAAGCTGAGCACCAGAGACCAGCAGGACTATTACAGCCTTTGCCTGTGCCTGAGTGGAAATGGGAGCATGTGACGATGGATTTTGTAGTGGGGTTACCGAGGTCGATACATAACCATGATACAGTATGGGTGATAGTGGACCGATTGACTAAATCAGCTCATTTTCTACCCATTCGAGCTACTGATACTGTAAAGGAATTGTGTAAGATCTACATTAGAGACATAGTTAAGCTTCATGGAGTGCCGGTGTCTATTGTCTCAGATCGTGATCCTCGTTTTTCATCTCGATTTTGGAGTAGTTTCCAAGCAGCTTTTGGTACTCCTTTGAGTTTGAGTACTGCTTTTCATCCTCAGACCGATGGCCAGTCTGAGAGGGTCATTCAGGTGTTGGAGGATATGCTTCGTGCTTGTGTGCTAGATTTTCGGGGCAGTTGGGAGGATCACATACCATTGGTTGAGTTCGCTTATAATAATAGCTATCAGGCTAGTATCGGCATGGCACCATATGAGGCACTTTATGGTAGACCTTGTCGTTCACCTGTATGTTGGGCTGAGGTTGGTGATGGTAGTTTTTTGGGGCCAGAGTTGGTGCAAGAGACTACGGAGAAGGTTGCCATCATTCGAGATCGACTTCGCACAGCTCAGAGTCGACAAAAGAGTTATGCAGACCGACGCCGTCGTGCTTTGGAGTTTAGCGTGGGTGACTTGGTGTTCTTGAAAGTATCACCAATGAAGGGGGTTACGAGATTTGGTAGGAAGAAAGGGAAGTTAGCTCCTCGATTCATTGGACCTTTTGAGATCACAGAGAGGGTTGGAGTGGTGGCATATAGATTGGCTCTACCACCTAGACTATCAGCTGTTCATGATGTTTTCCATGTCTCTATGTTGAGGAGGTGCTTGAGGGATGA
This sequence comes from Cornus florida, assembly GCF_030987335.1. Taxonomy (NCBI): domain Eukaryota; kingdom Viridiplantae; phylum Streptophyta; class Magnoliopsida; order Cornales; family Cornaceae; genus Cornus; species Cornus florida. Next base: position 79,919,606 of record NW_026775580.1, read on the forward strand.
AACTCAGGTCATTGACTGCACAGAGGTCCAGATTTGCCCTAATACGACCTATGTTGAGACACCTGTTCGCATTGTTGACAGTATGGTGAAACAGTTGAGGCGGGCAGAGATACCTCTGGTGAAGGTACAGTGGAATCATCAGGATGAGAGAGAGGCTACTTGGGAGCTAGAGTCAGAAATGAAGGGAAAGTACCCACATCTATTCGAATAAGGTACGCAAATTTCGAGGACGAAATTTCTTTCTAGGAGGGTAGAATGTAAGACCCGTGTAAAATACATATATATATATTTATATCATATATTTATTTACTTAATATAATTTAATGGTTATCTCTGTTTTAATTTAAATGGGTGATTGTGATAAAGTTTGTTAAATAATTTAAATTTAAAAAAAAAACTAATTTATCTCACCAGACTCCTTATATCTCTATAACTCTCTAATACGTTTTATTTATATATATAAAAAAAGATATATTAGCACGATAACGGGAGAAGAAGGGACCAGAGAGAGTGATTTGACGTCGTGTTTTCCTGCAGTAGCCGGGGGAAAGGAACGGTAATCGGGAAGTCGCGTAGAAAGGAAGAATTATTTATACCAGGCAAGTTAATCTTGCATTGTACTCTTATATATATTTGGAACTTGCTTTTGATGAATTTTGTATGTTTTAATAAATAGTAGGAAAAAAATATATATATATATACTTAATGATAGTTATGATTAGGATAATATAGTTGTATAGGTTGTTGTCTTGAATTTAATTGGACGAGAATTATTTATTACTAAAGATTAGATAAAAATTCAATTGTAGAAACTTTGGTTATTGGTTTTGTTAAATTTGTAAAGATTGGTTATGTTACTATTATATTAGTAAATTGAAATATAAGTCTACATGTTACGATTTATTGATCTCACCAAAATAATCAGAATGATTATTAATATTTAGTTATTGTTATGAACAATTTGTCTGATGTAGTCTATGAGATATGGTTCGAGGACTGGATCATAGAATTATAAATTGTCTATTATGTATGTTAACTTTGGATCTATATATATACATGTATGTATAATTCATGTAGGCATGTAGATGAAAGCAAGCATCTTTATATGGATATATGTATATATGATTAGAAACGAACATGTGAATTAGGAATTGAAGCCTTGTCTGCATTTTTTTTTGATTGAACCGAAATTGTACGATCCTAATCTTGTTATATAAAATAGTTGATGATCCGAATCAAAGTCCCATAATTTAGGTTACTGATGATACAGGTTGATAGATAAATTTCTTAAGATATTGATTGGATTGCTGGTACATTATGAGTCTAATTGGGATGGAATGGTTAGGGTGTAACTTTGAATTTTTCTTAAATTTAATCTAGTATGCCTTTAGAATTCTTAAGTGATTGTATGCATCGGATTATAGTTGGCAGTAGTATTGCAACTTGATTAGGATTTTTATATGATTTAATATTAACTAATTTGAATACTCTTACTTTTTGGTCATTCTTACCTATATATATATATATATATATAACTTGCGAAAATTGAGTTTAGAGACTGTCTGTTTGTGATTGATAGATATAGAGAGTATTGCATTGTATACATGATTACTTTGGTTCATGTCAATCACGTAGCAGGACTGGATAATGCGTGCATCAATGGCATTTGTTTATACATATGTTTATTTGATATTTTATACATCTGAGTTTAGCCCATAATTACAGTGACTCGTACGCACGTGATGGCTGGGTTAAATTGCAAGTTACTCTTATTTTTCATATTTCATTGATATTGAAAATAAATTGAAATAAAATACAATTTGATTAAAGGAAATAAAATAAAATACTATTTCTTTATATTTTATTATTATTCTTTTCAATTGATTTTTTAAACTAAAGGAAATAAGGAAAAATAGTATTCTTATTCTAAAAATATTAGACTATGTCCAGAATTTAGTACTCTAAGTGGTTGGGTCATTAGAGTTCTATTTTTTAAATTAAAAGTGTGTTTGGGTGTATTACTTATTAATTTAAATTATTAATTGATAATATATTTCGTAATTTATCATAATTAATAATTAATGGATGAGTTTGGATTAGTCGAATGGGTAGTCAGGGGTTGATCCTATGATGACTTTTGGGTATGGTCAGGGACCTACTTATTTGGGAGTGCACTACCCTTTTGTTATGGCCATGGGTCTAATGAGCCCTTATTATTGTGATGACCCTGTGGGCGGGTGTGCCGTGGGCGGGTGCGAGAGACACTGTCAGGCTACCACACTGGCGAGCTACGGGTGCACAGTCCCACATCGCCTGGGTAGAGGAAAGGTGAAGTACTTATATGTAAGTGTGTCACCTCCAATTGGTATGAGGCCTTTTGGGGTGAAGCCTAAGAGCAAAACCGTGCGGGCTCAGGCCCAAAGCGGACAATATCATACCATGTGGTGGAGTGGGTCGTTACAAATGGTATCAGAGCCTGACCCAGCCGGAAGTGTGCCGACGGGGACGTCGGGCCTCCAAGGGGGGTGGATTGTGATGACCCTGTGGGCGGGTGTGCCGTGGGCGGGTGCGAGAGACACTGTCAGGCTACCACACTGGCGAGCTACGGGTGCACAGTCCCACATCGCCTGGGTAGAGGAAAGGTGAAGTGCTTATATGTAAGTGCATCATCTCCAATTGGTATGAGGCCTTTTGGGGTGAAGCCCAAGAACAAAACCGTGCGGGCTCAGGCCCAAAGCGGACAATATCATACCATGTGGTGGAGTGGGTCGTTACAAATGGTATCAGAGCCTGACCCAGCCGGAAGTGTGCCGACGGGGACGTCGGGCCTCCAAGGGGGGTGGATTGTGATGACCCTGTGGGCGGGTGTGCCGTGGGCGGGTGCGAGAGACACTGTCAGGCTACCACACTGGCGAGCTACGGGTGCACAGTCCCACATCGCCTGGGTAGAGGAAAGGTGAAGTACTTATATGTAAGTGTGTCACCTCCAATTGGTATGAGGCCTTTTGGGGTGAAGCCTAAGAGCAAAACCGTGCGGGCTCAGGCCCAAAGCGGACAATATCATACCATGTGGTGGAGTGGGTCGTTACATATTCTATCATTCTTCTTTTTCCGTAAGTTTATGATCATCACAATTATCCTTCCCTGTATCACACATAAATGGAATAGGCCATATTTATTATCTTATTTCATTCATTACTATTGAGATCTCTCTCACCCATTATATTTATTTTTTTCCAATCAAATCTAATTATTCTATCCAAATTGTTTAGCCTACTTTTATTTTATTCCTCTTGAAACTAATCTTCTTTTTCTCTTAACGGTGCATCCACAGGTCAAAATTATACATGTCTAGACAACCTAAACCGGCCTTCCTTTTATTTTATTAGCAACAAGTGTCACTCTTGATTTATGTCACGTGTTAATTAAATAGCCATATTAACTCTAGTTATGTCTTCTCCTAGGCTCTCAATCATCAATATCCACTCCAGAGTTGTTGTCCAAGGAATATGTATATATATATAAATCCACATTAAGGGTAGACTTGATGCACCCATTGTCATCAAAGGCCCAAGGTGCACCAAGGCACTAGATGTCCTCTGGAACCTAGAAACAAGGCGAGGTGCACAATGAAAAAATTAAATTACTATTAAAGTATTCATATCCCACATTAAAGACATAAATATTGTCAAAGGCGTGTTTGGGCACACAGCAGGCACAGGTTGCGCCTTTGACAACACTAGATGCACCAAACTGCATTCCTTGGGAATGAATGCCCCCAAACACTCAAAGCGAACTCGATAGGGTGCACCTCAAATCTCCCCTGAGAGGAGGCCATCATTTTCATCCTACTTTTTCTATATATGTATCAATCTGTGTTATATGTATTTATAAAATATATTGGTCAACCGTTTGAGACAGAGGAATTTAAAGGCCACTCAATTGTTTGAAAAACAACTCGTCATTTTCAAAAGTCTCCAATCATACCTAAGAGGACCAACATCTATAGTGACAAGTGTAAGCGTAACAATGACAGCATTAATAAAAAACTTGGTTAAAATCTAGTATAAATGAAGAAAATTATAGTACCATACTTATTATAGACTTCAAATACATGCATCATCACTGAATCCATGAAAGATAAGAATTCTAACTTATTATTTCATATCAGTAACCAAATATACAACCATCAACTCTCTTTTACATATCTTGATAAGTAAAGCATCCAAAAAAAAAAAAAACACGAAGAAAAAAGAAGAAGAAAGAATTAATAGTAGAGAACTTAAGCACCCCAATAGGAGTCTACTCTCCCTCCACAAAATCCACCACCATAAGCACAAAGGTGTCGGCCCTCCATTAACCCCCACTATACAATCTCTCCAAGTCTCAAGCAAGCTCATCATCGTAAAAAGCCTTACCCAGTATACCCCGAACAAACCCAAGAGCATGGCCAAGCTATCCCGAGCCACTAGACAATGAAGAAGTAGATGGTTCACCAACTTCTCATCCCTCTTCCACATGCAGCACTAGTTCACAATAATCTGTCTCCTCATCCTCAAGCTCTTAATCATCAATATTCATTCCAAAGTTGTTGCAAAGTTAAAATAAAAAACAAAAAATATAAAAATAAACCACCTCTCTTTTGCAAATGTGCGGAGGAGGAGAGAGAGATGTTTGGGTGCTTTGTTCTTCCTTCAACAAGGAATTTTGGAACTGTCAATACGTGGTGCAATATATATTATGACCTTTACTCTCATAATTTAAAAGTTGAACAATTTAAACCGACACATAAAGATCATTTATCATAAGCATGGAGTATGCAAAGAACGAGTTGACTACTTGACTTATAAATTTTTTTATATGTTTGACATTATGAGAGACAATCTCTCTGGGGAATGCCAAGGTGAAAACTTATACCTCCCAGGTACCACTGAAAGCACACCCTTGGGGCTGAGTCAGTGCACCGGCCAGAGTAGGATTACGAGAAATGGCAGCAGCAACCAATTTATCAGCTTCTAGCATCATTAATGCAGTTCCAGGAGGGGTTGTAGATTCCCAAGCATATTCAGAAGCAGCATAATTCACATTTTCTCCAAGAAACATTACCTGCAAGTGTATTATTTCATAGACTAATAAAAGAAGAATGAACCTAGTCCGCACCCTTTTTTGGGGTTATCAGAACTAAGCATACTCATCAATGAACCTACTGATAATATAAAATGCTTACAGCTGCCTGGACTAATCTCTGTAATGCCAGAGCCGATTTCGGATCAGAGGCAGATACCCTATCTATTGATCCATGACCTGCTCCAACAAGACAAGTCTGCAATTTGAACAATCATTAAATAGAAATGTGGTTAGTAAAAATCATTAACAAATCATAAGCGCAACAAAAGCTTATATATTTTCAAAGTTACTCTACTATAGGCCACTTCCTATCTAAATACCAGATGGACGGCTGACATACAACAAAGATGACCCTGAAAGGGAGAGAGATGGTTGAGAGACCTTTTAAAGTGACAAAAGTCGTTTACAAGGTCAATTAAAGTAATAGAACCATGACAGCATGTCAGCCAAATGTAAAATGGGGAATCAACTCTAACATGTATGAGCAGGAAACACAGTGAGAACAAAAAACAGCAGGAAGTATGATCAAGAGTGTACAATTCTAGGGCATGAGTCAACAAGGAAAAAATTTTAAACACTTGTGGAAAAAAGGAGAAAGTTCCATATGTGAAAGTAATAGATGGTTAGATTGTTCTTTAGGTTGTGGCATCAGTGAATGATCCTTAACTAGATGGGCCTTCCCTTGTCCTTTTAGAATATCTAGGCTTCAAGGGTCCCCTATTTTCTGGGGTCCATTGTCATCCTGTTCACTTTTGGGACATCCACTCTTTCCAAAAATTGAATGGTCAGGAAAATATTGAGCTTTCGTCAAATTCCCCCTTCCTAAGGAGATATGTATATCATCTTTAGGCCAAGTGAGACATGCTTGAGATCAAAATTCAGTGAGACTGTTAATTCTAAATCTTATTTTTGACATCTTTCAAAATCTGAAAACTATTCCTTCTTTGCAGAAAACCTTATCTGTAAGGCCTAGGTTACTCCTAAAGTCAAGGCTCTTTTGTTTAGTATATGGCCCATAATAAAATGAATACCAATTAGATGAACCCTGCCACAATACCCGATAACCTTGGTGCTAGTTACCTTAGTAATCCCTAGCTTTTGCATTAGGGGTACCTCGGGGAGGCCCTGAAACACCATTTCATGTTTTCTACCCTTTTGAAGATCTAAGAACAGTGTATGCCTTGACTTGCATTATTGTTTAATTGATGGCGATCTCAATTGGTGGTAGGGTGGATTAGATTGGGACTTTTTGAGCCTTGGCAATATAATCATATTCTGAGAGAGATTTTTTATTTGTTTACTTCATTGGAGGTGGAAATCAAATGGATCCCAACATCAACAAAGAAAAAGTAGACTCTTTGGCTAAAAAAGGGGCTTGTTCTTTAAATTCATTATATGAGGGCCAATTTTCTCTCAATGAAGATTGGTTTGTTATCCTCTGAAGGATAGCTCATCTTCTTTCTTGTATTCTTACTTATCTCTTTCATATAATCTTATAGTTTGCATAATTTTTCTACATTAGACTTATTCCACCTGCTTATTTGAATGACATACAAAATAAATAAGTAAAAAAGACAATGAATTATAAGTCATGAACATTGTTCCACTTTGCTACCAACAAACCGTATATGAAAAATGGAAGAGATATAGTTCAACACAAGAGAATCAATAGATAATGACAAAAATAAAAAAATATAGAAATCTTGCATCAGTGAGAAAAAGTATAGCAGACACGGGGATTGAGTGTGAACGTACTTTCCCCAGTAGTTGAAGCACATCAACATCAATCTTCCCAGGCACTTTAGTAGCAAATTCTCTCGCAATTTCAAGCGGAGTGACAGCCATATTTGGAGTGGCCTAATAAGTCAACAATGAAACAAAAAGGAAAGTGACAAGTACATTACACCATAAGCATGTGTAATATAAGGGAACATATAAATTCATGTGAGGTATTCAAAACTAAATTTTTTAGTGATAAAGCTTAATTATGCAACAAAAGATATTTTCTTACAAGCTGTGATAAATTTTATAGAATGCTGAATACGATCTTAATAAGAAAAAGTATTGTAAAATGCATGTCATACTATAAATTTTTTAAAAATAAATATTTTTTTGCACTATAAATTTATGTTTCAACCAACAGCACGTCACTCTAAGGACTAAATCATCCTCATCAGCATCATCCTTGTTTTAATCCCATATGAATGGGGTAGGCCCCATGGATTCTCTCTCCCAATCTCTTCTATTACATGCCATTTCACCTACAATATTTAATTTTTTAAAGTCCTTTTTAATAACCTCTTCCCATGTCATTTTTGAACGCCCTCTCCCTCTCTTACCTTCTATTGCAACTAGCCTTCCTCGTTTGACCAGCGCATCTATAGGTTTCTCATGTACATGTCCAAACCATCTAATTCTACTCTCTAACTTTCCCACCAATGGGTGCTACCTAATTTTTCGTCTCACAATCTCATTAGTGACCCTATTATCTCTTCTAGTCACACCACTCATCCATCTTAACATTCTCATTTCTACTACATGAAGGCGTTGTTCTTGTTTCTTTTTTTATGTCCCAACAATCCACTCCATACACCATAGTTGGTCTAATAACGGTCCTATAAAATTTTCTCTTTAGTCTACATCTGTCTAAGGACTAAATACTTTGTTAAATTCTACACGAATGGAGTACCATTAAAACATGATATCAATTAGTAATTATATCACATAACAATACCTTTAAATATTTTTTAAAAATTATATTAGATTTGAAAAGTAAGGGGAAGAAAAAACAGGGCCAGGACAGGAAGCAACCAACTCCCAAAAAGAACATGGATAATTTCAAATGGAAGAACAGAACTCCAAATAACTATAATGATTTTTTAGTTGTTTAGTCCAGTCACAGATCTGTAGATATTGAAGTAAAACCACATAAACAAAACAAATAATTTGTTATCTCTGTAACTTTTCAATATCCAAAACTGACCCTTTAAAGAACCAATAATCTTTCCCCCAAAATCTTCCTTGTACTCCACATAATTGCAAACAGAAAGACCCTAATAGAACCTAACCATAAAAGAATCCATGATCATATAGAAAGAAAAAAAGAAAAAAATGGGACATAAATTGTGATCCAAAAGATAGATGAATGTGTGATCAACTGATTCCTTCAAAACAGAAAAAAAGAAGAATAACCTATTTTTAAGGCGCAAAAAATGTTCTTGTCAATCTGTCAAATGCCACTTGGGCAATACAAGCATTAAAAATTACAATTCATACAGGTGAAATTGGTGTTCAATAATTACATAAAAAATTGTTCGTCTTTAAGAATGCATGAAGTTACAAATGAAGAAATATATATATCATTGTAATAATGTATAGCAGGGAATATGATTAGATAAGAAAATGCAAATGAACAAGGACTGCCAAAAGAAACATCATTTATGCCTCAAAATAAAATAAATAAATAAAATATCTTTGACGCATGCCAAGTACCTTAAAACGAGCATGCAACATGAATAGCGTTGCTGGCCAAGCTGGATCAGAGAGTTCTGACGCAATAATGTATTCTAGTTCATCAAATGATCTCTGTGGACTTTGGATCCAGATCAATGCATCGACTACCATTTCCCGAACATAAAAACATTCCCATGCAACAGTACTTTGCACTACTTCCATTAAAGAAGCCAATAAACCCACAATTTTTTCCTTGCTGCCAAGTCCATTAGATACAGAAGAGACTTTGCAGTGAGCTATAGGAGGGGGAGCGCCAAAAATGAAGAATGCATTAAGATGATATCCACAATGTGGATAAATTCATAACTCAATATATTCAGACAATTAGGTTTCTTTTCGACAGGAATCATGTAAAAAAAGCCCCTCAGGGGAAGGAGCAAAACAAAAAATGCATTCAGATGATATCGACCATTTGGATAAATTCACAACTCTCAAGGTATATTCAAACAATTAGGTTGCTATTCAACGGATACAAGTAAGAAATTTCCCTATCAGTTAATCCAAAACAATTCAGCACTGAATCATGAAAGAAAGGAGACAAATGGCTATAGTTTACTCTTCCCAAGTAGCTTGAATGTAACACTACCAAATTGAATATATTGTATTGTAAGTTATGTGGTTTTAAAACAATATGCTCAAATGCATGAAAAAAAAAGAAAAGAGGAAATATGGTTCCTTCTGTTCTAGTGGCAAAGAAGCTAAATCAATAGTTAGGATATCAAAAAATTCAGTATAGTAGACATAAAACCTTTTACTACATATGTATCTTATTCCTTCTTTCCAAATCCTATTTTGGAGAATTTGATCCAATAACGTCACCTTCTAAATGACTTATATATATATATATATATATATATATATATATATCAAAGAACTATGAGAAGTTTTTATCTCACTCCAAGCAATAATTTGACTTGACAAATTGAAACAGAAAAACTCAAAAGAAGAGATTACCAAGAAGAGAACAGAACCGAAAAACAATGAAACAAAACCCTAGTTCTCATACATGGCCCAAAATTCCAAATATTACATATTTAAGCAATGTAAAGAAAAGAATTATGGAAAAATAAAGGAACCAACCGAGAAGTGAACAATTAACATCTTCTTAACTCAATAAGCCTTTTATCCCAACTAATTGGGATTTTACATAGAACCATCTTCTCCTGTCAACACTTCATTAAGCAATATTTGTTTTCCTCTCCACATTTGACCCTTTCAACTACATTTAAAATTTTCTCATCCCTTTTCCCGGTCTTGGAAGTATAAAATTAAATTGTGCCATTTCAGATACTTTTCACTATTACAATCTAGAAAAATTTCCATGTTAATTTACATAAAATTTGTGCAAAACTATAAGGGCATTACAACATTTTGTGCTTATAATTATTTTTAGCATTTACAAACTCTCAAGGGTTCCTTAACATGCGCAAGCATAGATAAATTGTGTAGAGGATCATTTTACACCAAAACTTATAACCCAATAACTTAATGTAGAATACATCTTTTACCAATCTGAGTAGGAGTATATGCCTTTATTGTGTTCATAACGCAAGCCAAATATAACATCAATTGGAGACAAGTGACTCATCCAAGAACTCAGTTATCTCTTAAATCAATCAGATATAAATATTCATGTTCGATAGTGTCGATTCACAAACACAAACAAATGTACTTGTCTCAAAATATCCAAGCAAGTTGTCCTACTTGGTACCCCCATGTTAGATTACACATCTGGTACTTGTTTTTGTTCAATAGATTATAGACTACAAAAGAATCTTCTACACAAGCACCAATCAACTATGACGGCTCGAGTTTGATGGACACATCACCAAGACAAGATGGATTTATGCCTATGACATGTTAGAAAATTGTCTATACTAAATTTATGAACATATTGTTTTTCAAGTACTCAGCATTGTCTGTCTATCACTTGCTTTATAGAAATTTTCTATTTTAAGATATGCATCAATTGCAAGAACTTCAAAAGCACCCAACCAACTAAACCATTTTATTCTAATTATGAGTAACATTTTCGTCAACCTCTCCCTTCCTATGTATAATCAATATAATTTTGACAAACTACAACCACATTTTCCACCCGCTATTAAAAGTTTGACAAGAAGAGGTGCTCCAGCCACATATTCTTACAATCAGATAGAAATGGAGCCACAATAGATCGAGTTAGACACCAAAATATCTATAAAAGTAGGCATAACCCAGTGCAGATCCCACCCCCACCTACAAAGTGCTGGGAAGGGAATACTAGAGACAAATCTATTTCTTGGTATCATTTTTGCACAAAAGGCTGCACACAGGCTCGAAATGCATCTTCATGCTTGTCAGACTCTTTTCCCCATTACTCCAAAATAACATTAGATAAAATTACCAAAAAAAAACACTGGTAAAATTGTGGTAACACCATTTTAAAGTATGTATACACATGTCATTGATAATCATAATCTAGCACCATGTTAACTGAAAACACCAGCGTTAACACTGGTAAAATTGTGGTAACACCATTTTAAAGTATGTATACACATGTCATTGTTAATCATAATCTAGCACCATGTTAACTGAAAACATCAGATTTTGATGACCATTGATTCTGTAGAAACTTCAACGAAGGTTGAGCTTAAGCAAAGAAATACCATGTAACCGGCAAGAAGGAAAATAGAAAAGCCTACCTTCGGCAACTGTGTTCTCATAATCTGCATAAATTGAATCACAATTTTCAGAATATGAATTAACATGCACTCCTCCATCAATATCCTGAACACCCAAGGAAAAAGCAGCAGCCCGACTTTTTCCCATCTCCTACACAACTCTCGCTTCGAGAACCTGAGGGAAGAACTTTCCAACCTGAAGGAAATTGCAAAGGAAGTCCAGCATGACTTTAATTAAAAAATATTACTCATAACCAAGTGCGGTTCAACCACATCACCAACTTTTAAGAACATCACCACCAAAAAATAAATAAAATTTCTATTGGAAAAAATAAAAAATAAAAACAGCACGAACCTTCTAATTACAAGTTCTCTTAGGGTTGTGGACGCCTTGTCTTTAAAGATTTATCTTTAGTGGGCTTTGACAGATTGGAATCTATTGATTCAGCATTAGGTTCCATTGATGATACAGAAGGTGCTTCTGGGAGCTTAAGGATTTCTCTGGTAAGACGATACCACCCAGCAGCTCGTTCCTCCATCCTAGAATGAATTAAGAAAATAATGACCATCAACTAGTTGTTTTTTTTTTTTTTTTTTTTGGTTTTGGGGAAGGAGGCTAGGAGAGAAGAATAATTCAGCAGATCATGCAAATTTAATTTAGAAAAGACTAGAACAAAAATAAAAAATAGAAGGAGAAGAGGTTAGAAATTCAAGAAAAATACTTCTCAGCATTATCGAATTTTCCCAACACACAAAGGATAGCCTCAAAACAAACTCCTTGACTGGGTCGGGGAAGAGTTGGTATAACATATTATTGAACTTAGACTTGATGTCGGGCCTTTCTGTAAAACAAATATCTTAGACTATACCAATTATTCATACATTCAAATACATACATATTGCGTGAATTCTGATACACCTACCATTTGTACTCCGTAGGTCATGTGTTGGGGACTACCAAATAACTAAAATTAAGTGTCTAAAATTATGAAATTCGATTCTAGCAATAGAAACGCCCAAGAAAGAAGTGCCATAGTACAAAACATATATAAAACGGGGAAAGCTCCTTCATAGAAGTTATTACGCTAATTATGTTAAAAATAAATTAATGCCATGCATGTTCATTATGCATTTTGGGTTTATTAATGTATTGTTATTGTATATGTATCAAGTGAGTGCATGTATCATGTGAGTGGTTGAGAATTGTCTTGAAAAGTTCAAAGGTCTATGGAGAATAGTATATATAGTGTAAGAGATTTGTTGTTAAGGTATATCAACACAATAAAGAATTCAATACAATACAATATTTGTTTCTCTTCTCTCTTCACTTAGAAATTATTTAGTTGGTTGAAACTACAGCCAACATAAGTGGTATCAGAGCTTGATTTCGATCAAGAGCAAACTGGGCGTGAAGCTTATTGACGGGAAAACAAACCCCAAAGAAGATCGATCGTGATGGTGACTACAGGCAATCAAAACCAAGGTGCCCATCAATCATCACTTCCCATTTTTGATGGGGAAAATTATGATTTTTGGTATTTGAAGATGAAGACAATTTTTTTCTCATATGATTTATGGAATTATGTTGAAAATGAGTGATGAACCGAATGATACAACAACTTTGACTAATGCCCAAAGACAACAATTGAAAGATCATAAGAAGAAAGATGCAAAAGCTTTAGGCTTGATTCAACAAGGAGTTGCTGATACAATCTTTCCCAGAATTATCAATGCTTCTAAAGCAAATGAGGCATGGGATATTCTCGAGAATGAGTATAAAGGCAGCACGAAGGTAAGAACTGTAAAACTCCAATCTTTGAGAAGAGATTTTGAAAATATGAAGATGAAAGAAATGGAATTGTTGAAAGATTATTTTTCTAGAATTATGGAGGTGGTAAACCAAATGAAGACCTATGGGGAAGATATTTCTAATCAAAGAATTGTTGAAAAAATTCTAATTAGTTTGCCGGAAAAATATGACTCTATTGTTACTGCTATTGAAGAGACTAAAGAGCTTGAAAACTTGAGTGTTGAAGAATTGATGGGTTCCATAAAAGTATTTGAGCAAAGGTTGAGTAGGCGTTACAAAAAGACAATTGAGAGTGTTTTTCAATCCAAGCTCAATGTTAGTTCCAAAAATCAAGAAAAATACCCATCAAGTTTTGATCGATCCAAAGGTGAATCTTCTAAAGGTGGAAGATACGAAAATTCAAAGAGGAAGAGGAAGAAATTCAAGAGGAAGAGGAAGATGAAGAAATAATTTTGAGAGAAGTGGAAATATAGAGTTCACTCAACAAAATTGTGGAATTTGCAAGAGAAGTAGCCATGTTGACAAAGATTGTTGGTTTCGAGGAAAACTTCAATGTTTCAATTGCAAGAAATTTTGACATATTCAAAAGATTGCCGGTTGAAAACAAATTAGCAAGCTAATTTTTTCGAAGAGCAAGAAGGTGAAGCGAACATGTTTTATGCTTGTCACACGACATTGGAACAAAAGGATGATGTGTGGTTTCTTAATAGTGGGTGTAGTAACCACATGACCAGAGATAAAAATATATTTTTTGAGATTGATTCTTCATCAAATTCTCAAGTGAGGATGGGAAACGGTGCCTTGGTCTAAGCAAAGGGAAAAGGCACTATTGCCATAGAGACAAAAAAAGGAAGAAAACATATTCGGGATGTGTTACTTGTTCCAAATTTGGAGCAAAATTTGTTAAGTGTTGGACAGCTTGTAGAGCATGGGTACTCTATTCATTTTGATGAGGACTCTTGCAAAATTTATGACAAGGGAGGATAAAATCATATTGTGGCAAAAATCAAGATGGGGAAAAATAGAAGCTTTCCTCTCACTTTTTTATGTTAGAAAAATATGGCCTTGAAGATGGATGTTGTTGATGAGTCATGGCTTTAGCATAGAAGACTTGGGCATTTGAATTTCCAAAGCTTAAAGAATTTACAACAAAATAGCATGGTGTATGGGCTGCCAACAATACAAGAAGTTAAAGAAGTTTGTGAAGGTTGTGTTCTTGGCAAGCATCACCGAGAGTCATTTCCGAAAGAGAATGCATGGAGGGCTAAAACATCATTAGAGCTTGTTCATACCGATGTGTGTGGACTAATGACAACACCAACTCAAGCGGTTAACAAGTATTTTATTATTTTCGTTGATGATTTTTCAAGAATGACATGGATTTATTTCATGAGACAAAAATCAGATGTGTTCTCTATTTTCAAAAAATTTTAAAAGCTTGTTGAAAGGCAAAGTGGCCATCTTATCAAAGTGTTAAGAAGTGATAGAGGTGGAGAGTACAACTCAAATGAGTTTAAAAGGTTTTGTGAAGATATTGGCTTGGAGAGGCAATTAATGGTTAGGTACACTTCACAACAAAATGGAGTGGCAGAAAGAAAAAATAGAATAATTATTGAGATAGGAAAATCAATGCTTCATAAGAAGGGGCTGCCTAAATCATTTTGGGATGAAGTCGTGTATACGGCTGTTTACTTGATAAATAGGAGTCTAACAAAAGCGGTGGAGAATAAAACTCCATTTGAAGCATGGAGTGGAAAGAAGCCATCATTGAACCACTTGAAAGTTTTTGGGTGTATTTGTTTTGCTTATGTTCCAAGAGAAGTGAGGCACAAACTTGATGAAGTTAGTGAAAAATGCATCTTTGTGGGTTATAGCTCAAAATCAAAGGGATATAGACTCTTTAATTTGAAGAAGAATAAATTGATTATTTGTAGAGATGTTCTCTTTAATGAGAAGGCTGCTTGGGATTGGAAAGAGAAGAAAGTTCAAGATCAAATTTCCATTTTCAATGAAGAATCAAGAAATCAAGAAAGTGAAAATGAAGATTTTCTTGAAGTTCCACAAGAAATGTCTCCCGTATCTAACTTACAATCAATCCCAACTTTTCCATCAAACTCAAATTCCTCATCTCCAAGTTCAACTCCAAGAAGAATGAAAAGTCTTAATGATGTGTATGCAATTTTTTGTGTTGTTGAACTGAAGAACTTTGAAGAAGCAATTAAACAAGAGGCATCTAAAAAGCAAGAAACGGTGTCGTAATCTTCTGCCGAGGCTGAGTATATTTCAGCATCATTGGCAGCGTCACAAGTAATATGACTAAGGAGAATTTTTGAAGATGTTAGTGAGAAGCAAAGAGAAGCTACTCCAATTTTATGTGACAACAAATCCGCAATTGCTATGACAAAGAATCCTATTTTCCATAGTCGCACAAGACACATTGCAATCAAGCATCACTTCATTAGAGAAGCCGTGGAGAATGAAGAGATTCAACTCAAGTATTGTAAAACTGAAGACCAAGTTGCGGACATTTTTACCAAAGCACTTCCAAAAAATAAGTTTGAATATTTTAGAGAATTGTTGGGTGTCACAACATGGCATTAAGGGGGGTGTGTTAAAAATAAATTAATGCCATGCATGTTCATTATGCATTTTGGGTTTATTCATGTATTGTTATTGTACATGTATCAAGAGGGTACATGTATCAAGTGTGTACATGTATCAAGTGAGTGCATGTATCATGTGAGTGCAGGCATCATATGTGTGGTTGAGAATTGTCTTGAAAAGTTCAAAGGTCTATAGGAGAATAATATATATAGTGCAAGGGATTTGTTGTTAAAGCATATCAACACAACAAAGAATTCAATACAATACAATATTTGTTTCTCTTCTCTCTTCACTTAGAAATTATTTAGTTGGTTTAAACTATAGCCAACAAATTATACTCGTAATATTTTATTTCCTATCCGATTCCTTTCTCCAACACCCCTTTATACAATCATATCTTCCACTTAATTTCTTTCTCATTTGACTCTCCTTGCCTTTCTCTCTACCTAGTCATTTGTGCAAATCCATCCTAATATGCTAAAACATTGATCATACATAATTAAAACTCTATAAGGTAGTTCAGGTCGTGAATGTGATTGTCTTTCACTTCATAGATGAATTATGAGAACTGGGAGTATCATGTCACAGAACTATCCCATATATTTGTCAAAATTTATCTATGCTATTATGAGTAGAACCCCCTAATGGTGCCATCAGATTTTGATTCCTAAAATGCCTATAACTTATTTAATTCTGTAACTTCATATTAGTATTTGTAAAATTAGAGTTTGGGGGAAAAAGAAAAGGTAAATTGGATTCTTTAAAATAGAAGCTGCATCATTCAAAACCACTCTTATATTAAGAAAGGAAATGATGGTCTTCTAACCAAAAAATAAAAAATAAAACATTATTGGAAAATATTTTTAAAAATTACAAATCAATTGTCTAAAAGAAAAGGAGAATAATATTATGAGTTAAGGCTCATGCTATCTAATATTGAAATGAAATATGCAAAGCACTGAAAGAAATGTATCCTTCTTATTTGAGCTTCCTTTCCTATTATTTTTCTTTAAAATCAAAACTAACATAAGTAATAAGGAGAAAAAAAAATTATCGTTAGAATTAAGCGCTTCATGTTTATTAACTCACGTTACAAATTGCTAGTGTTTGAGTTGTTGCTCATGCACTAACTGCAGGAAGTGTGATGTTGACTTCATGATAGACAGGTTATTTGGAATTAGAAATCAGTTCTCGATGTCATTCCATCAAGGCCAATATTTTGGAGTACGTGTAGAAGCTTCAATTTACCAATCCAATATGCTAATTTAGTGTATTTGCTCATTTACAAAAAGGTGCATAAGAAGAGCACATATTTGCAATATTTATGATGGTTGCAACATGCAAATACAAATGTTCAACAATAAGAAAATAATAGGAAAATGCATATAATCAAATCCCCAACTGCAAGATCACACTTAAAACAGACTAATCTCAACGTGATAATTATAATGTAAATAAAAAATATCAAGAGTACCTCCAGGTTGAACAAGCTTTCCTGCACAAAGAAAACATAACGGGCAAAAAAGTAGGATGTATAAGAAAAAGGAAAATTATTATCCCACATGTGTATAAAATGAAAGTGTGATGTTTCTGATTTTCTGCATTTTTCCATTTTTCTGGAATTTTGTTGCCGCAAGGGCATTTCTGTCTTTTCGCTTTTTGTGGTTGAGTCCATTTGCATTTCATACATTTTATTTCATGAGATTTATGTGGTATTTATTTGGTGGTGCATATATTTATTTTTGTGGTGTTGAATTAAAACTAAAGAAAAAGAGAAAAGAAATTCAAAAGGAGTGGGACCCACCACTAACTCAAAAGTGGTCTAGAGACCACATTCTCTCACTCACTCTTTCTCTCTCCCCGTAACCTTCTCTTCCTCTCACTTTTCATTTTCTTTTTCTTTCCTTTTGATTTACAAGCTTTGATCTTTGATTTCCATCTCCATACTTAGTGATTTGGAGTGCCGTTTGAGGCAAAACGGAAAGCACGACGAGCTCTACACATGAGTACCAACAATTTCAGCTTTGAGCCTCCCTAGGGATTTCGAAATTGGAGACCCATTTCAAGGGTTTTGCTCAATCTAGAGGTAGGGGCCATTAATCCATGCAATCTTGTACGTTTGTGAGTTATCTTCTCATAAATGGTTGTTTAACATGTCTAATTTGTATAGCATCTAGTTAATTGCTTAGTTGTTATGTAATTTGCTCAATTGTGTAATTATATGTGTTGAATGATCTATGTGAAAAACATGTTTGAGTGCCGGTTTTCATATGTCTATCATGCTAGATTCTTCTTGTATGACCACATGTTATAAATTCTTTGGAAATCCTTATGAACCATGCTTTGTTAATTAAATTTGAGTTGGTTGTGGAATGATGGGCATAGACATGACATTGATGCATTCATCCATCAACATTGGGTATGAAAAAGGGAAATATTGTTTTGATATGAAAATGGGGAGTTTTGGGGAAATTGTTTTTGATGAATTGATTTTGTGAAAACCTAGTCGCCGCGGAGGTACCAAAGGGCCGGAGGGTTCATAGAGCCTAGAGGGAACTAAGGAAACTGCCCTAGCATGGTTGAGCTAGCAGGGCCCCATAATGATATCGCGGGGGTACCAAGGGTCAGGGACACTAGCCAATCCTTCTCTCGTGTCGCTGCGAGGTCACCAAAGGGCGGGTTATATTAACCGTTTGAAAGTGGTGGTTTTAGAATGAAAATGGGGAGCGACATTAGCATGCATTGCATTTCATTGCATTGCATTGGTTATAATGAGTTTGTCATTATGTTGTTTATTGTCCCTACATTATATGATCCCTATTTCTTATTACTCTATTCTTTGTATGGATTCACGGGGACACAAGAGGCGTGTCTGAAGTGCCTTCTATTGAGCAATTTGCTCACCCCAATATATTTATCATTTTTTTCAGGTTACGGCAAAGAATTGGCGGATGAAAATCCACCACAGGCTTGAGAGAATTTGAAGGGCATTTTAAATGTATTTTGTTGAATTTGAACTTATTTTGTAAAGTATATGATGTAAAAATGTATTAAGTTCATTTGGTATGTAAAGGATAATGTAAATAGATGCTTGAAATTCATTTTGATGTAAGTTGCCCATGGTGTAAAGTCTCCATTTTAGCTTCCCCTTTCATTTTCATATCACAGTATGTTAAGTTCAGGACCAAGACTCGAAAGACCTGTTTCGGTCAACCGAACTGAATGCAGCTCTCGGGATCTCTATTTCGGTCGACCGAAATAGGGTTCGGTCGACCGAAACGCTCATGTGCTCTCGGTATCTCAGCTTCGGTCGGCCGAAGCAATATGTCGGTCGACCGACTCTTGGAGGCCTGCTTCGGCCGACCGAAGCTCCACTTCGGTCGACCGAAGTGTGCCTGTTTAGCTTTCCTTGTTCCTTCTTCCTCTGTAACCCACTCTTGACCCCTTGGAGTTTGTTTAAGGACTTTGTGAGAGTCATGTGTTGACCCTCATGACCATGTTTTGACACTTGAAATGTTAGGTTTGACGTGGATGACCTCGGGTTCGAGTAAGGACCCGGCTAACGATTCTGACCCCCGGGTTCGGGATGTTACAGAAAGCATACAAGAATTATGTATGGGTATTTTTTTTTATTAAAGACACCAATATAAGTTATAAGCTCGAGATCTCCATTTCGGTTGACCAAAATAGGGTTCGGTCGACCGAAATGTTCATGTGCTCTCCGTATATTAGCTTCGGTCGACCGAAGCAGTGTGTCGGTCGACCGATTCTTGGAGGCCTGCTTCGGCGACCGAAGCTCCACTTCAGTCGACCGAAGTGTGCTTGTTTAGTTTTCCTTGTTCCTTCTTCCTCTGTAACCCACTCTTGACCCCTTGGAGTTTGTTTAAGGACTTTGTGAGAGCCATGTGTTGACCCTCAAGACCATGTTTTGACACTTGAAATGTTAGGTTTGACGTGGATGACCTTGGGTTCGAGTAAGGACCCGGCTAACGGTTCGGACCCCCGGTGTAACACCCCCACATTTTCCACGCATAAGTTGATCAGGCTTATACACGAAAAACGAGGGATATAAAAAACAATTGGCAATATACAAGCATGGAATACAAAATGATGATAATAAAAGAATTTAGACAGGAAAGGAACACTAAATAATACAACAATCATCCATCCTTTATTTAATACAGTACTTCATTACAACTTGGGAATCCTATGTCAAGGATCCCTAAATATAACCCTGAGAGTTCAACGTCAAAAGTAAATAAAAACTGAAACTGAAGTATTACATAAAACTTCTACCCTGAACTGGATCGTAAGAGTAGATGAGTTCGGATGGTGGTCCCACACTGCTAACCTCAGCCTTGAAACGGATACTGACCGTATCCTGAAATAACAACAATGGTGGGTCAACCCCACGAGCAAGTCCTCTCTACTATGACCAAAATCAGAGAATCAAATAAATTAATCATTTATATCCGGATGAGTACTATATCTGTATACATCCTAAGGGAACTATCCAATGTATAACATGACCTCAACCAGAATAGACGGTGATCACTTAGACTCACACTAGGTGGTTAAGTGTCGCCTTTCCCTACCCGGGAAATCAGCTATTATACATGGTGCACGATACTGACAACACAGACTATAACGAACTACACAGTGATAACACCTCTCAAAGTACTGATGAATATACTGAGCATATAAGTTAGGCAACACATGCCAATAATATTACTAAACATACTGAGCATGTCCATTAAGCAACACATGCCAATAATATTAAACCACATACCCCGACAGCCACACATCTGTCTATAGCAACGAATGCATAAGGTATAAATGAGTCTAAACTTATTAGCCAGCTCACATGGTTCTATATGGCAACACATCCATATAATATAAATGCGACATAATTTGAACAGTCCATTTATTCTCTGAAATGCACACAGCATAATAATCATGGTTTATGTACGATTAACAGTATAAATATTCTATAATATATAATGGGTTATTTATATGAATAAAACCAAGCACTAATTAATTTAACATTAATGGTTATTACAGTTTAATAAAATAATACCATTAATAGTCGTTAAATTAATTACATATGTTTACTAGCGATTCGCACTTTAACTGATACAATTAATATTTAGAAATATTAATCGGACAATTATAATAGTTAACGAGAAATAAAATAATAATATAATGTCCCGTTAATTCTAAAAATGCCAACCCGAGGCCCCAAAATGTATAGTGAAGGTCCTGGTAATGACAAAACAGTCCCTAGGGGTATTCTGGACTTTTCCAGCAGCTGCAGAGGCTCTTCACGCGCCCCCACGCGCCTCCCATAGCTCCCCACATGCGCCGCCAAGCTTTCCCACTCTCCCACGCGCCTCCACGCGCGTCTGGCATCAGCCACGCGCGCGCACGCGCTCCCACGCGCGTCTGGAGAGTCCCACGCGCGCGCACGCGCTCCCACGCGCGCGTTGATGGCTTCCTGCTGACGTGGCGTCCTCCGGTTGGTTGGCTGCATCACCTTTCCTACATGCGCGCCACACCGGATCAATCCACCTATGCTCCTTTCATCCTACGGCTGATGATTAGCGCGCACCATCATATGGTGTCCCGCGCTACACCGAATCAATCTAAGGATTCACAACCCATCTAACGGCTGCTGATCCATGCGCATGCTGGTTACAATACACCACAACACACCAGATAACTCCGGTCACCTTCCTCACTGCCGGTGGCCGGAAAACTCGCCGGAGTCTCGCCGGAAATTACAGAAAACTCCCGAAAAATTCTAGAAAATTCTAGAAAAATCCCTAAAGCCTTATTTAATTATTTTTAGCCATTATTAATTTCATAGGACATTAAATAAATATATATCATCCTATATAATTAAAATTTCACAAATTTAATAAACTAAAATTCCTAATTTATTAAACTCCTTACATGGTCTCTTTGCTCTAAAATAATATAAATAAACTAAGCAATTAATTTATTAATTCAAAGAGGAAAAATAGATAATAACTTGCCTTTTTGGATTTAAAATAAATTCGCCGGTCTGCGCGTAGTCGGGTAAAATCGCCTACACCGGTCCAAGCTTCTTTCTCTCTCTCTTTTCCTTTCACTCTTATCAAGTAACTCACAATTACTTATTTCTCTTCTTCCTCCGTGAATCCTCAACCCAAAGATAACTAACTTCTATATATAACTAATTTATATAATTTAAATAATACAAATATCTACTTATCATTACTTCCTTAACCTCCCCATCCTCTCACCTATATTCCATTAAGCCTAATGCCCCTAAGTCTTCTATTTCACATAAATGAAAGTTTCATTTCAAACATACATCATGACTTTGGCTTAATAATATTATTATTATTATTTCCACTATATTATTATATTCTTATTATATTCTAATTATTGTTATAATATTATTATTCTTATATTCTAATTTTTATAAAACATAATCCATAAAATATAAATACTAACCTTAGGATAGGTAGAGCACGTAATATACAAAGCACGATATAATAATATTTTATTATTTATTATTCTTACTTTATACTATTATAAAACACAAATAAATAAAATATAAAAATAGCATTATAATACGTAGTGCACATAATCAACATTTCACGCACAAATAATTAATTTAATAATCTAACATTAAAAGATGAATAAACCTACTCATTATAACATTAATTTAAATAATCACTTCCAAAAATACGGGGTATTACACCCGGGTTCGAGACGTTACAGAAAGCATACAAGAATCATGTATGGGTATTTCTTTTATCAAAGACACCAATATAAGTTATAAGTTGTAAGTTATAACCTGGGTACACTTAAAAAACTAACATATGGAATGAATCTTAACATAATATGTTAAACATGAGTTTCATAAATTGACACAATGTTGTCTTGCATCCACTGATACAGATTATAATGATATGTGGGGACCTTTTGCCAGGCTTGAGCATCAAACAGAAAGAGTTGGATGCAACTTAAACAACACTATGAAACCAACCTTCTTGTTTTTGGGTCAAAATCATTAATTAGATATGAATATTGGCATAATCGCAAGAATATGTCCATACATTTGGGCTTGGCTTTATAGGGTTTGCCCGGTTTTCATTATGTTCAATTTGTTGACTTATTCACTCCGAGTGTCCTCAGTCGCTTCAAGGATTCCTATCTTTTAGGCCTTTTTATTGTGGTTTTGCCTTGATAAAGTATTTGCTTCTAATATATATATATATATATGGTGTAAACTAGGGTATTGACTCCGTCAGGAATGGCTCGACCTATGGTTTCATCAAAAATAAGAATACCATCATTATTTTTTTGAATAGCATTTTTTATTCCTGTTCGAGAATCTTCAGTCAGATGTTTTTCCCACCAAGATTTTAACATTCCTGAAAATCCTGAAGCAAGAAGATCAACTATTTCGGGTTGACTAAAATTATGTGTGGTAACATAATTATTAGCCACCATGGAAATATGACTGAGTTTATTAAGGATTTTCTGTTCTGATAAACCATCAATATTCCATTCATAGAGTTTATCAGAGGAAACAAAAAATTGATTTTGAATATTTCTTTCTTCGTATTGAAGATCAGGAGGTGTCGGTCGAGGGTACCAATTTTTGGTAAGACTAGTAGGATTAACCCGTTTGTTGACTAATCGATTAATTTCTAAATTAGAAAAAGCATGTTCAAGTTGTTGAATATAAGAAGGGTAACTAGAGGAAGAAGAAGAAGAACTATCAGAATCATCAGTATTATTGATGACAGTGAGTGTTTTATCTTCTTTAATGGCTTTGCCTTTCTCCATGGTTTTGAGAAGAGTCTCAATCTGGAGAATGACAGAAGGATCAGGAAGGGCTTTGGGAAGGCTTTTTCTCTGTTTAGGCATAGAAATAATTGGTGACTCAAGTGGGGTGGAAATGACAGGAGGAATAGAAGACTGAGCGAGGGAAAGCTCAATTTTATCAAGTTAAGTCCCAATAGTATGTAAATATTGATTAGTAAAATTATTTTGTTCAATGATTTTTCTTGTGTCGTTATCAGAAACTGTGGTAGTAACTTTTAAAGGTGAGGCAGTAATTTCCTCTTCCCATCCTGCTCTAGACTCTGTAGTTCTCGATCATATGGGAACAGAAATGAGATACAATATAATCCTCACACTAAAAATGCATGCATGTTAAGAAGAAGAAATCATTTGTATGATCATTTTGTCAAGAGTGGTACCCAATCCTCTAAATGCAATTATTGTAAAAGATTAGGACATAAGATTTTTTGAAAAGGACGTCTCTTTGATTTCCAAGTATAGTATTCAAATTCTCTTTTTCTTTGGTAAACTTTGCTAAAATATCATTTTGATCATGAATGATTTTCTTAAGAGACTCATTTTCGGAAACAAGATCAATTGATGACGACTCTTTAGAAAATACATATTTCATTTCATTTTTCAATGACTCATTTTCAATTTGAATCTTTTCTAATTCTTGCACAAGATAATGATTTTCCTTTTTCAAAGAGTCATTTTCGATTTGAACTTTTTCATATCTTTGAGAGAGATCATGGTTTTCCTTTTTAAACGAAACACATTTCAAAAGCATTGTTTCTAGCACATCATGTAACTCTTTAAATGCATTATGCAAATCATTATGCTCATCAACTAATTCATTATAGGAAGTTTCTAAATCAAAGGATTCATGATTAGAATTTACCTCCTCTTCATTGGCCATGAGACAAAGATTGACCACATCTTTGATGTTACTTGCTTCTTTGCTAGAAACTTGGAGAGCTATACTCTTCTTTTGCATTTTGTCACTTTCTTCACTATAGGTGGATGAGTTAGTTCTACCAATAACATTCAAATGATTAGTAATGTTAGTAAAACTAAAATGCATCTCATTTATGCTAGAGGGTTCATTTATATTTAAATCATTATCATAACTTGATCCAACATATGTTAATTCAAGCAAGTCCCAAATTTCTTTAGCCGTTCTACAAAAGATAATTTTATTAAACTCACTTTTGCTTAATGCACAATAAAGATGGCATATGGCTAAAGTATTACACTGTATTAATCTATGATCATTTTCATTCCATTCCCCTTTCGACTTAGGAATTTTATTTCCTTCAAAAACTTTAGTTGGGATATGACCACCATTTTCTATAACTTTCCACACATCAATATCAATACTTTTAAAAAATGCCCTCATTCTAATTTTCCAATAGATATAATCATTTCCATCAAAATAATGAGGTTTATCAGTGGTATAACCTTCTGAGAGTGTCATACTACCATTGTTGGCCATGATCGTGCTCTAAGACGGTTAAGTTCTTTAATAGAGTTTAGGCTCTATTACCAATTGTTATCCAAGAATTGACTCTAGAGGGGGGGTCAATAGAGTCAATGGCCAATTTTCGCAAATTATAAAAGTACAATTTCTAATCAACAATATAACCAATTATGTAATAAACAAGATATGAAAGTAATCAATTTAGCATAACTGTAAAAGAGATAAGGGAAGAAAAATTGCAAACAATAACACGGCGATTTTTGCGAGGTTTGGAAACTCCTACTCCTCGGCTCAAGATCCCTCCTGAGACTTCCCAAATTCTTTAGAGCTTCTCCTTAATGGTGGAGAGCAAACCTTCAATTGAAGCAAGACCTTGCTTCTCTTTCTTGCTAGGAGAACACTATTCTCCTAGGCTTCCTTTTGGGTCACACCAACCCTTTACAGTATCCTTGCTAAGAGACCACCTCTCTTAGTTTTATATAGGCCACACCAGCCCTTATAATTTCTTTGCTAAGAGAAACTCTTCCTCCTAGGCTTACAGCAGATTTGTAGATAGAATTTGTAGTACAAGAAATCCTCTCAAGAACTGATACAAATCAAACCTCACAATAGAGTATATATGAAATCAAGTGAAGCTCAAACTCTAAGTATGAAATGTATGAGAGATGATAAGGAAAATACAGAACAAAAGCTCTGATGAAATACTAGAACAAAAGTTCAGCAAAAGCTCACTAAATGCTCTTTGAAGTTCACTCTGATTCAACTATGGAAGCTTGTATA
Organism: Cornus florida; assembly: GCF_030987335.1. Taxonomy (NCBI): domain Eukaryota; kingdom Viridiplantae; phylum Streptophyta; class Magnoliopsida; order Cornales; family Cornaceae; genus Cornus; species Cornus florida. The sequence continues at coordinate 79,945,422 of NW_026775580.1, forward strand.
TGAGATAAAGATTGATGTCTGAACAGAGGCTCTATGAGTGAGTATAACCAGAACAAAAGCTTTGTATAATGGTAGAGCCAAAAGCTCTCTTTGATGCACTTAAATGAATGTTCTTGAATGCTCTCTCAAGTAGTATAATAGAGCAAAAACTCTATGAAGATTAAAACAAGAACAACAGCCTTTTTAATCTTTACTGGAATCTCTCAAGATAGAATTAGAGTGAAATGGGAGAGATGATGAGAAGATTGAGAACAAAAGCTCTCTTTGCAATGTAATATGATGTCTCTTAAAATCATGTTTTTTTTTCAGACAAACCCTCTGTATATATAAAGACATTCATAGCTCAATATAGCTGTTAGAAGTGGTTAGAGGAAATAAATGCAGAAAAATTACCGTTGTAATTCAAAACCCTCAAAGGAGCCGGCTCTTTGCAAAAATGGAGGCGGCTCAATTTCAAATGGAGGCGGCTCCATTAAAAAAGTGGAGCGGGCTCTTTTTCTGAAATGGAGACGGCTCAATAGAAAAATGGAGCCTTCTCTAGTTTTGTAGAGCCTTCTCTACTTTCCTGAGCCTTCTCTAATTTTGGCAGAGCCTTCTCTAAGTTTTCATTGAGCCTTCTCTACTTTCCTGAGTCGTCTCTAATTTTGTAGAGCCTTCTCTAGTCTTTGAGAGAGCTGGCTCTATTTCTTATAGAGGCTGCTCTTGCTTCATGAAGGCTGCTGCTAAATTGGACAGAAAAAAGTGCATGACTTCAAATGGACATAACTCAATCCATGAAACTCCAAATGAGGTGAAATTTAAGTCTAAATTTATTGTCTTGAAGTCAGCTATCTAAAACCACCGGCCTTGCTCAAAAATTTCAACCATAGAAGAAGTTATGACTATTTAAGTGCAACCTGGTCAGAATTTTTGCAGAGTAGAATCAAGTATTTTGTGAAGCTCATATCTCAGTCATTTTTAATCCAATTTAGGTGAAATTTGAGTCTAAACTCAAGGGCTCGAAGTCAGTTTTCCAATTCCACTGGCCTTGTGTAAAAATTCCAACTACACAAATAGTTATAGCAGTTTTAGTGCAAGCTGGTCTAAAATTTTCTAGGCTGAAAATAGCTTCTTTTGAGATATCCATCTTTCTAGCACCTAGGACTTTAATGAATGATTCAATTAAGTTCAAGGCTTGTTTCTAAGAGTCTAGGGACATATGAAGATGATAAATTTCAAGTGTATTGTGTCCTAGAGTCATTTACCAAATTTTGGCAACAAAGGCTTTAAAGATGAAAAATTAATTCAATGCCTTTTCCTTTTCTTTTTAGAGACCAAAATAAATATAATGATTAATGTGCATGATCCTAGAATTTCTAGCTTAAAAAATGAGTTCTTTCAAAGCTTATCAAGCTTGAACAAACTCTTTCTTATCAAAGATTTCATATGACAATATATATAAATGAAGTTCCTAGTCTATTGCTAATGGTCATAGGAGCATATGAATGATATATGATATGCATGGTCCTATAATTTTGAGCTTCAAAAAATATTCAAATATACTTTGACATTGAATCTTAAGCTCTCACCATCCTATCTGCCATTTTCTTCATTCTTTGACCATGATCGTTTAGGCTTGATGAAGACTTGTTTTCTTTCTTTGAAATGCTTTGTGTGATCTTTGAAGTCTGAGTTTTTCTTTGATTTCTTGCAACTTTGATGCTTCCTTGAATCCATTGCTTGAATGTTTGGAATGCTTTGGAATGCTTGGAATGGATCTTCTAGCTCATCATTGAGGATTGAATGTTGATTAACTATATATCACTCAATGAAAATATTAGTACATAAACATCATTAATGGTTTGTAATCATCAAAACATAAGATTGACCTTTAGATAAAATCCTTAGGCCAACATAAGTTACAAAATTTCAGATTTTAATTACACAACATGCTTGTAAAGAAAGCCTCATTAAAGTCATATAATAGTTCAATTTAAAGGATTTAATTCACAAGGAAACAATGGGTGTGAGGGTTAGAACAACCCCTACTTTAACAAGCAAAGCCTCACAAAGACTGCCCCCAAATTCGTAAGTCCAAGCTCACCAAATGAAGATTTAAAACCACCAATGAAATGAGGAAGGCAAGAGGAACAAAATCCTCTCAAGGAGCACAACCAAAATCCCACTTCCAAGGGGATTTTCGAATTTCATATTTGAAGAAATGGGTCCAATTTCTACATCTCTCTTAAGGTCGTTTCTCTCTTCTATGGCAGCCCCAACATTCCTCTCTAAATTCTTCAAAATCAAGCTTAAAAAAAAATGGCAACAATGGAGGAAGGAAATGGGTTTTGATAAAGAAAAAGGAAAAAAAGAAAATAAGGAAGAAAAAGAATAGGAAAAGAAGAATTGCTGAAGTAGTTACACGAAAGTGCTCAGCTACTACATGTAATGGACATGCCATGTGTCTATATATGTGTCAAGTCCAAATGTGGTCAAAGGGTGGACCATACACAAAGACTAAAATGCCCTCTTCATACTACCAAATCACCTCTATACCATGACCACAACAAAAGACCATACCACCCTTAAGAAATGAAACAATGACATACAACACAACCAATTACATTAAAAATATATATATAAATAAATAAAATAAATACAAATTAGGAAACATGACAATTTCATAATAAAGAGAATTAGTATAAACACCCAATGGGTCACACTTGTAATATGATAAGACTACTTCCTTATCACTACATTTGCCACTACGTATTCCTTTCTTACGTTTCTGATGTGCATCACCAACCTCAAACACAAAATATAGGCATTAGTTTCATTAACATTGATTTTCCTTCATCATGCAAAAACCAGCTCTATTGAAGCATGTTTACAATCAGGGTTTGATTGTTTAATGTTTGGCTTTAAGTATGACGATAGCAGTTAAGAAATTTTAGATTAGAAGTAAGAAGAGAATAAGAATAGGTAAAAAAAAAAAGAAGGAAAAGGAAAAAAATTCGTCAAAATCACCCAAAACGTAACAGGCCATAATTCTCAATTCATCATTCACAGACTTCAAAATAGAGTACTACAATCCCTTATATAGACTATAAATTCCTAACCCATAAAAAAAACTAATCTAAAAATTAATTAAATACTAAACACATAAGCCAAAAATTATTTAACTTTATAAAAAAGCAAACAAACAAACAAACAAATTTTGTTACTGCATTTGGCTGACTTACTTCAAGCATACTTTATTTATTTCATTCAATGCATTTCAGTAACTTCCTACACACTTTCATTTCATGCATTGTACAATACTTTTAATTTAAAATACATACATACATATATACATACATACATATATACATATATATATATATACATATTAATTTTGTTGGATTTAAAAAGTAAAGGGGAGAAAAAACAGGCATGACAGGAGGCAACCAACTCCCCAAAAGAACGCGAATAATATCAGATGGAAGTACAGAACCTCAAATAGCTATAATGGTTTTTTAGTTGTTTAGTCCAGTCACAGACAATCCTTTATAGGTATTGAAGCAAAACCACATAAACAAAACAAATATTTGATTATCTCCAAAAATTTTCAATATCCAAAACTACCTGTTAAGAACAAATAATGTTTCATCCCACTGATTCCTTCAAAACATGAAAAGAGGATAAACCTATTTTTAAGGCGGATAAAGAACCATTAAAGGAAAAATAAAGTAAAAAATCTTGGGACCCTTCAAGCCAAGTAAAACACAACAAAGAATAGAGACAAAAGGCTAAGAGATGGAAAGTGAAACATGAAACAAGGCAAAAGACCATAAAATAGACCACTATTTCCAAGAAAATTATAATTTAGACCCATCTAGAATTAAAATTGGTCACTGTAAGCAAAAGCATTATGACTTGAAATGTTAATATACTTTAGTTACATTTTACAAGGGACAAAACCTACTAGATCACATCTAGGCCAAACTAGCATAACAATCCTTTAGCCACTCATATCACACACAGCCTTTAAATAGTCAATCATTTTGGCTGATTTAGCTTCCTCCAAGTTGCCCCCAAGTTACTTCAAGGATACTTTATTTCTTTCATTCAATGCATTTAATTCATTAACTTCCTACAGGCACTTGCACGCCATTAGCACGTAATGACTAATTCTATTTTAATAGACACATCATTACATTAATTTGTAGGCATAATATTCACACCTCAATTTGAGCCACTTCCAGCAGGCCAAAACCAACTGAATCATGTCCAATTACGTTGACACCCAAGAAATAAATAAGGATGGAGACAAGCCCTTACTTCCTCGTCAGTTTTGGTCAAACATTGGCTAAAATACTTCTATTGCAAACATCAAACAGCTAAATGTACATAACCAAAATGAAAAAAAACCCATAAAAACAGATTAAACCTAAAATAAATAAATAAACAAAAATAGGAATACCCAAAGCAGATCAGATGAAAAGTTATATGCAGAGATGGTATCCCAATTCCCAAATCTCAAAACTAAGTATATATATGAGATACCTTGATGGCAAGCTTTGTCTACCACCAGTTTGTTCCCTAGAGTTTTAGTGATATGACAGAGCTCTCGGTATATATATCCGATAGTATGTGTTATAACGAAAAACTCTAGAGAACAAACTGGTGGTAGACATCAGACCCTGCATTTTTTGGCTTTCTCTCTCAAACACTCTCTAAAATTTTCTCTCGGAGGTCCCTCACTTTCTCTCTCTAAAACTCTCCCAAACTCTTTCTCGGAGGAAATTAATAAATCCCTCACTTTCTCTCTCTAAAACTTCCCCTCGCTCTCTCCCTTTATCACTCACTTTCTCCCTCTAAAACTTCCTCCTCTCTCTCTCCTTTATGACAGTTCCAGTCTTTGCATAAACAAAAAGCTAAGAAATTTGTTGTCCAATTTCTACTTCAATTCCAGTCTTTGCAGAAACAAAAAGCCGAGAAATTTGTTGTCCAATTTATACTTCAGTTCTAGTCTCTGCATAAACAAAAAGCCCAGAAATTTGCTGTCCAATTTCTACTTCGTGCATTCGTATTGTTTCCCTTTTGGGGTTATGGGCCAAATAGCCCGATCAGGCCCAACCCCAAAGTAGTAGTCCCAACCCATGTAGATTCATGAGTTCTATAAAGGACTAATACCGGGAATGGGCCATGCACCGATTGAGACCTTGTTTTAGCTGACTTACTTCAAACATACTTTATTTATTTCATTCAATGCATTTCAGTAACTTCCTACACACTTTCATTTTATGCATTGCACAATACTTTTAATATAAAATACATACATACATACATATATATATATATATATATATATAAATACATTAATTTTGTTGGATTTAAAAAGTAAGGGGGAGAAAAACAGGAGACAACCAACTCCCAAAAAGAATGCGGATAATATCAGATGGAAGTACAGAATCTCAAATAGCTATAATGGTTTTTTAGTTGTTTAGTCCAGTCACAGAAAACCCTCTGTAGGTATTGACGCAAAACCACATAAACAAAATAAATATTTGATTATCTCCATAATTTTTCAATATCCAAAACTACCTGTTAAGAACAAATAATGTCTCATCCCACTAATTCCTTCAAAACATGAAAAGAGGAAAAACCTATTTTTAAGGCAGATAAAGAACCATTAAAGGAAACATAAAGTCAAAAATCTTGTGACCCTTCAGGCCAAGTAAAACACAACAAAGAATAAAGACAAAAGGTTAAGAGATGGAAAGTGAAACATGAAACAAGGCAAAAGACCATAAAACAAACCACTATTTCCTAGAAAATTATAATTTAGACCCATCTAGAATTAAAATTGGTCACTGTAAACAAAAGCATTATGACTTGAAATGTTAATATACTTTAGTTACATTTGACAAGGGACAAGACCTACTAGATCACATCAAGGCCAAACCGGCTTAAACATCCTTTAGCCACTCAGATCACACGCAGCCTTTGAATAGTCAATCATTTTGGCTGATTTAGCTTCTTCCAAGTTGTCCCTAAGTTATTTCAAGAATACTTTATTTCTTTCATTCAATGCATTTAATTCATTAACTTCCTACACGCACTTGCACACCATTAGCACGTAATGACTAATTCCATTTCAATAGACACATCATTACATTAATTTGTAGGCATGATATTCACACCTCAATTTGAGCCACTTCTAACAAGCCAAAACCTACTGGATCATGTCCAATTACATTGACACCCAAAAAATAAATGAGGAATGAGACAAGCCCTTGCTTCCTCGTCAGTTTTGGTCAAACATTGGCTAAAATACTTCGATTGCAAACATCAAACAACTAAATGTTCATAACCAAAATTAAAAAAACCCATAAAAACAGATTAAACCCAAAATAAATAAATAAACAAAAATTGGAATATCCAAAGCAGATCAGATAAAAAGTTATATGCAGAGATAGTATCCCAATTCCCAAATCTCAAAACTAAGTTTATATATAGATATAGATATATATATATATATATGAGACACCTCGATGGCAGGCTTTGTCTACCACCAATTTGTTCTCTAGAGTTTTAGTGATATGACAAAGCTCTCTGTATATCCGATAGTATGTGTTACAACGAAAAACTCTAGAGAACAAACCGGTGGAAGATATCAGACCCTACATTTTTTGACTTTCTCTCTCAAACTCTCTCTGAAATTTTCTCTCAGAGGTCCCTCACTTTCTCTCTCTAAAACTCCCCCAAACTCTCTCTCGGAAGAAATTAATAAATCCTCACTTTCTCTCTCTAAAATTTCCTTTCGCTCTTTCTCCTTTATCACTCACTTTCTCTCTCTAAAACTTCATCCCCTCTCTCTCGTTTAGGATAGTTCCAGTCTCTGCATAAACAAAAAACTGATAAATTTGCTATCCAATTTCTACTTCAGTTCCAGTCTCTGCAAAAACAAAAAGTCGAGAAATTTGTTGTCCAATTTCTATTTCAGTTCCAGTCTCTGCAGAAACAAAAAGCCTAGAAATTTGTTGTCCAATTTTTACTTCGCGCGTTCACGTTGTTTCCTTTTTGAGGGTTATGGGCCGAATAGCCCGATCAAGCCCAAGCCTAAAGTAGTAGTCCCAACCCATGTAGATTCATGAGTTCTGCAGAGGACTAATGCCGGGAATGGGCTATGGGAAGATTGAGACCATGTTTTGGCTGACTTACTTCAAGCATACTTTATTTATTTCATTCAATGCATTTCAGTAACTTCCTACACACTTTCATTTCATGCATTGTACAATACTTTTAATATAAAATACATACATACATACATACATATATATATATATATATATATATATATATATTAATTTTGTTGGATTTAAAAAGTAAAGGGAGAAAAAACAGGCATGACAGGAGGCAACCAACTCCCAAAAAGAACGCAGATAATATCAGATGGAAGTACAGAACCTCAAATAGCTATAATGGTTTTTTAGTTGTTTAGTCCAGTTACAGACAACCCTCTATAGGTATTAAAGCAAAACCACATAAACAAAACAAATATTTAATTATCTCCATAATTTTTCAATATCTAAAACTACCTGTTAAGAACAATTAATGTTTCATCCAACTGATTCCTTCAAAACATGAAAGGAAGAAAAACCTATTTTTAAGGCAGATAAAGAACCATTAAAGGAAACATAATGTCAAAAATCTTGGGACCCTCCAGGCTAAGTAAAATACAACAAAGAACAGAGACAAAAGGTTAAGAGATGGAAAGTGAAACATGAAACAAGACAAAATACCATAAAACAAACCACTATTTCCTAGAAAATTATAATTTAGACCCAGAATTAAAATTGGTCATTGTAAGCAAAAGCATTATGACTTGAAATGTTAATATACTTTAGTTACCTTTGACAAGGGGCAAGACCAACTGGATCACATCAAGGCCAAACCGGCTTAACCATCCTTTATCCACTCATATCACACACAGCTTTTGAATAATCAATCATTTTGGCTAATTTAGCTTCCTCCAAGTTGTCCCCAAGTTACTTTAAGAATACTTTATTTCGTTATTCAATGCATTTAATTCATTAACTTCCTACACGCACTTGCACACCATTAGCACGTAATGACTAATTCCATTTCAATAAACACATCATTACATTAATTTGTAGGCATAATATTCACACCTCAATTTGAGCCGCTTCTAACAGGCCAAAACCTACTAGATCATGTCCAATTACATCGACACCCAAGAAATAAATGAGGAAGGAGACAAGCCCTTACTTCCTCGTCAGTTTTGGTCAAACATTGGCTAAAATACAACAAAAATGGGAATACCCAAAGAAGATCAGATGAAAAGTTATATGCAGAGATGGTATCCCAATTCCCAAATCCCAAATCTCAAAACTAAGTTTATATATATATATATATATATATATATATATATATATATGAGACACCTCGATGGCAGGTTTTGTCTACCACCAGTTTGTTCTCTAGAGTTTTAGTGATATGACAGAGCTCTCTGTATATCCGATAGTATGTGTTACAGCGAAAAACTCTAGAGAACAAACTGGCGGTAGACATTAGGCCCTGCATTTTCTGACTTTCTCTCTCAAACTCTCTCTAAAATTTTCTCTCAGAGGTCCCTCACTTTCTCTCTCTAAAACTCTCCCAAACTCTCTCTAAGAGGAAATTAATAAATCCCTCACTTTCTTTCTCTAAAACTTCCCATCGATCACTCATTTTCTCTCTCTAAAACTTCCTCCTCTCTCTCTCCTTTACGACAGTTCCAGTCTCTGCAAAATAAAAAAGCTGAGAAATTTACTGTCCAATTTCTACTTCAGTTCCACTCTCTGCAGAAACAAAAACCCGAGAAATTTGTTGTCCAATTACTACTTCAGTTCCAGTCTCTGCAGAAACAAAAAAGCTTAGAAATTTGCTGTCCAATTTCTACTTCGCGCATTCGTGTTGTTTCCCTTTTAAGGGTTATGGGCCGAATAGCCTAATCAAGCCCAAGCCCAAAGTAGTAGTCCCAACCCATGTAGATTCATGAATTCTGTAAAGGACTAATGCCGGGAATGGGCCATGGGTAGATTGAGACCTTGTTTGGGTCGAGAGGACAGAAGATGGAAGAAATAACCATGGGTTTGTTAAAGGAGGGAGATCCACGAGTGGAAAAGAGATTTCAGAGTTTTGTATGGCTTCACTAAGCTTTGATTTCCCATAGGCATCTATTCCTGATCAGGTACTCATTTGTCTATAGAACCCATGAGCTGTTGCTGCTTGATGAAATTTGCCATAGATGTTTTAGCATTTCAGCCCTCTTGTTCCTGATCAGGTAGTCGGGTGTCCCATAGAAACCCTGAGCTGTTGCTGTTTGATAAAATGTGTCATAAATGTTTTAGCATCCAGCCCTGTTGAAGGTTTTCAGTACTAGGTAGGCCACCTCCACCTATTGATTTGGGCTTGCATACAAAATAGTTTCTACATATTTTGTGAAATTGGACCAGTAGATTTGGACACTAATCAGGATGGATTGGATCAGCTGTAGCCTAAATGTATTTACTTGACCAATGGTCCACGTGATTTTCTAGACCAGAGCAGTTGATCTAGTGGGGGCATATTTTTATTTATACAATGGCATAAACAACCCAACATGGGGTTCATAAAGGCGATGCAATGGCATTGAACTATGTTTTTGGAGGGAAGATATGAAAAAAAAATGGAGAGTATAATAGAAAGTGGAAGAAGGGAAGTGGTTTTCATATCAAGTCTAAAATGAGATTATCCTTTTGGGTTGGGAGTGGTTGTACCAATTTTTAGGGTCACTAATGGGAATTGTATAAATGTGTAGTTATCCAATGTTTTGAAATTTTCCTACCAAAATTTAAATTCAATTTTGGAATCTGAATTGATTTTTTGAATTCAATTTCAATAAAATGAAGAGAAGTCACATTTTGCCCTTTTAATGGCAAGTTAATTATTTAAGTGGTCTAAAATCATCTAATAATTTTTAAGGTTAAATGTATAAAACACCTCTAATATATACAATGTGTAGCATTTTCACCCCCTTTCTTAAAAAGGTGTAATAAAAATACCCTTATTCTTTTAAGATTAAGTAAATCACACACAAAGGTCTATGAAAATAAGACATAACAAACATTGATACAAATTGTTGTATAATGGTTAAAAAGGTTATGCTGGGGCCCAATCTGTAGGATACTTCTTTGGCAACATACTAATAAGTAAAACGGTCAACCAATTTATTAATATTTAATTTTTTTTAATTTTGGCTGTAATGAGGGGATATTACACTTTACTAAAGGTAGGAGATTTGTCAGAATAATCGAAGCCATCAAGGTAGATTATCTTTTTAGATCAACCAATTGTCATAAGATTAGTGGTATTCGGAAGTGTGCCGAGTCATTTTAATGAGACCTATGTGAACCCCACCTTATAAATCCCTGGGCAATCACTCAGCCCACTTCTTTGGTTGGACCCTTAGGTCTAGAAAACATTATTATTGTCATAGTGGGCTTAATTAATAAACACAACTTGACTCTTGAAAAGGCAGTTGAACAGTATCTATTTGCTTTATGTCTTATTTCTTATTCATGTTATATAGGTAAGTGGCAACACTTACCTTACAGTTCCAAAATGTGCAACTTTACTTCTTTCATTTTTATTGATGCGTTCTGATTCAATGTACAGTTTAAGCTTGTCAAAAGGGAAAGGGCCTTCTTGAGTGTTGTAAATGTTAGCATTTTCTTGACCTTGCTTCTATACAACCAACCTTTTTAATTTTACAGGTATGTTGCAGTTGTAAATGAACCTTTCTTGGAAACATATAATGGAAGCTTTCTCAGAATAACATTCCATGCTCTCCAGAACGTCCAATCTGCCCTGATAAAAGCTAGTCTTAGCAATCAAGTGAAAGTCACAGTCCCCCTCAATACTAATGTCTACAAGAACTCAACTGACATTCCATCTGGGGGCAATTTATGACTCGACATTCATGACCTCATGCTTGCCATAGTTAAGTACTTGAGCGATAATGGTGGCCCCTTTATCGCAGCATCTACCCCTTCATAAGCCTTTACACCGACTCCAATTTTCCCGTTTAGTATGCCTTCTTTAATGGCAATGCATTTCCTTTAACTGATGGTGGCACAACCTATTACAACATGTTTGATGCAAATCATGATACTCTTATGTGGGCAATACAAAAAAATGGGATTGGAAATCTACCCATAATAGTTGGAGAAATTGGTTGGCCGACTGATGGAGATCCAAATGCTAACCTAGACTATGCCAAACGGTTTAACCAAGGTTCATGTCCCATATATCGGGCGGGAAAAGAACCCCAATGAGACCTGACCCCATTGATGCCTACTTGTTTAGTTTGATTGATAAGGATGCCAAGAGTATTCAGCCAGGGAATTTTGAGCGCCACTGGGGGATATTTACATTCGATTCGGTACCATGAATTCGGGAGCTTTAGTCCCGGCAAAGGGTGTGCAGTATCTAGAGCGAAAGTGGCGTGTGATGAAGCCATCAGTAAGGCCTGATGATCCAAACATGGCACCGAGTGTGAGCTATGCTTGTGGACGTGCTAACTGCACAAGCCTGGGCTACCAGACAACTTGTGGGAATTTGGTTGCTATGGGGAACATTTCATATGCATTTAATAGTTACTACCAAATAAATAATCAGCTTGAAAAAGCCTACAAATTTCTGAACGTTTTAATGGTCACAAAAACAGATCCTTTAGTCGGAAGCTGCAGATTCGCGATCATGATCCAACCGTACTATGGGAGTGCTGGAAAGAGATTGTGCAGTATTCAACAAACATGGGGTTTTGCAGTAGGCCTCATTCTCTTTTTGTGGAGGGTTCTGTGAGTTCTTATTTAATTTTAGCAGTCTGTTTTATAGGAGTAACTTATGAATAGCATAAGCCCAATCCAATTCTAATTTTGCATTCTAGAAGACAAACATTTACAATTCTTAGGCAAGGCTGCAGATAGATTTGCTTCAAAGTCTTCTTTGCATGGTAGATGGAGTTTATGAATGAATATTTCTGCTAGGCAGGTTTAATTGAAGTATGGGTTGAGGATGATGATTTGGTATAACATATGCTGATGTGAGAGGAAAAAAATTCTATTATGTTTGGAAAAATAAAATTGGGAATGTAATCTTCCACTAAACGCCACATAGAAGATTAGCACCTTACCCCTGATTGAGAGGAAAGAAAAATGAAAATAATGAAAGCCTGTATTATTATTCACTGATATATCCGTCGTTAATTTGAATACTTTGAAAGGAGAAAGATATGTCCTTATTCATCACTAATTAAGAGTTTTTGTTGGACAATAGTGACTGAAATAGTCATAGAAGATTAACACCTTGCCGAGAGAGAGAAAAAAAATGAGCATCGAATTTCACATATACTTGTCTGGTGTCAAAAGAAAAATGATGAAAGCCAGTATTATCATCGACTAATGTGCCCATTATAAATTTGAACACTTTAAAATGAGAGAGACGTGTCCTTCTTCATTACCAATTAAGAGTGTTTGTTGAATAATAGTGATTGAAATAACAAAAAAACATATCAATCATTACTAATAAAGAGTTTTTGTTGGACGCTAGTAATTGAAATAGCGCGAAAAAAAAAAATAGGTGTGTGGGGGTGCGTGTCAAGAGACTCAAAACACAGGCAGATATGAAGTGGATGCAAAGTTAAGCACCAAGGGTGAATTTTGAAGTCAAACTACAGCCCAACCTGAAGTTGAAAAGGGCCAAGCAATTGGGCCTTCCATGTCCATTTAAGACATAAGGTCCAAGAGGCCTACACATCCACTTGTGGCTGCTAAATAAATGAAGAATTAAGTACCTAACATTAATTTATCTCAAGAATGTGTGTAATTTAGGATTAACTACATCCACAGTCACACGCATGCTACTATGCATAATGAGCCATGATGAACCAACAATCATTTGCCTCACCTTTGCTTTCTAATTACATCACCAAGACTCCTATACACACACACACACACACACACACACACATACCACTATTTTTTGCATTAGCAAGTTCAACTTATGTTTATTGCAATTCTAGTTCTCTAATCTCATGGAGGTCTCTGCATTTTTTTCCAAATCTTTTTTTTTTTTTTTTCTGGTTTCTTTTTTCCAACCAATATTTAAGCTGAATCATGAGACTAATAATAAATATATGCTGTACTGCAGGTTGTTGAGTTAAAGGTACGCCTACACTGCAAGGCATGTGAAAAGGCCGTCCGAAAAACCTTGTGCAAGATCAAAGGTATGTCAATTTATTTATTTTCTCCTTCATCTTTCTTGTTGAAAATGAAAACAGGTACATAAAATGGAAAAATGGAGCCAGAATAGGAGTAATATTAGGAACAAATGTGTCAAATTTTATGCCCAAAAATGTGACACCATATTTCAAAATGTCATATAAATATAGATGTTAAGATGCGCATATATAGAATGTCACTAGTAGTCTTGTAGAGTTGAGACTTTATAGGCTGGCCAGGCAGCACGTTACAGAGAGTCACACACAGGCATGCACTGTTATGTAGTATATACATATGTATATATAATATAATATGGTATGTATTTACAGGGGTTACATGCGTGGAAATAGATGTGGTATTGAACAAGATCACGGTGTTGGGGTATGTGGACCGCAAGATTGTGATCAAAGCTGTTCGCAAGACGGGGAGAAGAGCTGAGGTTTGGCCGTCTAAGTCTTCATGTCGCAGCCGGCAGCAGCCTCGTGGTGGTTTTGGTTGCATCATCCCCAGATGGGTTTTCTAAGGACCCATCATCAATCATTTTAATTTATTAATTTATCAATAATGCTTTGATTTCCTTTTTTGCTGCAATTCTAAAATGTTTGCAAGTCCAAGCAAAATTTATATTTTCGCATTATGAATATGTTACATTGTGTTATGTCTTAACTTATTAACTATTAACTGAAAAATAAATAATTAAATAAATAATGAAGACTTCAATTAGGTTTCATTTAATTGGAATTGAAGTTATATGGTTCAAACTTTGAACTTAATATTGGAAGTAGTTTTTGTTTTGATTCATTCTGATTTTGCGTCTTCCAAAATAAAATAAAAAATAATCTAGTCTATGTCCGTAATTTGAAAAAAAAAAAAAAAAAAAAAAAAAAAATGTTATAAATTCACCAAAAATATATCTAAAATAGGGAGTCGAACATTTCCACTCACTCGATGAAATGAGAAGGAAAATATATTAATTTAATTTGTTTTTAACTAAAATACAATAACAAAAATATTTGAACGAATATATATATTTTTATCATTTTTGAATGATTGTAACAAAAATATTAGACAATTGTCATCATGAGAGAGAGAATTTTATTGGGTGTTTGTATCGAATTGATGTGGTAGTTACTGCAAAGAATCTTGTTAAACTCTATTCATTAAAATCGCAACAAAAACTATCCCGTCCGTCACTTTTTTGTATCAATTACTCTTGAAAAATATAGAATCAGACCGACGTATAAATAATTGGATCAACAAAAGCTCTGAAGAACTTGAGGAGGAGCAACACATGAAATCAAACATGGACAAAATATTGCATCATCCAAAATGCTTCATCATCTGATCAGACGGTTCACATCCATTGCGGGCACCTCCCTATCAATCTCGGATGTCAACAGTAGAGTCAAAGATTTGGTTTTGAAAGGACTGTATGACCAAACACTAAAACTCTACAAAGAACATCTCCATCCCTCTTCTTCCCAATTCCATGGAATCACCGCCATTCTTCCTTCAGTCATCAAAGCTTGTTCTTATGCTCAAAACCATCATTTCGGTCTTCAAATGCACTGCATTGTCCTCAAAACAGGCTCTGATTTGGACCCTACTATATCCAATTCTGTCATCTCCATGTATGCCAAGTTTTCAGACATTGAATGTGCGCGTAAGATGTTTGATACAATGCCTCATAAAGATTCCATCTCTTGGAATTCAATGATAAATTGCTATGTCCAAAATGGGTACTTTGTTGATTCATTGAACATGTTCAAGGAAATGTATGTGTTGGGTTTTATACCAAAACCCGAGTTGATTGCTAGCATTTTATCTGTATGTGCCCGGACAAGACAGTTGAGGTTAGGCAGAGAATTTCATGCTGTTCTTGTTGTTGATGAAAGGATTGAGGATTCTGTTTTTCACTGGACGGCATTGGTTGGCCTGTATATGAAGTGTAATGATTCATTAATGGCTTTTTGTGTCTTTGATCGGATGGAGAGCAAAAATGAGGTTTCATGGACCAGCATGGTATCGGGTTGCGCTGCTAATCACGATTATGATATTGCACTTGACTGCTTTCGAGCAATGCAGCTTGAAGGGATTAAGCCCAACCGAGTAACACTGATTGCAGTTTTACCAGCTTGTGCTGAGTTAGGTTCTATTAAGCATGGGAGAGAAATTCATGGGTATGCTTTCCGTCATGGGTTTGATTCAGAATTCCTTTTCTCCTCGGCTCTCATACACATGTACTGCAAATGCAGGGAAGCATTACGACCTGCCAAGCTAATTTTTGAAAGATCAACAGTAAAAGATGTTGTGATGTGGAGTTCGATCATTGCTAGCTATTCTCAGACCCGGGATACTGCAGAAGAAGCAATAAAGCATTTCCATCAAATGCAAATGGAGGGAATTCAGCCCAACTCTGTAACACTATTGGCAGTACTTTCTGCCTGCACCAATCTAGCTTCTGTAAACCATGGACGTGCAGTCCATGGCTATATCTTGAAATCCAGCTTCAGTTATGAAACATTCATTGCCAATTCCCTTATTAATATGTATTCGAAGTGCGGTTGTCTCATGGATTCTCATAAAATTTTTAAAGAAATGTCTGTGAAGGATCCTATTTCATGGAGCGCGCTTATCAATGCACATGCCCTGCATGGTTATGGGGAGGAAGCTTTGCAACTCTTCCTTGAGATGCAAGAGCTGGGGTTGGAGCCAGATGCAATCACATACCTTGCCATTTTGTCAGCTTGCAACCATGCTGGCCTTGTTGAAGAGGGACAGAAGCTCTTTGCTGAAGCAGTAAAAGATGATAAAATATTACTAACTACAGAGCATTATGCTTGCTACATTGATCTTCTTGGAAAGGCAGGGAAGCTTGAAGATGCTTATGAGATTGTGACCATGATGTCCATAAAACCAAGCACAAGAATTTGGAGCTCCTTGATTTCAGCTTGTAAGATTCACGGAAGATTGGAGGTTGCAGAGATGCTGGCACATCGGCTTATAAAATTGGAACCAGAAAATGCTGCCAACTATACGTTGTTGAGTATGGTTTATGCTGAATCTGGTAATTGGTTTGGAGTGGAACAAGTGAGGAGAGAAATGAGAGTAAGAGGATTAAGAAAGAGCTATGGATTCAGCAAAATTGAGCTGGAGAATGATAATTGGTAGCATAACCAAATCTGCGTGCAACTTAGCTCAACATTAAAAGAGGAGAGGAGTGTGAGTAAGAGGACTAAAAAGAACTGCCATTCAGCAAAACCGAGATGGAGAATGAGTATTTTGTGGCAGGGCTGAAATACACGTTGAAGTAAGCTAGTTGTGGAAGGAGGAGAGCCGCGAGAGTAAGAGGAAAAAAAACAAAAAAAGAAAAGGTTTCAGTGGAGTCAAGCTGCAGATTGAGAACGTGTAGCAAGGTCTTAGTCCACGTACAACTTGCCTCAATGTGAAAGGAGTAACATGAGACTATTATGCATCTACTGTTCATTATGAATCCAGTATGAAAGACCTAACAGTCTAACACACCTCCACTCTTAGTAAGCCAATAGTTCACACAACAAAAATGCGTGATTTGGTTTTAGTGTATTACATGCTTGAACTGCCTCCTAAATGGTAATTACAGAGAGATTGTGATGTTTTGTTCAATTGTATAATCTTCCCATACAATTGAACTCAGTTTTTGCTATTCTCTTCGTCATTCATTGGCTTCATTAGATGAGAGACCTGTTTGCTTTCAATGTTACACTTCCCTTAGACGAAATAAAAGTATTATATGATATACACACACACATATATGTATATATATATTACTGAAATCTTACTTGTTCTTTAATGTTTATTTCACACGGTGCACATTTTGGCATGAGGAGAACAGAGGAGAGCTATAAGTGTAACAATGAAAAATCTCAATAGAGGCCAGTGTTAATGCTTCTTTCTCTAAAATATCATTTTTGTTTTTGAAAGTAAGATATCCAAAAATGAGAAGAATTGGGTCATTCAATTTTGGGTTCAACTTGAAGATCCTGACGAGTTCATAAGGTTGTTTAGGATCAGCCCATTTTGAAAAGATCGGACTCGGCCTATACTTCACTTATTTTGACTCGGCCAATAAAAAAGTAAGCTTGATAGGTGTTTGGTTCATGCTTGACCTTGTGTCCAAAATCGCTTTAATAAATTTATGTTTGTGAGTCAGCATCCTAAATTTATATAAGCTTACAAATTTTATGTTTTTGAACACGTCTAAGAGTTTCCATTCATTAACATATGAATCTACGTGGGTATTCATAAACTTCAGACAAAAAAACGCGTTAAATTATATTACTACTAATAGAAACAGCGGCGTAAATTACCCAAAAGCAGTGTCAGAAGCGTTGGAATAATTTCTAGTAAAGAACGTAATTGGTGTACTGACCAAAAAATAAAGCTAAGCCAAATAGATTTTTTTAGTCCGCATCACCCCCGAGATTCCAATTAAATTACTTGGATGCCAATCCATGAAAACACAGAAAACCAATTGGATGTCCTCAGAACCAAAAGGGTAGAATGGCGATAAAGGGTTAATAAAGTCTTTTTATCTAATCAAAAATTTTATCACTCCTTTTTAGCATCTGAGTCCAGAATAAGTGAAATCAGATAACCAAACCCCACAACAAAGATCAGAAGGCTTTGAAGAAAACAAGTCACAGCTTTGCACCAAAGTACTCTCCTACCACTCTCTCTCTAGTTCTTTATCAATCATTTCTTCAGCTTCATTATGATGGGTTTAGGGTTTTAGGGTTTGTGAACTTTTGGGCATGTTGAGTGCTAGTGGTCTCTTACGAGGAACGTCTTGAATTTTGTGGAATAACAATCTTGAATTGATTCCATTCCAATGTTTTTATTTATTTGTTATTTGAATTTCTGTGAGCTGAGTTGGAACTGGCCTACTTCTTTACGAGGCTGAAAGATGTTGGGTTCTCTATTTGTTCTTAATGAGCACTTCAATGATCTTATGTGAAAACTTAGTCTTTTCAAATCGAAGCGTTTGTCACAAATCGTTGTTATATTCACATAATTTGTCTAATATTGTTGTTCAATTAAGTCGGGGAAGGAAGAGGTTTGGTGGGTTGATTCCTTATGCAAAGAAAAGTCATTCAAGGAAGAGAAGTTGGTGGAAGAAGTTCTTTTTCGATGAGGATGGAAATTGGCTTGGTTTGAGGGATGAGGATATGCTTGAAGTTGAAGAGGAGGCACCGGAGAGCTCGGGCGAAGACGAGTTATCTGAGGGTGAGAAGTTTGAAGTGTGGAAGAGGAGAGCAGAGGCAATCATTGAATTGAGAGAAGCCCAGGAAGATATGAGCAATGAAGAGAATAGGAGGTGGGAAGATTGGCTTGTAGACAGAACAAAGGATGTCAATGGTTCATCATGGGTTCAAGATTCCAGTGATGAACTTGGGAAATCCAGAGAAGGTGTACAGGCAGGTCCTAGTGAGATGATTCCGGAGAGAGGGTTGGTCGAATCTGTGAGGGATTTGGTCCTCGGAAGGGAGGATGATGACATGCTATATGAGGATCGTGTTTTTCGATATGCTTCCTTGAACTCAGTAAGTCCATTTTCACAGTTTTACAATGCAGCAAGAATATAAACATTTTTATTATCATAATTCAGCTTTAAAAATCTGATGTTCAAGTATTTGGGGTTAGCTAACATTATTACTTCTCAGAGATTTATAGTTCTGTTGCAGTCAAGTTGCTTTCCTGTTAAAGGAGTTTGTGGGGGCTGATTAGTGTATGTTATGTTAATGTGCAATTCTAGATAGTTTTCTGAAAATGTGATACACATTTATCTTTGTACCATGGCATTGTGAACTTTTCATAGGATTATCAAACTCGTTTTAAATGCCTTATTCACTTGTAATCTTTTTATATCACACAAAATGAATGTTGAAGCAAGAATATGTCTTTCACAGGAACATATCGTGCTAAAACTGAAAATAACCGTGTCTACGAGCACCTGAGGAGTCCTTTGACTTGTCATACATGACAAACCGACATTCTTGTGTCTCAAGTTCACTAACAATTTCTAGTTTTTGTTCATTTTACATAGAAAACAAATCTTCATGCATCACATATGAAAAATAATAAAAGCATTAACCTTTACAATAGAGATAAGAAAGGAGACAGTTTCTGGTTGCACAATGCATATATGGAGTATTGTTACACTATGTCTCTACAATAAGCATTTGGATTTTGGACCTTCAGGATTATGTCCCATGGCAGGCATGTGCCTTTTTATTTGATCATCCTACATTCAAACATTTGTCGCACTATGGAATATACTATATAACATTTTGTTCTTCATTTCTTTTCTCTTTTACTGTTCTTCTTCAAATTTCTTTTCATTGTCTATGGCCAAACCATCTTACTTGGGTTTCTCCCTTTTTATAATCAATGAAGACTCTTCCACATATTGTGAATGTACTCATTTATAAACTTTTCTCAATATTTGCATTTTAGGTACTCACATCTTATGAACATATTTCTTAGTCGACCAATATTTTTTCCATAAAGCATGGTCGGTCTAATAGCTATTTTGTAGAAACCTTCATTCAACCTGCATGCTTAAGTTGATCACAAATAATATGCTTGAAGCATTCTTCCACCCCCATCTAGCATTAATAGTACAAGAAACACTATCACTAATCTGTCCTTCACAATGAATAACTAACCATAAATCCTTCACAATGAATAATTAACCATAAACTATCAAGGCATTCACTCTTGTTTCTCTGGACCTTCTACCTTCACTATTTCTCTATTCATATTCCCAGTTTTATTTAAAAAATCTATTCTTTTTTTTTTTTTTTTTGGATAAATAGTTTTGTTAAGAGTTATATTTCATACATTCAATTCTAGCCATACTTATTTTGAACCCACTTGATTCTAAAGTTTCCGCTTAGAAGTCAATATCATCAGAAAATAAGATATAACTTGGAACCTCATCTTTTAATCGGGAGAATCAACAATAAGCCAGTTGGTTCACTGAACATGTGGTACCACAAAAAAAGAAATTTAATACAAAAACTTGAGAATAAATCATCTGTGGCAAAAAAAAAAAAAAAAAAAAAAAAAAAAATTGTAATGCAATTTATAAATTCTTTAAACAATGAAGTTTGATACAAATATCCTTTCTTCTTTTTTCAAATAACATGTACTAAGACTTGGTTTTTTAAGATTGTATTTCTAGAAGCTTAAAAAACTTATCAATTGACAATTTAAACTCTTCATCCATTTGTCTTGGTCCAACATTTTTTGACATTACTTCTAGAAAACGAATACAAGGTTTTATTTTCGTTTTACAGCAATATGAATGGAGAAGAGACAAAATAGTGACAGGAATTCAGAGCGATGACATTAATTTCAGTATAGGCTTTGACACGATTACATTCTTATTATGATTGGTTACATTCTTGACCCTACGCCACAGAATTACTATAAGCAGTCTAGGTTGAAAAAGAACATCAATCTTGGCACCTAAGAGGTCACTTTTCACTCCGAAAAAGTGCTATAATTCATGTTCTATATAGGTCAACCCATATTAATGCATGTGTGCAAGGACACTTCCATCCCTTTTTTGTGGATCAAATGGTATTAAAGTTCATCCTTCACTTTGTCATCTTCTGATTCTTCTTCGTTGTTCTTCTCATACTTTTTCTTTTTTCCTATTTTTACAGTGGAACATTTGTTAATGATCTGTCTCTCCCCTTCCCTCGCCTTTGCTTTCTCTCCCACACACAAACAAATGCACATCCTTTATCTCTCTTTTGCTTTTGGCTTGTGGAATTAAGTCCAAAGCCACCTAAGCAATGACTTTTTATGCCCTTATACCTAATATAAATGTTTGTATTTCTAGTTTTTTTGAAAATTTTCAAGTATCAGTACAAAATTTGCCCTTTTATTAGGCGAAATTTTTAAGTGAAGCAACCATTATTTAGTATTCTATGCTACCTTACCCCTGCATGCGCTTCTCATGTACTCTTTATGATGAGATACCCTATTCTGGTTTCTTATCTTTTACTTAATTTAATTCAATTCCTGAATTATTGAAATGATTTGGTTTATTTATGAGGTCAAATGATCAAAAGATTGTATGGTATAAACTTCTAACTGTATATTATTTAAATAACTGACTAGTAACAAAACTTCTAATTGTTTTTTTTTTTTTTTTTTTTGAAGTTCATTACATTCTACATTATTACAAAATTTACAACACATATTTTGACTTCTATTTTTTTTTATTTTGATAAGTATATTTTGACTTCTAATTATTTAGAAATTCTGCCAACTGGTTAATCATCTTCATTCTTCTTCTTGCAGGCTAAATTTTTGGCATTGTTGGTAATTGTACCATGGGCCTTGGACTTTTTGGTTCATGATTACGTTCTCATGCCCTTTTTGGACAGGTAATTATTGGAACATTAATGCTTTTATCTCAAGTAAGTTCTCTTACTTCTATAGGGCAGTTTTTATTTTTTATTTTTTTGGTTTTAGTGGTGGTGGGGGTTGCTGAACAATTTTCTTGCCTGATCCTGTTGCGTATATGCTTTTTGGTGGGACGATCTTTCTTTCTTTCTTTCTTGTTTTAATCAAATTCCTTTTTTTACGTGAACAGCATAGTTAAAATAAATAGAATTAGCTTGTAGTTGAGGATTTATTATATTTGTCAATGGTAATAAGTGTCTTCTTTCCTTTTTTTTTTCTCCATAAATGTGTTGATTTCCATTAACAAAAATAAGTCTTCAGTACAATGGAAAAAGTGGAGGCATACCCCCACTGATTACAACTCAGAAAAGAAGACTGAAAAGGACCATTTCCAATACACTTGGAAACAAAGAAAAACAAGACAAAAAAATGAGTCTTAAACTAAGACCAAACAACATTAAGAAGTAATAAGTGTCCTTTAAACTCTATGTTCACAACAATTGATCAACTTGCCTCTCTTTTCTGAACAGGTATGTGAAGACTGTACCACTTGCAGCAGAGATGCTTGACGTGAGAAAACAGCAAAAACTTGAGATGGTTAAGGAGTTAAAACTTGAGAAAGCAAGAATTAAGCTTGAGGTAGAGATTGGTAAATCTCCACCTCTTTCTGACGAGGAGTTTTGGTTGGAGTTACAGCATAAAGCGTAAGATTAATGATGTGTGGTGCTTGTTGACAGTTGTATATTATTTGTTTCATCGATATTTTGTTCTCATATGGTCAATGTTCAAATGGTAATGTAGAGAGGAAATTAAAAAGGAAAAGCAAAGAAATTATTATATACATATGATCGTTTCTTTCTTACCAACCTTGCTAAAGAGTTTACTGCATTGCTTGCTTGCTACTCTGTAGCATATGACCACATGTAAGTCTCAAACTAGTAAAATTCTCTTAAAATATGTCATTCTAAGTAGTTAGTCCCAACATATTATTTGCTATCAAAGAATAAGAAAATTATTTATACCCTTTCTGACAGCCTAAGCTTTTAGAAGACTTGGTTGGTTAACATGGTATCAGAGTGAATGTCCTAGGTTCGAATCTCACTGCCATTCTGATGTTATAATTGATGCACTTTTTGGTCCACTCAGATTATATAGAGTACTTAAATGTTGGCTGAAATATTACTGAATTACAATTTATTTATTTTTTTCCAAATAGGCATGCTACCATTGGTTATGTTTTATTACACATTTGTCTTCTAGAATGTTTCTTGTGCTCTGTTCTCACAGACCTAAATTTCAAATCTGTATTTAATTTACTGAATGATCAAATACTAATTTGTCACACTCCTTGCCATATCAGGATAGAGTTGCGCGACGAATGGAGGTTAGAGAACCGCAGAGAATTTGCCAATATATGGTCGGATATAGTATTTGGGATATCATTGTTCATTCTTTTATACTTCAATCAGAGTAAAGTGAGTTGTCATTTTCTGTTTCTGCCATACTCTTCCATATGGTAACATTTTTTCATTTGAATGTCTTGATATTAGTTCACATTTTGATGCCATCATTGTCATCAATGACAACAATAGTCAACCAATCAATTAGTTGAAAGCTAGTAGTGAAAACATTTGCGGTTGCATTAACTGTGGTTAATTTCACTATAGATATCCACAGAAGATATCTAGGTCTTGGGTGGTCCAACTATCTATTAGATTAACCAACCTAGTCCATTAAGGTCTTTTTCTTAATGCTTTCTATCATGTGATTGAGCTTGAGGAATTTTCCACATAGTCTTCAATATAGCTCCGATTTCATCATCTTCAGTTGACTCACCTGCAACCAAATTTTGTGGAGGTATTTGCCTATACAAGACTTTCCATTGTCTCTAGATAGTTGAATGACAATGAAGGATAAATGTAGCTGATCCAAGTAGTTGAGCTTAAGGCTTTGTTGAGTTGAATTGATTTGTATCTAATCCATGGGCAATTTGTTTTCATGTATTTTTGTTGAAATATATCTGTTTACTGGATTAATAACTAAATTCACAACTACTTGGCCGTGTATCCTCTAATTCTTGAGCTAAGATAACTAGATCCACATTGTCAAATTTTGCTACGTTCCTAAATTAGACAGAGAATTTCAGTTCTTCTCTGACATTTCTGTAATTTAGTGATCAATTTGCATAAAAACTATCAGTATTTTGTTCTTGCCTCATCAATCTGTAATGCTTCAAGTACACTTTTATCTTTAACAGTCCTGTATTATTGAACTGTCCATTAGACTAGGAGTGATGGGGGAAGTTGTGTTTTTAAGTGAGATTCTTATTTTAATTTGGAGTGGTTTGGTAAAGTTAAAAATTGTAAAACATCAAGGAGTAGCCATTGAAATCTATAAGAAACTGCCAAATTGATATTGTGTTCTTGTAGCTGCATACTCATTTATTTGCTCATCTGTGCTTGGGCATTTATGTGCAAGGCATACCTATAAATTTACTTTGCATATAACTAACTTGTCTTTCCATTTGACCTCCTTTTTTTTTTTTTTCCTTTTCATCTGTCTTTTGCAGGTAGCTTTGCTGAAATTTACAGGGTATAAAATAATAAATAATATGTCGGACACTGGGAAAGCATTTCTAATTATTCTTATTACAGATATTTTTTTAGGGTAATATTTTCTGCTCTTTCATGGAAGTACTGATTAGCACATTCTTCCCATTAAATAATTTTATTTTTAAAGCGATGTTCACACAAGTAGGCTAAAATCAAGTTTTTGTACAAGTTACATCTGTATGGAATGTATTTGATGTTAACCAGAACTATAGTGGTGAATGGTGATATGAGGTGGACAACCTGCCTTTTTTTATCTTGACATAAAATATTAAGTTTATTGATATCGTTTTTATTGTTCTATAGAATATTTTGAAGTAGGTACAAAAGTATTTTATCTGACCAAATCTTTTCCATGAAACTAACACTCTTAGTCTCTTTCTCTGATTTTTTTTCCTCCTGATAACCCTCTTTCTCTAAACATACTGACATCATCTTTGCGGGTTTTTCTGTTACTCTTTTTCCTTCTTTTTTTTCCGTAGTTGGTACTCACACACCACCCCTCAAGGAATTGTTTGCACCCGGGTTTGAACCTTAGACCTGATGCTTCATGATGTTACTCTTTTTCCTTGCAATTTAAGTTATACTACTTGTGACCCTATATCTGAATTTTGTGCTTCTGGACTCTAAAACAGTTGATTGTGAAATTTCAAACAGGTATCATTCTGAATCTGGTTGGCAGACTTTAATAGAGATCATTGTGGAGCATTATGGGCTTGAGGTTGATCAGTCTGCCATAACTATATTTATCTGCCTAGTTCCAGTTATCATTGATGCATGCGTGAAGCTTTGGGTATGTCTATATCTGAAATATTTTGACATGAGAATGTATTATTGCTTACTAGAAAGTGTTAATAAAAATTTCGCAGTGGATGGCAGTTATTTGGCTCTTCTTGATATTTTGTTATTTACCCCTTCCATGTTTTCAAAATTGCAAAAACATCCCCCTAATCTACCAATTTCCATCAAGAACCGCAACCTTAATTAGTGTCCAAATTGCATCTGACCTGAAGATCTTAGAAATTATATTTAGTCCCCCAAATTCTTCAATAAGTTCATTTTTGGCCATCAGTACCCTATAGTTGATAATAATGATGGCGTACGATATAATAGATGGAAAATGAGAATTTATGGGGCCGACCCCATTCTTTTGGGAAAAAGGCTAGAATGATGATGATCAATACTTCAATCTACCTAGTAATATCTAGGACTTTCCTCAACTCTAATAGTTTCTAGAGACCTAAAATCAACCCTAGTGGTAGCTGAAGAATTCATATTTGTCCCAATAGTATCTAGGGCCATCTAAGTAACCCTAATAGGATCTCAGGGAATCTAATTGACTCTAATACTATAGAGGTTCCCAAAACAAACCTATCAGCATCTAGGTTGCCTGATACAAATTTAGTAATATATAGGTCGTTCAACTCTTGTAGCGTCTAGGGGTGTCTACTAACAGTATCTAGGTTCCCAAATAAAAACCTAATAATATCTAAGTTGCCCAATTCAAAACTAATGGTCTTTTGGTTGTCCATTCCAGATTTAATATTATCTAGGTTTGCAAGTTCAAACAAAGTAGTATCTAGGTTTGTAGCATCATACCTTATAGTATCTAGGGTCTTAAAATTTAAACCTAATAGTATCTAAGGTCATCTGAACCTTACAATATCTAGGTTCTTATGGTATATTACTCCTCAAATCAACCCTAATAACATCTATGGAATGTATTCCTATTCAGACATCAATAGGACTTCGGAGCTGCTTCACTCCTACTCGGCAAGAACAGGAATTTGCTCCTGCTTTAAAGCTCTTGTACTTGAAAACGAGTTTGAGCCTTAGAAGCATGCAAAGGGATAGGTCTGGAATAAATCTCGTATGAGTCCTTTAATCAAGTCCCTCTTCTTTAATAGGCACATGATCATCAAGACCTTGCAATGGCAAAGGACAACACTAGAAAACTATGATTAACCTCAAACGGGATGCGTGCGCATCTTAGAAATTATCCCGGGATCATTTGCATGAACTTCAGCCTAACTCCATTTTGTGCCTTTATAAAATGTTAATGGGGTAACATCTCTTTATCTCTGAGAATTGCAAAGTGAACCTGACCAAGAGGTTGCCTATCTAAAAAGCAAGGTAGTAAAGTAAAATTCACACACCAAGATAATTACTTTAATATCATAATGGGTTAGGAGCAATTCAAAAAACGAGAGTCAACTATCCATTTCAGATGCACCTATAATTATGTCTAAGCGTAGAAAATTGGGCATGCATCCCTAGTTGCTCAATCATGTTCCTCCAGAGGACGCATCAGTAGATGCATCTTAGGTCAAGACCATTGTTTGTTTTTATTTAGATTTAAGACCTATCTAGACACAGTGACACACTGATAAATGTGTTCAAGGGAACTTTTTAGTTGGATGCAATGTTTGATGCATATAGATTAACTCAAAATAGTTATCAGAAGGATTATTGTGGATGCAACTCAGCCTTGAGTTTACCTAAATTTGCCATTACGCCAAAGACCATGTGTATGGAGGCGCCAAAGACCACGTGTATGGAGGCCACATCTTCCAAATTTTTAGTGGTCTAGAATACAGAATTTGGTAAAACCACACACCCCCCACCCACCCACACCACCCCACCACCCCCCCCCCCCCCCCCCCCCCCCACCACCCAAAACCCAAACCCACCCCAAAAAATATAATAATAGTAATAATAAGTTGGATGCAAGTATTAGTTAGGATTATTGATTGATGCTTTATGATGGAGTAAGTTCCCATTGACATTAGCTTCTTTTTGTATTCATAAAAGTTTCCAGTCACTATCACTTGTTCCTTTTATGTAGTTAGAATTTTGCATGAATTCTCATGAAACATTCTTACATATTGTTCTTATGTTTGTGGTGCAGTTGTTTAAATTCCTCCCAAGATTATCCCCGAAGGTGGCAAATATTTTTCGAGAAATGAAGCGGCATTAGATAGATTTTTTACCCTTCTTACTCTTTTGATTTTCTTAAAATATAAGAAAGTACCAGACAAGGTCGAGTGTATCAGCAATACTACTCTTTCTCCGGCTCAACAATGGTTGCTTTCAGATTCCTTATAGAGGCTTTTCTTGACTCGTGCTTAGTATCAGAATGTGGAAACCAGACCTGGGACTGGATGAATTGTAGCTATACTCTGTTAATACCTTGTCATTGGTCAGATACTACTTATTCACATAAATTCCTTGTAATTCTTTGAATTATAATGAAAATCAAGATTATGGATATTATATCCATTTTCAAATATTACATACATATTACAGATTTGCCAAATTCTACTGTAAACACATTTTTTGAATGTTTTAATATAATATTCATCGAAGTTTTGCGTAAATACTCATCTTATTTATAGAGTTTAGTAGGTTCTGTAAATTTAGACTCTTCATTTGATTCAATTGCTAGCTTCAACCGAACTATATATCATTAGAAGCTTTTCACATTGCTTTATGTTCCTTTTCCCTCTCTTTTAAGTATAATACTCTCCTGAGAGTGCCTTGCCTGTGAACTTCATCTGAAGCATGGTCCAAAGTGGTACTTGTTTTATAGTGCCATGGGCCGCACTGAAACAATTTTTACTGTCGGATAGTATTATGAAGAAATGATATTGAGCATCTGCTGAAGATATCTACATCTCTCTCTTTTGATGAGGAGGAAATTATTATTATAATATTACTGAATAAAATCAGAGGATAAGATATCATTTGATTATTCTTTTTCTTTGTTAAATATGTCACATGTCAGATCACTTCTATTATTTGGTATAACTGCTTTGATGCTTCTACTATTTCCATCTTTTCTATTAACTAGAAATTTTGAGAGTATGTGGGTAAATATCATCGTTTTTATTTGGTTTCTAATTAGGTGAAATATTTGAGAAGTGTCTTGTTGTAACTATACAACTCGGGGAAGCCTTGAAATGTAAATATTTGGGATCTTTTACTTGAATCTCTGGAGTGTAATTACATGGAATCTGCTATTTGAATCGCTCTTGACTTTCAGTTCTGTCTGGTGCGTAATTTTTGATGATTCATAGCACATCATTTGTGTTTCTTGTCTACATACTCATCTTTGCCAATTGCCTTTAAAGTTAATATCAATTTAATCCTCTTTTCTACCATGTATGTGCGTGTATTATACTTATTATATATATATATACACACACACACACATATGATGTGAACACTTTAGATCACACCCTCATTTTGTGCATAATTGGTGTGAACTTGCTTCTGGTGGCTGCACTCACTTATTCTATTCTTTCTTTTTTGTGTGCTTAATACTTATTCTATTCTCTCTCTTATTGCTGCTTGTCAATTTCAATCTTTGGTTTGATTACTCATTTGGTGTGTCAACACAAGTATGCGCAGGGCATGCCACTAAATGTGAACAAAGAGTGGTCTTGAGGGTATGTTTCTACCATGTGGAGCTTTGTCCTTCGTGATCTTGAGGGTATGTTTCTACCAAGTCTGAAGCTAGAACAGTTGGAGCTTTGTCGAAACATATGTGACATTTTACCCTTTTCTCTTTTGCCTGAAACCTGAAATTTATTTATGTACATTGCTTATTCGATACAGTACCAAACATGACCTCTTTGAATAATAAAATTCTTAGTATTGCTTCACTGATACTTCTCTCTCTATATATATGAAGTCTGTTGTCTGAACCTGAGCTTAAACAGTTCTGCTTCTAGATTGTTATTGTTGAAGAATCATCCACCAAAAATTTAGAAGGATGCTGTGACTTTGTGTGATCTAGATTGTTATTGTTGAAAAATCATCCACCAAAAATTTATATAACTAGAGTCGTCTCTTAACCTTTTTCTTGGTGGACAATAAAGTTTACCAGAAAGAAGACCCGCAAGTTTTTGTCACGAAAGGACTAGTCTCTGTCTCACTCTGTGGTGTTTCTTGTAGCCACTTAAGGAGGTCAGAATCACTCGTACGCATGCGATGTTAGGCTCGTAACACCTCCATGTGTCTGTCAAACTCTCATCATCAATCTTTTCTTTCCATATGTACAATGAAAACGTTTCTTGATACTTGACCAGAACAATTTAGAAAAGTCATTGCATTTGCACATTACCTTGGCTCACTTAGTTCCTCTTGAAAATCAAGGATTGAGCATGTAAATTACTTCTTCTTCTTAACAATTTTCAGTTTTTGTTGTTTATTTTGGTTTCGTTTCATGTGTGAAGTTGTTTATCTTAATTTTTAGGGATAATTACACTTATAGAGACTTCCCATATAGTTTCAAAAAATACGCTGAACGCCTTGACTTTGATCCGAATGTGTTAAATGACTATTTTACCCATTGTACTTTTATTAGTTTAACATGCTTGAAATAGCATTTTCAAGCTTTCTAAAGACATTATTGGGTTTTAAGTAAATTTTGAATATGACGAGTGTCATCTTTTATGACATGGGAGGTTAGTGTCATTCTATTAGGTAAGTGTAACTATCCCTAATTTTTATTTTCTTTTGCTACGATAAAACTATAGATAGAATAACCCTTACATATCAGTTCTATTTTGTTTGGTAGAGAGTTTACTTATTAGATTAAATGGCGTCTTCAGATTATAGAGTGAATTAATGTGACCGACTTCGTCCATACAGAATTAAGGGAACGATAATGATGATGACGACGATGGTTAAATGACAACTTTAGAAGGTGACAGGTTTTTTTCCTTTTTTTTATGCAATTAACAAGAGCTACAAGATGACAATGGGTTTTGAGTACACACTGGGGAGACTTGCCTAAGTTGATAGTCAGTCCAAGGGGACTAAATTACAATATAGTTGGCAACAACCACAAAAACAGATGATGAACATCATCCTAATAATTCAGGGGACCATATGCCTAAGTTTAAGACAAAAAAACATTAATACAATCAATGAACGATGGGGACATGTGGTCCTAAGTTTTCTTCTCTTGCTTCCTGCTCCATTATTTGTTACAAAAGTGAATGTGTGTCCAAAACACAAGGAAAGAGAAGTGAGCTATCTTATAGTATCTTCAATTAAGAATAAGATGAAGACGTCTTGGTAAGATCTGTGAAGCAATGCAAGAATTAACAATTATTCAACCAATAAAAAAATTCATGATTATGTTCAGTGTAAGGTGAGACACTTGTATGTATGTATGCATTTGTTTTCGTATTTTCTGAATTCCGATGTGATAATAAAAAATAATTGAATATTTGATCGAAATCATGATTTTCATATGATAATGAAGTAGCAAATTTACTGTTGGGCCAAAGTTTGCCCTCAAAAAAAAAAAATAAACAAATAATAAAAAATTATGCTTAAAATAAGGTTGCGCAAAGAGATTAGATGACTAATAACTTTGTTCAAGTGGTATTTCAAGTGTTCAAGTCTGGTACAGGCATATAAAAATTAACTCGATCTTTAAATTAAAGAAAAAAAATCAAAGGGATTGACTCAACTTTTCTTCTCCCCCTTCTTCTTCTTCTTCTTTAATAAAAAATGAAATAGAAAGATTAAATCTAAGTGAAGGTAGAAGGTATTATGGGAAATAATTGAAGAGGTGCTGCCTTGCGAATAAAGGCAATGATTATAATAATGATCAAATGACTTTACAAGTTACTCCACAACTGAGGTCCAATTAAAATTAGAAAGGCTTAATTACACAAAAACCTTGCAGTTCAAAATATTTACTTGTTACTTCCAAAATAAAATTAATACTCGCAAACTATTGAATTTGCAAATAAGGCCAACAACCCAATTTTCCTTGGGCAGCCGCTGTCAAATGTGTCTTACATATTACTCCCTACTAAATTGTTTTTAAGATTAATTGCACAAAACCTCCCAAACATGTTAAAAATAAATAAATCACTTGGGGCACTTGGCAACTCATTTGTGGGGTTCAATTCTCCTCCAACTTTAAAAATTCTTGATTTAAAATGCTACTCGCACTGTGGGACCCAGGTCAATAGTCGAGAATTTACCTGATAATTACAAGTCCAAATGACAAATAATTACGAGAATTTCAACGTCATTCAAAATATAAAAATAAAAACTCATTTGTGGGGCATTATATCCCACAATTCCACAAGTACTTACCACGCTTCTATTAGCATGAACATGAATAGATTCTATTCTTCTTCTTTTATCCTTAAGAGAAACATTACTCAAGTTCCATCCATACCTACCTATAGATTCAAAATAGTAGTTTTTCGAAACAAGGGATAATAAGCAAATTATTAAACTTATGAGGGTTTTACAAAATTAATCCAAAAGGGCAAATTAGGAATTTTACCATTTATTTGTTAACGTAATTTAAGAAATGGGGTGTTTTGCAAAATTTTGAAATTTCAAGGTATTTATTTATCTACCACTTGTTTCAAAAAAAATAAAAGTAGGGAAAAGTAATTACAATCAAAGAAGAGAGGTCATTTCATAAATCATAATCAATGTAATGGTAAAACTGCAAACTGCAATTAAATCCTATAAATAACAACGAATCTATGGCTCTCCGCTTCTTCTTCTCCACAAGTTTCCACTTTTATACAATATAATTAAATAATATAGTACTCAGTAGAGTAATCAGTCTGAGTCGACTCATCTATCCCGAGTCCACTCGGCCTCCTCATGTGCAATCGCTTTCGGCTCTGTTCTGTTCAGCAGCAAAAATCACTGTGAAACTGTGAATCCAGCCCTATGAGCTCTGGGCACATGTCTAGACTCCATTGGTTCTCTCTCTAACTGTGATTCAATGGTGGCAGTGATTCATTCAAATGGCAGACCTCTGACTATTTTAGCTGCATATGGTCCGCTTTCAACTCATTTTGTCTCTCTCTCTCTCTCTAGCTTTCTCTCTCTAGTAGTACTCATAACTCATAATTAAGTTATATAGAAGTGTTTTTTATTTGTATGTAATTGTAGATATTCATTACATTCTCTCTCTACCTATATAAATAGGCGCACACACTCTCTGTCTAGAGTTTCTGAATTGGGTATAAAGAGGAATGGATTCCTTGCTGATTGGTTGAATGAGGCAAACAATGGAACCTTATGTTACTATTTCAGATATTGAAACCCTAGATTTCCTGTAAATGCATAGGGAATTCGATGTAAAAAATAGTAACCTAGTTTCGTGACTTCTATAATTGCTTATCTTCTGATTGATTTTTAATAGTATAATTTTCCAAAAAGTTGAACAATTATTGTTTTTCTTCTATGTCATGTTAACAATAGTTGCCCCATCTCAGTGGATAGATGGTCCCTTTTGTCCCTAGCTGTTGAATGCTTACAAATTGGATTTAATTTGACACTGAACAAGCTTAGGTTATAAAGATTGAGTTGTTGCTTTTGCCTGATTGGAAAAGACATAGCTGGTGTTGTCGTTGTCAATGTGCTTGCAAAAAGTTATAGAAAGGGTTAATATGTGGCTGTGAATTTTTTTGGATCTTCAGCCCTTTATATATTTAACAGTAGGAAGAAGTTCAGTAATTTGATTAAGACCCATGAGTTGATTGGTCACTTGCTTGTTGCCATCAAGAGATACATTGTTAATTGGGTTTAAATTTTGAACTCTAAACCATTTTGAAAGTGATTGTTCTGGTTGAAGTGTAGCAAAGATTCTAGGGTTTAGGAAATAAATGCAGTGGTTCAGAAGTGCTCAATCGCAGATTCGGGTGTGAAGTCGCACTTTTAAGGGTATATCTGTAGACGTGTTTTGAAAATTGTGAGCGCGTGTAGCGCAAAACGGGCAATATCTACACAGTGTTGGTGGGTCCAAACAGTAGATGTTCTTAAATTTGTTTCCCCCTCCAATATATGAATGTGTTTGTATATATGAATATATGTGTATGTGTTACTGGGAAGAAATTGAGGAAAGCTTTAACCGGAAGGTGTTTTGGGAGAATTACAGGTGGATTTTTAACTGTAAATTCCAGTTGGAAAACCATAGGAAAAGGCATGTGCATCTAACTATAACCTTTTTTTTATCTGTCAACATTGAAGAATTGAGATTCAGTTAAAGGATTCAATAATTGTTGTGAAGTGGCATGATAAATCAATTTCAGGCTTTGCAGCTAGAAGATGAAAGGTGATGACAGTGAATGAAAGTTTCAGCTTTAATGCTCATTCAATGACCTTCCTAAAGTTAGTTATCATTCAAGGCACAGTAACTTTTGCCTGAATGGTGTAATATTTTTACACTAATGGTTGTGGAGAGAGAGAAAGAATAGACTGAAGGGGATATAAAGATTGTCAGTCTTAATTCTGACAATGTAAAATCAGCATTATTCGAATAAAATTGTAGAAGTCATGTTGGTTTACAGTAACTTAGATTTTTTGTGTGGATCTATGTGTTAAATTAGAGGGTGAGAAAGGTTAAATTTTATCTCTGGCTTTATCCATAGACACTTCAAAGAAAATCCAGGTAAACTAAATGCTACATTTTACTGCAACAGTATTTTAGTTATACTCCAGGATGGAATGATTAGGTACATGGGGTTTAAGTGGTGCTGATGTGGGGTAATCATGTGGCAGGATAATCCAAGTGATGTGCTGAATGTATTTTGTCCCGGCCAAAATGTAAACAAGATGAGTCCACATGGTGGAGTCTGACAGATTGAGTTACACTGGTGTATTTGGGGTGGAAAGGGAAACTAAAGTGTTGAGAGACTACGATGAAGAAAACGACAATTTTAATGGAACATCTTCTGTTGTTATTTAGTTACTGACCTACTTATCTGCCACCATTGGCTTTTATTGGTTTGTATGGGTCTCTTCTAGGCTCAGGGAGCAAGCTTCTAATCTGTTCTTTTGAAGGGAGCACCAGAGCAACTTGTGACCTACTTTGTATGTTGCTGTTCAAACAGAGGAGCATCCTGAAACCCTGCAATTTGTTGATTTGAGTTTGAAGGTAAGATCCAATTTCTAGTGTGCTTTATAAGTCAAGAGTATGGTTAAACTTGTTTATCAACTGCTTGCATGATCATATTTCTACTTGTTTAGCTCTTGCATTACTGTTACTCTTCTCTTTTTTCCGATGAATACTGTTACTCTCCTTGTGTCTACGGCGTGATTGATATAGCTCATGATTGCTTCTGCCACTTATCGTGTAGTCGCACTTGTTCTATGTCATTCCTTTACTGCTTTCTTTACACTATTTCAACTTTTTAACTCAGGGTCACACGTGCCAGATGCAGTGTTTCACCAGAAACGATTGTTTTAGCATTTTATTGATAGTGTTTAAATTTCTTTTGTGAGATTGATTTCAGTGATGGATTGGAACTTGAGAACTCTCTGAGAGTTGGATTGGGAAATTCTACCAATGTTCAGTGGCAAGGCAATTGGAATTCCCAGACGATTACAAATTCCCATGCACGAGATTGAAGGAAATGGAGTTGATGATGGGTCTATATATTTATTGGGAGGCGCTGGTTTATCTGGCTCTAGTTTGGGACATAGCTCTTTATCCAAGTGCTCCATCTCAGCTTCTGCCAATTCTTCATCTGAGGGGGGAATGAAGACATTTAGTACTGTTGATGATTTGCCGAAAGATTTTAGTGAGAAGGAAGAGTTTGCCACTACGGGTTACAGAGAGAATTTTACTACTTTTGGGCCTTCTGTTGGGTCTGGTGCACCAGTAATTGATAGAAAGCTTGGTAAAAGGACATATTTTGAAGAAATGTGTGCTCCTAGTGCAACAAAGACTGCATCTTTTTCTGCAATTCATACATCATCTGCTACAACAAAGAGATCTAGGTCATCTTATCAGAGTATGCAGACCCCACGCTGTCAGGTAGAAGGATGCAACCTTGATCTGAAGTCAGCCAAAGACTACCATCGCCGACATAAAATCTGCGAAAGCCATTCCAAAAGCCCAAAGGTAATTGTAGCTGGGATGGAGCGCCGGTTTTGCCAACAGTGCAGCAGGCAAGTTTTTTGTATGAATCTTAATTATTTTAAGGTAGAAATTTAATTACAAGAATAATTTTATCGAAGTTTGTTCTGTAAATTTATCATATTTTGGTTGGGTTTTGTTTAATTTATCTTTGTGCTTATGGTGTATGAAAATTTGCCTCAAGCTGTCTATCACTGGAGGGTTCTGTTAGGGATGTTGGCATGACAGCTACTTGTTTGAAAATTTTTAAGGTTCCATGGTTTGTCGGAGTTTGATGATAAGAAGCGAAGCTGTCGTAGGCGCCTCTCTGAGCACAATGCACGGCGCCGCAGGCCTGAGCCAGAGGCAAGCCAGTTCAACTCCGCAGGCCTACCTTCATTATTTTACGGTTCTCTTCTCGCTCTCAAAATTTAAGCTTTCTTCCTGTATATATTGACGTAACATTTATACTTAATTTTCTAATGTTACATTTTGTTTCATTCATTTTTTATTAAGGTTTTCGTTGGTTTTACATTCTTTTTGCTGCTAATCAGCGATTTTCTTTATTATAGCAAATTAGTTTTAAATAGTACTGGGAAAATTGGGTTTTGAAGTCACTTTGATCATTATTGGTTAATTTACTTGAAGACTTGTGACTGTCATTTTCATTTTCGTGTAACTTCTGTTCTTTCACAAGATTGTTTCAAATTATATCCTTTTAACACATTTCTATAATGAACTTTTTTATTTCATGTAACCTGTTCTATCACAAACTTGTTTCAAAATATATCGTATTAACAAATTTCTATAATCAACTCTTTCATTAACCTATTATACAATCATAGTTGGTTTAATGCATGTTCATAAATGTCATTTTCTCCTCCTTTTTGGACCTGAACAGACGGGAGTCAGCAGATGAATCTTTTCTTCAACAGGATCCCCAACCCAGTTCCAAACCCAACATGGCAAACTGCTTGCAGCTTTGAGGTTGCACAAGCCAGAGATTTTCTGTGTCGGCCTGCAAAATCCGGGACATTTGGTAGGCAGCAACATCTGTCCAGTGATGATACGTCCAACGCCATTTCTAAGCTACATCTTGACTCGGATAGGGTCTTGCCTTTCCAGTGCACAACACCTCGGGTCCTTAATCATGGTTTGTTTCCTTTCTCTTTATTGGACTGTAATTGATTCCATTAAGGTTTTGTTCTTATTGCAAAATTTAGAAGTCATGAAATTTAACGAATTACTACCTCCATCCCAAAATAAGTGTCCCTTTTTTTTTGGAATCCAACTTTTTATTATTTTTTTATTGTATTAGTAGTGAATGAATTACCAAATTTAGCCCTAATGGGTCCACAGTGATGTGATGGTTTACTTTTTATAGATTCAATGCAAGAAGGTTAAATTGGTAATATTACAAAAAATAGTACATTGAGTTTTCAAATTGGACACTTATTTTGGTATGGATAAAAATAAAAAGTTGGACACTTATTTTGGGATGGAGGGAGTATTAGATAATGAAATTCAGGATTTTAATAATTTGATTTGTAAATTCTTGTTATTTTGAACCAAAGTCCAAAACTTCCAAAATTCCATAGAATTCAAAGGGTCATTTCTATCAGAGAAAGTGGTGCCAAAAGAAGAAAATTTGAAGGAGCAAGATGTATAAGAATGCAAAAGATCTTTGACACATGAATGAATTGAATGGTTTTGATGGTTGGGTAATCTGCTATTGAGAGGGTAAAGAAACACCCTCATCGCCAACCCCCCTGTGGATTTTATTATCTTGGCGTGCATATGTAAAGAATTTTGTTAAGATCTGGAGATTTCT
The DNA here is from genome assembly GCF_030987335.1 of Cornus florida. Lineage (NCBI taxonomy): Eukaryota > Viridiplantae > Streptophyta > Magnoliopsida > Cornales > Cornaceae > Cornus > Cornus florida. The sequence continues at coordinate 79,982,505 of NW_026775580.1, forward strand.
ATTTGGTGAAAAGAAAAAGGAGTACTTTTAGTTGGTCATTCCACTTGGTTTAAAACACATGGTTGTAGTAGACATGATAGGAATTTGAAATTCTCGGGATTCAAATCTAAAGAATACTAGAAAATTTTCAAATCCTAGGATTTCTAGAATCCTGCCAATCGTTCCAACCAAGATTAAAATTTTACTAAATGGCATAAACAACAATTAGGATTTGTACTAATCAAGTGTGTTTTTCCAAAAGTAACAGTTTAGCTACTTTTACAATTAAAAATCACCTCCCAAATTATAATTAATTGTTCATATTTCCTGTGGCCTGATGAAACCTTGGAAGCAAAACGGTGATTCTTAGGCCCATGTCTTGTGTCTTCACTTGATTTGAACAATTGGCTCCTACCTTTACTAATTTTATAATTGCCAGCATAGAAATATACCCACTTATTTTATGACTCATAACTGATTACTGATTTTCCCCACCACCTTGTCTAAATTTGAAAGGCACTTCTAAGTTTTCCTTAATATGCCCTTAATATGCTGCTGATTCTCTTGCCCAAGGTTTACTGTTATTACTTTGCTGGGCTATCTTTTTCTACAGGTTTAGAGGCATCTACCATTACTTCTAATAACTTGGATGTAGCACCAGAGCTTCGACGTGCTCTCTCTCTTCTGTCAACTGATTCTTGGGGTTTGAATGAGCCTGAACCCATTTCTCTGGAGCAGCTCACCCGTGTAAACCAAACCGGTGTGGCCCAGCCAGTGATTCATGCAGAATCGCGAAATAGGGTACTTGCTTCAACAGAATATGTACGGGTGGAACAAGCACCTTCCAAATCCCAAGTGCGTTCATCGAATTTGCATAATAATGGCAGCAGCCAGTTCCAAGAGTTTCAATTGTTCAAAGCACCAGATGAATCTCGCTGCTTTTTTTCCGATTAACTGATAATCAGAACTAAGCCAGCCCTCCAGAGTAAAGTTGGTTTCATGTTAAGGTCAGTGTTTATTCACTTTATGAACTTTTCAATGTGGAAAGTACTTGTAACCACTGCTTTACTATCCTTACTGTTTTGCAACAGTAGAAAATGCTTTGATTCCCCATCCTTGGCAGCAGTTACATTCTGTGCATAGATGGTTTTAAGTTATCCATGGATAAACTGGAGCTCCAGTGGCATGTTACCAACATTTGTTGGGTTTAAAGATGCAAGTTTCTTGGACCCAAAACAAGTATCACTAAATGGCAATCATAATCATCTGAGATTACAATTATTTTTTATTGCAGAGAAGAATGCTGATAGCACCATAGAAATCTGTAAGAAAAAATGGTTACGTTGACATAGTCATCCAATGGGATCAGGTGTTTATAGTTTATACGGGCCATCATCTTGAACTTCAATCATAATGTTAGAATAAAAATAGAGGAATTAAAGAATGAGGCAAGAAATAATGTGTTTATGATGTCCCCTTTTACTTGTATGCATAACCAATGACTAATATTTCATTCACGATGTGTTTTTGTCTAGTGTAATTTTTTTTTTTTTCCCCAGATGAAACATATATATGTTAGTATTTTAGGAATAAAATTTGGTAAGACAATTCGTACATCTTTTTCTTTTTATTAGTAAAATTTTATTTAGAAGCCTTCGAAAGGGGAATGCATCCCTCAAAAACTACTCAAATTATTGCCATTTAATCCCCCAGTATGAAGTGATTTTCATTTATCGTTATCTGATATATTGCTTCCCATTCACTGGATCTCATATTTGCAGGTTCGGACAAGCAGAGGACTCATCTAACCGGAGACCTGGGGAAACACGTGTTTGAAAATCTGATCGTCAGCTATTTCTCACTGGGTACTTTACCATAAAATTACTCTTTTTTCATCAAAAGAGCGATGTTGCATTTACTCCATCAGATATTATTTCATTTGAACATCATATTCCAATATGAGAAAACGTTTGTAATTTTCAACCGTACTATCAAAACTCATCATTCTTATGAATTTGCAAAAAGTATCATTCCTTTCCGATTGCTTCATAGAATTGGTTAGACTGTTTTACGCTTAAATTGTTGGTCCTTTATTGATGAAATAATCAGCTTCCCAGTTTCCATCCTATGTCTGAAGCCAGACTTTTGAAGGATTATAAAGCATAATGTCCCATGTATCCGGGACGAAAACATACTACTGCACCTTTGTTATCACATTATAAAACAGTTCCTTTGTCCTTTCAACAACATCCAATCTAATACTCAAAAATTTGTTAAAATCATCCAAAATTGGAATATAAGTGTTCAACAGGTATATACTTGAGTTTCTTTTGGAGATTTATGTTTCACAAAGAGATAGGATTTGGAGAGGTTGATTATTTGGATAGTTTCTTCGCAGTAACAGTTTTGGCTATTATAGGGTGGAAACTAGGAGGAATATATTAGTGATGCATGAAATTCCTTGGAGGAGGTTAAGCATGTTCTTTGCTTGAGAACTCTAGTTTTGAGTATTACTTCTCAGTAAGGGAAAAAAATTAGAGGGAATTCTATAATGTTGCTTTTGGGAGTATCAAATTCAAAATTCAAGTTGTCGATTCGGTGCTTCCGAACATAACGTGAGAGTATTATGCTTCACAGCAAGAGAGAATTGAAAGAGATTGATCTTTTGAACCAATTCTATAAAGTACCAATTCAAAATTTTGGTTATTCGGGGAAAAAACCAGAGGGGACGTTAATGATGCTTCAGCCAAAGCGTGTTCTTTGCTTGAGAACTCTAGCTTACAACATTAGATTTTTCAATATTTGGTATTTTTTTTTTTCATGAGATCCCAAGGAATCCCAAATCTTGGGATCAAGTTTCTCCTCATGAAAACGTAAGGGTCTTGCTTGCACGAATCATCAAATTATATGAAAAAATAAATTTTAAAGTCAAAACTTGACATTTTGGTTTAGAGGAGGTGCCATGACCTTTTTTTTTTTGAATGGTTTAGCAAATTGTATATATATATATTCACTGAACACATAAACAGAAACAATGTTCTACAATTCGTTACCTAAAATTAACTTCAACAAAATTTGGACATTTGTCAAAACTTTAAAAAACAAAAAAGCACAACCTTGCCCTTTCAATCATTGGGCTTGCCCTTTCAATCGTTTTGATAGTTGCAGAGCAAAAAAGAGAGACATAACCTAATGTGTTTTGGTAGTACCTATACTGAATTTATATGATCATGGATTTATACGAACAATGTTCAAAATGATTGAACAAGTGTTAGTGAGAATATATAGAGAAATTTTTTCCCGAAAAGATAAAAGAAAATTCTTTAAAATGAGTTAAATATAATTAAAAGTGGGTTAAATATAGAGGGGGTCCGGGGTGTTTTCACATAATTTTAAAAGAATATAAGTATTTTTAGTACACTTTTTAAAATAGGAATGAAAGTACGGTGCAAAATATACATTAGAGGTGTTTTCTGCACTTATTCTTTATATAAAGATTCTTTGTGATATGATTTTAGACATTTAAATTTTAGTTGATTTCAAGCTTTTAGATTTTGAATTGTACCAAATATAGGTCTTTTTTAATAGTAGCTTATTTTGTTGTTACGTAAACTTGCGTCAAGTCAAATGTAAAATTTGTATTGATTAAACGGTGCCATTATAAGATATTTAGTTAAAATTAATGTTCTTACTTTACTTCAAATTGTAGATGTTTCGATAATCCAGTGGTCTGGATTTTGGAGTTTAACTTCTAACACTCCGTAAAAAAAAATTTACTTCGCAGTCGTAACATTAACACTAAGTCACTAATAATTTGGAGTGTCAAGTTTTAACTTTTTTTCATTTACTAATTTAACTTCTAACACCCCTTATCTTGTAAAAAAAAAATTTACTTCACAGTAAGTCACTAATAAATTTTTGTAATGATGTGTAAAGAGTTTTAAGTTACCAGAATACAAACTTTGATCTTTGATCCATGTAAATTCAATGTTTGAATCTGAACTCATCTCATTTTATACCTCTCATAATATTGTTTTGCTTTCATATGTTGTTTAATCTGAACTCATCTCGTATTTGATATAATTATAAGAAAATGGAAAATATTAATTATAAGATAATGGAAAAGAAAAACTAGTATCTTACCAATGATAACCTTATCAATTTATAGGTATCATAGCTTAGGATGCTGTATAATCTATAGAATTCTTTACCTAAATATCTTCCTATGTATAGAACTCTCTACTTTAATATAAATCTCTACAAGCTCTATAATATTTTAAAATCTTCATACTCTTTCAACCGTCAACACTTATTTTAAAATCTTCATATTCTTTCAACAGTAACACTTCATAATATACACAGAAATGTATAAAGTTCTAAAACTCTAACTATATTCATGTCATGTAGAGTCTTTCTCCACGCAAATGTGAGAGGGTTAAAACTCAACTTTACTCATATCATACAGCCACTCACGTATCACCCACACACACGAAAAAAAAAAAAAAAATGAAATTATTTAAATTAATTTATCACTATATACACATTCAAAAGAAAAATAATATACTCAAAGTCTTCTAGCCTAATCGGTAAGATGCCTCCCGTTGGCTCTTGGAGGGCATGGTTCGGGTCTTTGCACCAACTAATTCCTAACATTTACCCTTCAAAAAAATAATAATAATGACAATTTAAACACAAATAAAGAGTTAAATAAAAATAAAATCATGCCTATGACTCATTTGATATTTTGATTTTGTTTTTTATAAAGGTAAGGACAAAATTGATATTATAAAAGTTTCATTAAAATTAAAGGTCTTGTGACATAATGGTAAGTGTGGTAATAAAAAAATAAATAAAAGAGTTTCATTAAATTGTGTTTATTTTTTGCCAATGAAAAAATATATATCATTGTAGCTCTTTCTTTTCATTTCCTTCATCTTTTCTCCTATTTTTGGAAGGATAAAAAAAACTACTGTTTTCATTAGAATGCTTTTGGTAATTTGTTTCATTCCAAATCCTGCAATTCCCTTTATTTTTCTTCCTTTTTTTTTTTTTTTTTTTTTTTTTTTTTGGTCAAAGTTGATAATTTCCCTCCATTTACCTTATTTTTCTTTTTCTTCCATTTCCCTCCAACTAAACTGGGTCTAAAAAAAAAAAAAGAAAGTTGAGGATGGGCAAGAGACGAAGTTGAAGATTTGAGTCATGCACCCACTAACTTCTAATTTAATATTCGTGAAAAAATTTATAAAAAAAAAAAAAATCTTCTATATAGCATTTTTATATTTAAATTATTTCTCCTAAATTATTTTTCGCCACGTCTCAATTGGCGGCATGACACAATAAAACCGTTCATCATATTGATAATAATATCTTTCGTTTTTAGAGGGGAAAAAAAATGGTACACCAATCAAATCTCAACATAACCTTTTAAGACTTGTGATGTTATTTCCTGAAATTCAAAGTCTTAAAAAAAATCAAATCAAATCAAATCTTAATACATGATAAGATTACTTAAAAACATGAGTGGTGAATGTATTTGCATTTAAAAATCATTAGACAATTTTTATATTGAGTGTGTACGATACCCATACGTAATTAATCGGTAAAAATGAGATCAATAGACTATCCAAAAATAACATGGATGTGGGGTCGGGGGTCGGTCGTCGAGGATTTATCCAGTAGTTACAAATTCAAAGAGCAAGTAGTTGGAAGAGTTCCAACGCCATCAAAAAATAAAAAAATAAATAACATGGGCTGAACTTATTAGACATAATTTTACTGAATAAAAAATAATAATAATCTTTCATAGAAATGAAATAAAAATGAATTTACGTGATCAACTCATTTATATAAAATATAAAGATAAGAATGATGACAAGCATGATTAAAAATTAAATAACCAATATTGATTCGTGAAAGTAATGAAGAAAGTATCCTTACAAATTAATTAAGCATTAGATGTCTTGGTAATAGATCACGCAATAAATAAAATAAAAATAGTGAAAAACTCGTAATAATGTGCTTATACTTATAGCATGAAATACTACCAGGTCCGACTCAATACATGTTGAGACCATATATATTTTTTTTAGTACATTAAAATAAATAATATTAATATAGTCTATACATTTTTAATCTTTATACTAATCAAACAATAAAAATGAGTAAAAAATATAATAAGAGCATTACTTAGTAGCCTACTTGTTAGAGTACTAACTTTCTGAGTAGGTGTACCATGTTCAAGTTTCCTCTCCTCCTAATTTTTGCCTTCTTCGAAAGAAAAAAAGTTAGAAGAACAAAAAATGCATGATTAATTCTCCATATTGCGTAACAAAAATTTAATATTTTTTTTTTCTGGAAAATTAATTCTTTTGAACGCTATTAAATTCAAATCTATCCTAAGGAGTCAATGTGATTGGGAAGAATAAGCTGTGAAATTAGAAGCTTTTTAATTTTTTCTAAATTTAACATTTTGTGCAAATTTTATGAAAATTGAAGAATATACAATTTACTTGTTATTGAAAACACAAAAGCTTATTTCAGTCAACATAAAAAGTTAGAGATCAGTATATTTCAATCAATATATAAATTGGATTAGTCATATGACTCCTATTACTTTAAATTATGTAGTTTGTGACAAATTCTGAATCCCGATTAATGAATTCAAGTTTATTATACTGAGAAATTAATAATGATCTGGACTCAAAAAAAATAAAAAAATCAAACTCGGAGTTACTTTCTTGTACTTACAATTCAATTTGTTTACCATAAATCAAACAAAGGCATTTGTGAGTGACAATATGAAAATTTTGAAATGTAAAAAAAAAAAAATTGGATTACTTTAAAGCTAATTTAATTGTTCAATACTACACATTCAGGCTTCATTTGTTTCGATATAAAATATCTTCTTCGGAAAATATTTTTTCTTTTCACATAAAATTTATATTCTTTTTTATTTTTCGGTGTCACTCGATACATGTAAAAAGGCTTGTCGAAAATTAATGAATAAGTTATTTTTGTTAGGTTTTAATATTTTTTTTATTAATATTTTATGATAACCAAATACTGAAAAATATAAAAATTTATTTTTTAAAATTTATTTTTCGCTCAAACAGACGAGCGTCAATCAAATAAAACGTTTGTCAAAAGATTAAAAAAAATCAAATAAGTGAAAGATGATGCAAGCATGCAGATACAATTTTAAATATGCATTGAGAATATTAGTCAATAAAACAATTGTAAAAGAATTATACTACAGTTATAGGTTCCACGATCATCAATTACGGATTTCATGTATGGATGGGAAAGAATGTTAAAGGGAAGAAACCCAACTGTTGGGTTAGGAAGGTATTTGCATAAAACAAGTTAAGTTACACCAAAATAAATTTATTGAGAAGTTAATATTGATAAATTTTTTATAAAAAAAATAATAATTTTGTTTACATTTATTTAATACACCTTAAATACTTCACCCACTTGTTTGATATTTTCAAATATTATAAGACGCATATCTAACAAGCTAAGAAGCACGGGCACAAGTACGATACGATACGGATGCGGAGATATGGCAAATCTCAAAAAAATAGGATACAAGTATGGCGGGATATGGTAATAAAAAATAAATAAATTTTATTTTTTATATATAAATAAATAATTTTTTAAAAAAAATTATGAATCTAAATGTAATCATTAATATAACATATAAGTTCATTTTACAACACATAAAACAAAATCTCTAGTCATCACTTACTAAAATTTGAACTTTTCTCAATAATTATATTATATTATTATTGTTGAAAAAGTTGTATTTTAACGTTCAAATTTGTTTAAAATGTGTTATGAAATGTCGGATACGCAATCGCAATATCTAAGAAGTGTCTAAGGAGCATCGGATATGTATTAAAAATTAAAATATATATTATAAAATTATGAATACGTTTAAAAAGTATCAGACATGTATTCGTGAGTATCCGTGGAGTGTCAGTATCTGACACGTATCCAATACAGGTACGTTTCTCTCTTAAAAGTATCCATGTTTCCTAGCTAACAAGTCTACCATAATTATTTTATTAAAAAATGTTAGTACGATATATAAATATAAATATATATATATATATATATATATAAATGACAAATAATAATTATTTAAAATTTAAAATGGTTGGTGATGAAAAAAAAAACCCTAAGTTTGACTGGCAGCCTTTACCAATGAGTTCCTTTCGACTCTCTCTTCGTGGAAAAGAGGATGGCAACAACATAAACTCAGAAGGAGGAAAAACTCTTGAACATATAATACAAAATTACTTTTATGTTATACGATTCTTAGCATTAACTTGATCGTCAGAAGGTCCTTGACCGGCATCCCATCAGTGCCATTTGAGGTGACCTAATCTCTATTGTTTTGTAAGTAAACGTCATCGTTCCAGGTCGCAAGGATTTTTGCATCAACAGTTGGATTTAGAAAGATGAAGCAGCGATCATAAATCAAGGATTTATAAAAAGCATTGGGCTGGATATTTTCATGTATAGGTAGCTAGATATAACAGGTGGGCGCTTGCATATTTATCCAAAAACTCAAACTGTTGAATAGTATTGCATACCCACTCATTTATACCCAATTACTCTCCCATCAGGATCCAATGTGGGACAAATATCTCTTTGTAACATTCTCCCCCACTTGAACTCACAACGTCCTCGTTGCGGTCGGGCCAGCTTATCTAGGGTGGTTCACTCGGACGCCTTCCGGGCCGAGCGCTTGGCGTCACACCGAATCAAGGATTAGATTTGACTCTGATACTAACTATAACGGGTGGACGCTTATCCATTTACTCAAAAACTTAAATTATTGAATAATAATATATATCCATTTATTTATACTCAATCACTCACTCTGAAATTCGGATATGATGTGAGACTAATATTCCCTTGTAACCTGGGAAGTAAGAGGCCTATTACAGCTTATTCCACAATATTGGTCACCTCCTTTGATTGGCTATCTGTCATTTTTAAATGTACGTACGGACTTTTTCATGTTTTTATTTTTTTGTCCTTTTTTTATTTTTTTTGAGGGGTAGGTGGAACTCCAACACGCCCTTTTTGGTGTATATATATATTTTTTAATAAGATGGGAGGGATAACTCGAACAGCTGCACACCCACTCATAAAGCTAGGTACCGTACCAACTAACTTCTTACAAAGTTAATGCTAATGGTGAATTAATTGTGCAAAGATGAAGGTGGTGATGCAAAGCCAAACAAGGCATTCTGAGGTTTCAGCCGTGATGGATGATATTGACGTAGTGTTGCTAATGCAGAACAAGTTATTCCATGCAATGGGGTCCTATTGAGAATAAATTATTGAGTATCCAAGGTACCAATAAATCAATAATATAGTGTCATCATTTAATGGAAATGATTAGTAATTCCTATAAATAAGGAAAATAGTGATTATTTGTTAAAGGATGGCACTATATTATTGGGTACCTAGCCAATAGTTTTGTCCTACAATTCAATAAGGTGGCTCATAATTGCCTATGAATGTTTGCTTTAGACTTAAAAGAGTTGAGTCTCTAATAAATACTTCAAATTGTCAATGAAAAATAATAATGTGAATAATAATTCGCAAATGAAACTTCAAAGAATAGGTACAAATGACCTATTGCAACACTTATCTTCAATAAATAACAAAATAATAATTCTTATTATTTTAATATATTATTAATTAGTACAGTACCTTACAAATTTCAGTGTGAAACCTATCTCATCTACAAAACAAGTGTTATTGATCCAAACATGCCCTTGAATTCTTTTCCAAGAAAAGAGAAAATATATATATATATATATATACGTATTGACATTACTCCATCTAGAATTAAGTGAAAAGTCCATGGAAATTTCCTTTCTGTTTCCATTCTGTAGATCTGAATTAAAGTATTAATACTTTCCTTTCCCCCTCATTCATGAGAAGGAATCCACTGTATTTATTAGCAAACACCAGAGTTATACTCTGTCCACTCTCCTTTAAGGCGCGTGTAATAAACTCAACTCGCCAAGGCTTGTATTTGTTTGTCACGCGCTGTGAAAACGAGTAAGTTTAGCATCTCACTCAGTAAATCCAAAAATCCAACCCAATTAGGGAAATCCGAATTTAAAAGGAAATCAAACCGCCTCAATGCAAGGTGAAAGTATATAGAGTAACAACAAGGTTCTTTCTTTGTACATACATATACATATTTTTATTATATATATACATATATATATATATATATAATTATATATATATATAAACTCTCCCCTCTTTTTCTCATTCATCATTGTAATGATATAGACTCGAAACCCAAAACCCTTTTTCACCGAGTATTTCGTTTGTTGTTCATTTCTCTTTTCTTTGTATCGAATATATTAGATTTGGGTTTTTGATTAGATTGGAGTTTGATTAGATCGGAGTTTGATTAGATTCATGGAAAAGGCGAGTCAACAGGGACAGGATCGAATCAATCCTACGTCAACCTCACCGGTATCTGTATCTGTATCTGCTGGTGTGTATTCCGTTCCATCTCATAACCTTTATATATATATAGACACACACACTCACATACACACTCTCACACGTATTGAGTTATTGGGTGAAATTGCTAAAGCTTGATAGGTTTTGTTTAATAGCTTGTAATGGGAACTTTACTCCCATGTGTTAACGAGCCAAGATTGAATCTTTAAGAACGTAGCTTTGAAATTTGTAATGCGTTAATCATTACAACGCCAGCTGAAGTCATCAAATTTTTGGGTTTTGGGAGTTTAGTTGAAAATATATGCCCTTTTTTTTGTTATATTGGATGGAAGAATTGGGTTAAATTTGGCAAAAATTAGCGCAAAATTAGCTTAATGAAAAAAACCATCATCTCTCTCTGTGGGTGCTGCTTGTTAGAATTTTTTTTGGTGGATTTACATTGTCTGTCTTTCTCCTAATTCTGTAGTTGGGGTGGTTGTACTTCACTGTAGCTGAGAAAGTGTCAAAAAATCCCATTGAAATTAACCTTTGATATCCTAGGATCATTCACAGCCTCTATAATGTACATTTTGTGTGATTTCTAAAACAACTTGCTGGATTAATGAACTCAGGGTTCCAAGGCATCTCCTTCCTCCAACGGTTGTCAGTCAACTTATTTTTGTTATTCAGCAGTATATAATTAGTGTCACCAAAGCCGATGTTCTCCTGCCATTCTGAGTTGCTAATCCTATTAGTCATTAAATTGCTTGAATCCTTTTTGTGATGTCTCCCCGTCCTCCAAATCTATATGGTCCCCATCACTTGGTGAACTAGTCAATATACCACCAAAGCCTTTTTGTGTAGTATACTAGTTTGTCCTACACCTACCCAAAGGGGAGTTTGAGGGTTCAAACCCCAGTGGGGACATAAGTCACATAACACTAGTCAGTACTTCATATGCATTTGTAAGTTGAAATCCACCACAAATGACGCCTAACTGATGCGTACCTTGATACCAGTTAACTTAGTTCATCTTAGTCAATGCCCAACCCCATTTCCTAATGTAGTGCTTATTGGGTGTCAATCCATGAGATTGTTTCTGAATTTCTATTTTTAACCCAATTACTTCCAAAACCCGACTCCCCAAAAGGCAAATTCTTTTGTTTGTCAACGTCAGCTTGTCAGCCACTCGATAAATAATGGAAATTGACATGAGGTATAAACAAAGTGTATAAGGCACCACATAAATCATAGCTTAGTTGTTTTCCTTAGATAAATGGAGTTTCTTTCAACATTCTGAACATTTTTAATATATTCTACACCACCTTTGCTTTACAAAACCTGAAGGGAATCAAATGTATGAAGGAAGATGTCCACTTGAGAAGATTGAATTTAAGGCCATTAGCACCCCGAACTAACTCTTAACTATATAATTTTTGTGCAAGTTCATATTTCAGTTACAGAACCTGCCTCCCAAGTATAAGTAAATGACAAGATACCTATTTATGAGGGGGAGAGAGAGAGAGAAGGCACCTGAAAATTTATTTTTTTGTTTTTTTATATGCCATAAATATGAGAAATTGTTATATGTGAAGGACAAGTCATCCTCCGCAAACAAGCAATTCAGAACATCTTTAGTGTGACAATTTCAAAATAGTCTGCTTGTTCTTTGGATTTTAATATTTTAACTTAGTTGTTGAACTTTGTGCTTGCCCATACAAAGCTCTCAACTATCCTAGTACACCCCCACCCCCAGCGGGGGGTGTTGCTTGAGGGATCAGCATGTAGGTGAACCTCTGCTGGTTCATATTCATTAATATGTAGCTCCTTCGCTCAGTGCTTCTATGCTTACTTTAATGTCTATCTTACCAAGTTACTGGTATGCAGATGGGACACCTGTTGGTCTGGATAACTTGATGGAACAGGTACTTGGTCGCCAGTCCACTATGTTATACTTATTTTCTTTCTTTATATATTGGTTTGATTAGTTAATGTGTTGCATTAGTACTTCCTTTGTTATCTATCAACAGCCACTTTCACCCAAAGATGAAAGGATTGCTTCTGTGAATACTTCTCGGGATGCAACCATCACAGAGCCTTCAAGGAATGTCATAGATGCACCGGAATCCTCTGAGAGAAGTGGAGCTCTTGCAACCGTCAATCCACAAAATACCTATTCTTCTCATGAACAACCTTTTTATTATGGAGGTTTGTTCCTTACTATACTTGCTATTGTTACTGACTCAGATCCTAAACTTTTGGGTTTTTTTTTTTTTTTTTTTCTCTTTATGACGATTAGTAGACCATATCTTGCTTTTATACAAAAGTTTGCTGATGTTGACATTTTTCTTGTTTGAGCTGTTTTTTTAAACACAAACCATGATTGACAATTTTTTTATAAAATTATAGATTTTGATGGAATATAAAAGAAAATTAAACTGAATATTTATGATTACTGTTTGGTATTTGACCCTTTAAAGACTTTATTTTGGGATGAAATACAAAAATTGGACACACCTGACCTAACATGTTGTGTGAGTGGAAAATATCATCATTTTTGTGAGCTTCCAGGTTCTGCTCCTCCCCATAATTATACAGAACATTGAATAATGGTTTATCACATCCTTCTTGTCTTCAGGTTATGATAACAGCACAGGTAATTGGGATGAATCTTCTCAATATGTTAATGCCAATGGTTTGCAAGTTGTCCCTCCGGTAAGGACAAATCCCATTCCCTTGCGCTTGTTTGATTTATTTTGTAGGTGTAACTCACCAGTTGTTTCTTTTTTATTTGGCTGTACATAGGCAATGTACAACGACAATCTCTCGCTTGTCTTTCATTCTGGTTATGGATTTGATACTCAAATGGCATATGGACAATATTCCCCGTTGGCTAGTCCTCTGTCCCCATTAATGGTAGATGGCCAGCTATACTCTCCACATCAATTCCCTGTGTCTCCGCCTTATTTTCCACAATCAGTTTCGCCTGGTGCGGCACATGTTACTTCAGCTCTTCCTATTTCACAAACTGAGCTGATGACACCGGGAAGTGGTGGCCAAGAGGGTCTCAATAACAATATGCTTTTTGGGCCAGGATCAGGATACTTTGTACATTTTGGATCTTTTGGTGGAGGGGACCTTTCTGGAAATGGCTATAGCCCTGGTTTCTACAACTACCAGGGGGATTTTGGATCTGGTGAACTATTGCCAAATCAATCAAATCCTCGAGACACCGGCAGGTATTTGTCCCCAATGACATCAGCAGCAGTTTATCCCCAACCAATTGGTATACTTGGGTCTTATGAGCACAATGTTGGACAGGTTTGTTTACTTTAATCTAGAATATGACATTCTCATAACTAAAAACTTTCCTTGGTAAAAAATTCCACACAACTTATGTATTTATTTTACCATCATGACCACCATTTGTAAGTAGAATACTTGAGAATTAGATATTCTGTTTTCGTACTTTCACAATGACATTTTTAATGTTGACCCACTTCAAAACTTGGTCTGAGCTTGCTTTAGGTTCCCTTCAATCCAATTAAGATTCAATCATATAATCTAGCTTATTATACTGTTGGCTGGACTCGGGTGTAAACCGTGTAATTGTATTTGAATATCAGTGTATGCATATTTGCATAAATATAACATTACTTGTGTATTTTGGTAATAGTACTGTGAATATTAATTGTTTTTCTTCTGCAACATTGATGATCTTAAATATTCTATATTTGTTGTTTTAAATTGTGACTGCCCTCTTCCCTCCCTCCCCCCTCTTTTACTACAAAGGCATGGTAAGATAAGACATGGTTGCCCAGTGGTTTATAATAACTGATAAGTATTTTCTATTGCTGTACTTCACTAGTGATTCTAACCCTAGCTGGTATAGCAGAGGCACTGTAAAATCTAACGTTGGTCTGCATTAGTATGCATTATCTGATGTTGTCTTGAAATGATGCACTGTCATTTCAAGTATTTGCACTGTAGAGACGATATATAGGCATCTGTGTGTGTGTGTGTTTTTTTGTCTGTGTGTGTATGTACATGTTTGTATTTATATTTGCGTGTTGCTACTTATTGTTCGTCTTTGATCCTATGTATCAGTTTGCCAATCTTAAACCTAGAATTCGAGAAAGTGGTGCATAATGCCATGATAAGGCATACAATCTTAAAATGGTGATTAGTTTGTCATCATTATTTTTCTGAATTACAAATGGCAAATAATGTATTTGATTAATCAAAGCTCACTAAAAATCTTTAAAATGATTAGGGAAATCAGGTTTAAAGGAATGTATCTCTAAGTTGTATTTCGATAATCGAAGCTTTTTATGCTTGTACCTTGGAAATATTGCAGTGATAATGGATACTAATTTTGGGAACGGCAACCATGTTCAATAGATTGCCTGATTAGTTTTGAAAACCATGTATGTAAACTTGTGTTTTAGCGTTCAACGGGGTGCTTGGACATAGCAATTCCTGTGGATTTCTAGTTTGTCACCAACTGATTCAAACTTTCACTTTATCTAAGCTGTTGTTTCTTTCCACAGATGCAGATGAAAATTAAATTTTGGTAATCCTGTAAACTCATTAACCCTCTGTGCTCTAAAAGTTGAATTGTCAATCATTTGCAGATTTCTCAACAACAGAGACAATTTCATGGAGTTGGATTGGAATCAGGTTCCTATGCTAGAAGCCATCGGCCTGGTGGCTCTTACCAGAGCTCAAACTATGGTGGTGCATCCATTCCTGTTTGGGGAGCTAATCAACAGAACCGACACACTCCTGAAAAAGGCGGAAGACGAGAAAGGGGCTCTGACTCTATTTGCATTTCTACTTATTCACATGGAATCTCTGGTGATCATAATCGGGGGCCTAGGGCTTCAAAGCAGAAGGACAAGAGCACTACTGAATCTGCTATTAGCAAAAATAGTGCATCTACTTCTGGGGATCATTTTAATCTGTACAACCATCCAGATTTTACAACAAATTATGAGAATGCCAAGTTTTTCATCATCAAGTCTTTTAGTGAAGACAATATTCACAAAAGTATTAAATACACCATCTGGGCCAGCACTCCACTTGGGAACAGAAAACTAGACGCTGCTTATCATGAAGCGAAGGGGTCTAAGGGACATTGTCCAGTATTTCTATTCTTTTCGGTATATTACTTGGAACTCCGAAACTCAAAATTTATTTATTTATTTATATATATATATTGGCTCTATTGTCACAATTGTTGGACTGACTTGGATGATTTAGGGCCTGGTTGAGGTTATTCCAAGGATAATCAACTTCTTGTTGATTTAAAAAATATTAGGGCACTGATCCATGGTGGTTGGATAGAGATGTCTACTGTAGGGCTATGAGACTGTTGTTTGGCTGCAGTTATAGAATTTCTGGGTGTGTGAAATAGCTATAAGTGCAGAAGCCTAACCACAGCAGCCTTTTGCACAAACGTGCCATCACTAAACCTGAAGTTCAGTTATATGTGAGCTAATGATTTTCTGATGTTGGAAGCAGTTCCAGTTTTGTTTGACGTGGTTGATGGTGCATTGACCTCCTCACTAGATGCAAGCTCCTTGTCTATACTTTTGGTATATTTTTTGAAAGTTCTATCCCTTGTGTCATCCACATTCTCCTCGTCTTTGGGTAGGTTGTCAGGTCTGCATATGGGATTTGAGCATGATCAGTGAGAGAAATATAGTGAGAAACAGGTCATATCGCTAGTTGATTTTCATGAAATAGTAATAATAAAATGAGTTAGTAGTGGGCCTATCGACTGTTTTATTGGTCATGTTGATGGTTGGTAGACAGTTTGCCGAGTTATTTTCTGCTTTGCTCTCAATATCCACTAGGCCTATGCAGAATTAGTATTCCTGTCATCCCAATATGAAAAGAAAGGAAGTGAGTGAGTCTATTTCTTCGAGACATCTGTAGATACTTTTGAAAATCCAATGGACTTGCTTCTATTTATATATTTTTCTCGTTGGTTAAGCTGTACTCTGAATACCTTTTTGTAACTCTTAAATTTTCAGTGTATTAACCCTCTTAAATTTTGTTGCTTGCAACTATTGTAGGTCAATGCAAGTGGACAATTCTGTGGAATGGCAGAAATGGTTGGACCTGTAGATTTTGAGAATAATGCAGATCATTGGCAGCAGGATAGGTGGACTGGGCAGTTCCCCGTCCAATGGCATATTATCAAAGATGTTCCTAACAGTCGGTTCCGCCACATACTTCTTGAAAATAATGACAACAAGCCTGTTACCCATAGCCGAGACACTCAAGAGGTAGCAATGATTTTCTTCTTTCTTCTTTCTATCTTCCTTTTTCCCATCCCTTTTCTTTTTTTTGGCCTTTGGATAGGGATTTACCCGTCAGCACTAATGTTCTGTGTTGGTTGATGTTTAATGTGATACTATGTTGTTTTTCTCACAATTAAAGATTTTTTCCTCACAATTAAAGATACACATCCTAATTTTGGGAGGTTTACTTAGTTGCTTCGGGCTTTATGTTGAGGAATGGCTCAAACACAAATGTAGTGATTAGAAAAGCACGTTCTATTTTTTCCCCTTGTTGGGGTTAGACCAATGTTGCCCAACCCATTTTCATGTATAGCTAATCTCATCAATGCATGTAGTCACCTACCATTGTCATGCATCTGTTAAGCACAAGGAAAGTCGACACTAAGACGTCTTCCCAGTTCACCTATCATTGAGTGTTGGCCCATTTTCTTGATGTCCACTCCTCTGGATTGACTTGGGCAGTAGGCACCCTCAGATTCATGTCAACATTACAATTACCTTTATTTTAGTTGCTGCATGCTCATAAATACAAGTCAACTCATCAAAGCCTTTATGTGCTGGGAAGCTGCATTTTTTTCCCCCCTCTGCATATATCCCTTTATTAGGTCGAGCCTTCTGTTAAAATAGTACAACATGGCCTTAGAAGGTTAAGCCAAGCAGACACCACACACCACGATGAAATTAACCCGACCGTTGTATAGCTGATTTGTATAGATCGTAGTGGTTCATTGTGAGGCTCTTTGGTCTATAAATAGGGGTGGGAGCTCATTTGCTCCACAACCAAGCAACCAAGGGTTGTAAGCATTCTCTAGTCCAGTACAAAACCTTCCCATTCACTCAAACGCTCTGGCTCTTTCTCAGGTGAAACTGGAACAGGGCATCGAGATGTTGAAAATTTTCAAAGAGCATGATGCAGATACATCCATCCTAGATGATTTTAGTGTTTATGATGAACGGGAGAAAGCCTTGCAAGAAAGAAAGGCCAGGCAGCGAGCAAGTTCAACAAAAAATGATCCAGTTATACTTGCTGATACCTCGATAAATCAACTCTCTGATAACTTTTCTGAGACGCTCCAATTGGAAAATGGTAAAGAAGTGCGTAGAAAGGAACAGTAATGGGCAGTATAACTGATTTCATGAAGAAGAAAAAAATAATAACAACTGTAGGATTTGACTAGCAGGAGTTATAGCTGCAGGTATATTGGCTTCTGGGGTTGCTGTAATCTGACATTTTGAAGGCAATTCTTTGAGGTGTATAAGTCATCTCCAACACACTGTAAACTAGGCCTCTCTCTTCCTTTTGGGATCTTTTGATATTTCAATATTGAGAGCAATTGGGTTAATTCACGCGTTCTTAAGCGAGGCACAGGCAGGCAGGAGCTTACATACTCTCTTTTCTCTCGTTTTATCTTTTGAATTGTTTTCTTTAGTTGTAGGTGGTGTCGGGGCATATGGGGCAATTGAAGCAAGATTGTCGTAGGAGTCTGAATGTTATGTGCCTGACACCACACCTGTTGTAATTTTAGATTTCTGATTTAGTGCAGTGCAATTACTATAAGCTGCTGTGCAGAGGAAAGATTTGTAAAATTACTCAAATTGGGTGGCAATTTATTGAAGCAATGCGACAAAAAAAATTTAGTTACAGAAAATTCAGCTGTCTAAACAATAATCTTATCTTGAGAATGATTATTATTACTATGCTCCTGTGTACTTTTTTCAACTTCGGAATTTACATATATATCTAACCATCTGTTTTTAGAGTGCCATTTCAGGTTTTTCAAGGTATCTATAAAACAAAAGGGTAACAAGAGAGGGAAAAGTGATGAATCTAATCTTTCACTGCACTGTTATATTTTATATCATAAGTATTGGCGTTTGCAGTTTAGGTGAGCAAGATCCATGTAGTGAGAATGGACTCCAATATCGTTCAAGATGGCTTAGATTATGCTTTGCTAAGTGTTCTACAACATAATGTGTGCAGTTTTCTCACACTTGCATAAATAAAATGAAAGCCGTTTATGGTTTGTGATACGGCTTGAATTTAATAACAATGAACATTGATGTTCTTATCAATAGGACTTTCAATGTATTGCCGCATTTTCTATTCATATCAGATGTTCAGTGGTAGAGTTTATCAGTTTTTTAACTTGAAAGATATTTAAAAGACAAAACGAAATGGTCCTTTCATATTATACCACCAAGCAAATGCTGAGAAAATTCAAATCAAATCAATGTGAGACCTTGAATCTTAATCTTGAGTTAAGAGAACGAGGCTAAATTTGCAAAAAATAGTCTATTGTTTGGCGTACCCGAGATGTTCGAGTCACATAAACATAATTTTTTTTTTTTTTTTTGCATATTTTCTAGCAGAGTAGGAAATTTTCTGCATATTTTCTAGCAGAGCAGGCAACTCCAAGAAAATTGAGTAAAACTTTGTGATTGCCAATGTTGTACTTTGTGAATTTGCAACCACATTACGGTCCTGCGTTTCCTGTATCATCGTGAAATAGTACCATCATCTCAGAGCAATATTCTCACAAACATGATATGAATATTAAATTCCATACTTGCTAATTAAGAGAACAACTATAGCAATAAAGGACATTAAATTATATCCAATTAATTAGATCCTCAGAACCTGCAACTTTTTGAGAAAAGGGAAAACAACTAAACTGTGCAGGTTTAGCACATTACATGAAAGGCATGTATAGATATACATCAAATGTCCCCTATTACTAATGCAGCAACATAAATCCATTAAATAGAAAGAAAAAAACAAAAAACACAAAACAACTGGTTCTTATCACAACTTTCCCTTTTTTTTCTATCTAATGAAAAGAAATTAACCCTGATAGATACACAAGGCTGACATAAAATCACCTTTTTCAACCTCTTTTTTTTTTAAGTTCCCATTTCCTTCTTTCTGTTCTTCCTACCACTTCTTTTACTTTCCTCCTTTTCCGCATCAATCGATAGTCATTGGTTGGCTCATGCAACACCTGAAACGAGCCTTTCGGACAGTTGTCATGATCTCAGTCTCCGCATTTTCAAGCATTCTGACAACCTCAGTAAAAGGCGGCCTGACATCAGGATTGGCATCCCAACACCGAGTCATGATTTCACTAAGAACAGGCAGGCAGTCAGTGGGGGTGTTTGGACGGACACCTTTGTTGACAACGGCAAATGCTGCCTGCACCGCAGTCATGTTAGGAAAGGGAAGCATTCCCGTAATGAGTTCCCAAAGAACAATCCCAAAGCTATAAACATCCACTTTCTGCGTGTAGGGCCTGTGCTGGATCATCTCTCTGCAAAGCACTCGAGTATTCCACAACAAATTAAAGATGCAAAGATATAAACTAGAATCAAGGCAAGAGTAATTTGAGGAAAAAAATTAACAAAGCAGTGCCGCATGCTATCCTGCACCACAGAAAAATAGTGCACGGTTTTTAAACCTTACGTCTCTCATCTAACAATAGCCCTATTCTGAATTAAAGGGCTTTTTAACAGGTAACCATTCATCGAGAAGCCTATATTGACACTACTCTAGTGGCATCCGTGCGGCTACCAAAGTATCAGAGAAAAATCAATTACACGATCTACACACATATATTTATTTATTTATTTATTGAAACTTGAAACTTACTATTGCTCCCTATTTCAGAAGCCATCAATTAAGAAATAAAGGTTTTTACCTACATGAAAACTTTATCCCCATTATGGTTGAGAAACAGATTCAAGTTGTAGAGTGCTCAAAATCATTGGATATCAAAAGGGCATGCTCAGAATCAGCACCTGCTCCGCTTCAATTATATGTGTACTGTTTGAGCTCGGCTCATCCTGCTCAACTCAGTTTGTCATTATGAATGTGGCCGACTAACATCACTTCATAGAAAATGATTTTGAAATGCCAAAAGTTGATTTTGAAAAAGCTTTGTAAATAAAAGTTTTTAAAATAAAAAAGTATCTCTAACTAATATATGTGTGCATATATATATATATATA
This sequence comes from Cornus florida, assembly GCF_030987335.1. Classification (NCBI taxonomy): domain Eukaryota; kingdom Viridiplantae; phylum Streptophyta; class Magnoliopsida; order Cornales; family Cornaceae; genus Cornus; species Cornus florida. The sequence goes on from NW_026775580.1 coordinate 80,003,276, forward strand.
GGTGAAAGACAAATGAATGGAAGCATCAGTCTTTCGCTATTGAGGTGATTTCTGTTGGAAGATTAATTAAATGTAAATGCTGAAAGTTCATTGAAGAGAAGCAATGTTACAATTTTACCTAATTGATAACCCATAAGTTTTCCTGAAATTACAAGATTGCCTTGCACTCAAACCCAAGCCAAGCTCACGAGCACAACCAAGTGAGCTTAACAAGCTTCAGCTCATTTACTTAATGAACTCAAAAAGTCTAAATAGATCTTGGCTCTTTCAACTTAACAAGCAAGCTTGAACAAGCTTTTTCAGGCCGAGCTCAAGTAAGCCAGTTTGTTCGACATTCCTACACCACATAAACTTCTAAAGCATGTCTATTGGTACTCAGGGATGGAACCCAGAAAATTATGTGGTGGGGTGGGGGCCAGTGGGTTTTTATAAATATATATATCAAAAATAAAAATCCAGTGGGGCCAATTGCCCCCACTGACTTATCAATGGGTCCATGCCTGTTGGTACTATCATTCATTGATAATCTCTTACTACATTTTCGACAATATGAATGATCAAAACTGTACAACAAGTATCTACTTATTGTGAGAATTGAAACAATTTAGAAAGAGTGGGGGAGAGAAACTAAGGTTCTGAAGAGGAGAACTCAAGGTTATCAATGTTCAAAAACCTAATCCAATTTGGCTCTTAGACCTGCTTTGGCCTAGAGGGCTGATCCAAAGCAGATTGTATTGCTTAAAAAATATGCAACTTGAAAGACATAAAGATGCAATGCAAAAAAATGATCTAACTAATACTGAAAATATTGAATGTGCTTTATAAATGACATCCAGAAAAAGAAAATGCATACAACAAGATTTTACCGGTTACATGTATAATTGAACACAAAACCCAATCAACCTGCCTGCATGGAACAGATTTTAGCTTGGCCAAATCAATTCCTATGTTCGTAATTTACTTATATTTTTTATATCCACAATTCCCATAAATTTCCCTTGCGATTTTGAACCATGATTAGCCTTGCATGAGTAGAGCTCATAGAGATTTTCAATGCCATTTCAAAAGTCTCCATGCAGATATCATGAAAGATTTCTAACCTAGGTCACACGATTCACGAAAGAGGGGTGCGAATTTTTGCTTGGCGCGCGTTTTCACGACTTGAGTGAGGATACAAAAAAAAAATCGCAAATTTATAATTAAAATAAAAGCAGCAATAAAAAAAATATTTAATAAATTAATATAATCATATTTCGTAAGTATAAGTATACAAACATAAAATATATAATATATAGACGCTCCCGCTCTTAAGTCATTTTAGACTTGGGCGCTCCCGCTTTATGTGACTTAGTTTCTAACAGGTACCTTTTTAATACTTATGAAATGCAAACCATATTAACTCAAAGGGTTTGATAAATTTATCTAATTGGTCACAAATTAAATGCAATTAATTCTTTAATTATTATATTATGCATCACTTTCATCGCTATGGATCAACTTTTCTTGATAATGTCATTATTGCTCCATTAGTGTCATATGGCAATTAGGATTAAAAAAAGTGATAAGTTTCTTAGATGCCAATGAACAATACTAATGTAAGTAGGCATAAATCCAAATATGCAGGTCTTGCCAGCCTCAAAGTCCATACACCCAAGCTGTCTCGTGACATGTCTCACAAGACATCTTGCAATACTGCAACAACTCGACCAAGATGATATGGTCTCGATTATACGACATTTAAAACTTAACCATGTCAGTTGGGTCATCTTACACTAACTTGTCAAAAAAAGCCATGGCTCTCCCAGTCACTCAAACATCATATAACAGTCCTTTCCTCCCCTAGAAATTCACACTTCAAATATGTCTCATTCTCCATCACTATTACCACATCTTTGTGGTGTTTTTTAGCTTCAAACTTTGGTTTCCTAAAAACAAGGTATCAAAGGTTGAAATTCCAAATCAGCATTCTCTAGAACCTCCAATGGCAAGCATTTCCACTTCCATGACAAAACATCTGTCTATTATCCACGTGAGGCAAAAACAGCATCCCAAGATGGTCTATAAAGATACTAGCCACACCCAATTGCCATGGAACCCCAAAAGAACAATAAACAAACTTAAATATATTCCTTCAATAGGAGAAGCAACCAAAGGCAACGAATCACAGTTGTAGCACTGCTAAATAGACAAAGAAGGTCCAAATATATGCAGCCTGTGTCAACCTGACATCACCAAACCCAGGAAACAAAGTATGAAACAAGGAACTGACTACCCAGTCCCCAGAGAAATTCACTCAATCCAAAGATGGAAGAGATGTTAAATTTATCGACTCCTGAGTCGAACCAAACCAACCATTTTTGATTTGGCTCGGACAGGTTAAAATATTTACGGACCACAATAGCAGTGTCGCAACATCGCCCATACAAAATATTCCATTTCAATGTTGTTTCTGTTAAACTGGGTCAATTTAGTGACAAATCAGAAAATATTTTAAACAAGACTAATAATACACACACACACAACACACTTATAATACAAATGCCACGTACACAACTTCTATATGGCACACAGATCCATATGGTTATTGATTCTACAATTAACTTGCAAGTAGATACGCAGTTAACAAGATCACCAACGCCAATCAACAAGGGGTAAATTCAAATCTGAGTCTAGATAAGTCATTCTTCATCCTCTCGATTCTATGTCCAACATCAAATGCCACTGGATATGTTACTCAAGATATAGGTGGATAAGACTACAAGTTGCTTGATCAAGACCCTACCTTATTGCCATAATAAATTCCCCTTCCCCTTCTATTCTGAATCTAAAGATGAACGAATTCCATATGCCCAAAATTTAGATCGAATAATTTTCTTTTGGTTCTATGATTCAATTTCTTCAATGGCCCACCCCCGTCTCTAAAGGGGCTTCCGCACTTTGCTTCGCTGCTGTATGCAACAAAAACCAGTCCTTGTGCATAAATATGTGGTGGCAGTCTGTCCACCTGAAGCCACAACATAACTACAATGTCATCATTACAAATCCCAACAGCCTGATTTGGGCCAGTATGATATAAATTGGAACCATCGTAATGTTTCCTTAGGTACAAGGATTGGAAGAATGGAAGGAAGTAGCTTGATTTTGACATGGCTGGCAACCTTTGTGGTTCGTGAATCGTGATGCAGTCTTCCTTCATCTTTGGCCAATAGTAGACATACCTTCTCAAAAGCCATTTCTCCCCCTTTTTGTTTCATTGAGTTGAAAATAGGAACTAGGAAGGAAAGTATGAAAGACGGAAGGTGCTACCGTGTGATTTTACCATCACATTTTTACATATTAAAGGAAGGATTTTTAATAAAGAAGAAGAAGAAGGAGGAGGAGGAAAAAAAAAAAAAAAGAAGAAGAAGAAGAAGAAGTAAAAAAGGAGGGAGAATGTCCCAGTTCCAGGAGGAGGGGATAAGGGACCTCTGGAGAAGAAGGCTGCTCTAGTTTTCCCTTCCCCCTTACTTTCCCTATTACCAAACCATGGAACATCCATCATTCTCTTCCCTCGTCCTCGTCCTCCAAACAGATCACAAATAACACAACCAATTGAAGACACTTTACCTACACAATTGGATTTTGAGCCCTAAAATACCATCCAAGACCAAACATTTATTTCCATACACTGCATTATATTAACAGTAATAACTCCACATTAGGTTTGACCTTAGTAATATTATTGCCGACATGCCGGAACATTCAATTCATGCACGCTGGAATAGGATCATCAGAATGAGCATGAAAAGATAAATAATAAAAATAATAAAAAATAAAAAAAAAGTCTCTCATTTAGCAAGTTTTTCATCCATGCATTGTTGAAGTATCTCAGTCCAACTATTACTAGACTGTAATTAATCTGTATATGAAAAAAATAATAATAAATAAAAATAAAAATAAAAAAAGATTTTCTGGTTTTTTCTAGTTAGAGCATTCCCAGGATTTCCACAGGGTAATAATGTAATTTTTTGCTCCAAATTGTAATCTCACAGATAGGCAAATTCCAACAAATCATTGCTACAGAGGTCTCATCAACCTCACATGATGGCTCAGCTATAAGTAAGCATGTTATTGAACTCAAAGCACCAAAGAGCATACAGCTACTGCTGGAAAGTAAAAAAAAAAACCCCCCTTCCTTTCTTTAGTATATTTGAGCACATGGGGGCATACAGAAGCTAATAATTTCCTTTTATATGGGTTCCTTCCATACATATCCCAGAAACTTTATACAGTATGAACAAGACTAACACCCCCTTGCTCGGTGGGAACCCCCAAATTAAAATTAAAATTTTATACTGTCTTGTGAAGCTTAAAACTAGGCATGAGCGCAAGAAAGCCAAAACTACTGATGCTTTGGATTTTTTATTTTTTTAAAGGAACACCACTTAATTAAGAAAGAAACAAGGAGAGGAACAAAAGGGGAAGAGACAATCACAATGAACCAATAAGAAACAATGAGATAGTAGAAAAGAGAGAGTTGACAAAAAACAACATAATGAGCATATCATTATCTCCGTATGATAAAGCAGCAGCAAAAGACATGTCGTTCTGAAATACGATTAAAACCATTCAAGGGAGAAAAGTTACAAAACCAGTGTTTGATAGGGACTTATGTCACAGAATTAATTAGGTACCATATTCAGGGATATATTCAAAAAATCTCCTGCTAAAGTTAGTGAAAAAGTTACATGGCAGAGTTATCCAATGTACAAGAAATAACAAACCAGAACAGTGATGCCCATAGTATAAGATATCAAAGAATTCTGATAAAAATAAAGATAGGATAAAAGAAAGGAAATAAGAATCTTGGCAGCTTAAGAGTCAAGAGGCTTACGGAGCCATCCAGCGGTATGTCCCTGTCTCTGGTGTCATACCTTCAGTCTGCACCTCTATTCGAGCAACCCCAAAATCTGCAATCTTAATAGATTTGTCGGCAGAAATCAGAAGATTGTCAGACTTCAAATCCCTGTGAATCAACCCAAGGCCATGTACATATTCCATCCCCCTTGCAACATCCAAGGCCTGCTTTACTGCCAATTTCAAAGGCACAGATCGGTTCTTCCGCTTTGTCAGAAACTGCCGAACTGAACCCCCTTTCGCATATTCTGTGACAATACACCACACCATGGGTTTACGACAACCGCCAATAAACCGAACTATGTTTGGATGCTTCAATGTGGCCAGCATCATGACTTCCTGCTGAAACTGTTGCTCCATCAGGTGTGCCCTCTCTAGGTCATTCTCTGGTCTCTCCAAAAGCTTGATGGCCACGTCCTCACCATTATAAGTACCTTTGTAGAGTTTCCCAAAAGCACCCTGTGCAAAAGCTGGTCCCATATTAAGCTTCCTCAAGTCAATTGTCCACTCGTCAAAATTCTCAAGTCCCTGTGTAGGGAAACGATTGTCCATCAAAGCCTGGGCTAGTGCATCATCACTCAGGCCATGCGAGACTCGTCCTCTATTGACACTTTGGGCACCAGAATAGTTGTTGTGGACACGCTTCAACCCTTGGTGGTTTAAGATGCGAGTGTGGGAATCATTTGATCCAACACTGCTGTTATCAAATGACATGGCAACGGACCCTCCACCATTGCTCATCTGCAAGCTCCCAAAGCTGTCAATCGACATGTTTGAACCCTCGTCGAGTTTACGGTAAAAGCCTTGCGAAAGATCATAATTATCATGGTGGTTGTTAAGGCCTATAATACCGGTGAATTTAGTACCCTCCAACATTTTCTCAAATAGAGCAGCGCAGCTTTCAAAATGTCCTTATTTCTTCAGCATCAGCATATCCAAGCTAATACCTTAATTACCAGAACCCTAAAACCAAAATCATTCACCAAAAGACTTCAGCTTCGGTTTCATTGATCTAAAACCCTTCAAGAAATATGCACCACCATGAATTGCTACTGATCTATGTCTTAACAGTCACTTCCTAGTAACTATAATGCTCCATTTGTTTACTTAGAATATCTAGAAAAACCAAAAAAAAAAAAAACCAAACCTAGAAGGTTTTTTTCTTTTATTTTTTAAAATTTTATCTGAAAAGTTCATTATTTTGGAGCCTGGAAAAACAAAAACAAAAAACCTCCACTCAAACGTGATTGATGTAACTGTTTTAGGTTCGGCTGAAGAATATTTTACATTTCCATAAAAACAAAAAAACACAGCATATGGTAGAAGTTTTCATTTTTATTTCTCTCTCTTCAGTTTTCCCAATAACCATGGATGGGATAAATAAATCCACGCAAAACATCACCAAACCCTAATATTTGGGTTGCTACTTTCCTCAGTATGATCAGGCTAATACTATAAAATTTAGCATGTGTTCTCAGAACTGAATCGTGTATAAGAAAACCCCAAACGGTAGATTAAAACTTCAACCCCAAACAACGGAAACCAAAGATTCCTATAAACTAAAAAAATATGCATATCGTCTATTGTTTACATCAGATTCCCTCGAATTAAAACATAAAACTCAAAGAATCACACAGAAACACCATATATATAACACAAAAAAAAGCCCTAAATCTGATAAATTTTGTGATCTAACACTTCATTTGACGGAATAAGGTGAGAAGTACCTCGATCGATAGGGCTCGACTATGCAATTCCGATGGTGGAGTCTTCAGATATGATTGAACAACGGAGACAACGAGATCGATTCAAGAAATTGAAGTGAATGTGCGATTGTGTCCTCCTCCGTTGAAGAAGACACGCGAAAGGAGACTAGATAGAGAGAAGAGGAGAGAGACTACAACAGAGAAGACGAAGAAAAACAACAATGAATGAATGAGTAGAGCTAGCTGGTCTTCGTCGTTCTTTTCTTTTTATCTGGGAAGACCTTGGGTGTGTTTGCTCACAAGATGTTTATGTCCTAATTCTTAGACTTGGCTGCTCGATAAATGATGAAGACAAGTAGTTAAATGGGGCTAAAGCTGATCAAACAATTTTGGCCGACTGATCTAAAATAGGAAGTGGGATAATGAATATCTGTTTGGAAGTCCATTTAAGTGGGATCATCTTGGTTGTTCTACCAACCAGTAAAAACTTGCCTCTCGCACATGGTGGCTTAGAACACAACTGTAGTTCGATGCTACTTGCTTGGACCTAGGAGTGCCACAATTTACCTGGGTCAACACAATGCCATCCGTCTATGCCGCGGATCTTCGTTACTTTGTAACCTTTTATTAAGTGTTAGAATGTTAAATACCTTGCACACGTTTATCAACAGATCAATTCAGTTGATTTATATTAATATTTACTTTTATGAATCGATCAATTCAGTTTCTTTACATTGATATTTATTAAGCAGATCAATTTAGTTGATTTATATTAATATTTACTTTTATGAATCGATCAATTCATTTTCTTTACATTGATATTTATTTTAGTCTGTTACACTGCGGGGATTAATATGACGACTATGAACCATACTTGCACCATGCACTAACATGACTTTAACATGACAGATTAAGTGAGTTTAAGTTTAATAGTTTATAATGTAATATTAATGACCCAAATTGACACACTAATTGAAAGCGTTATATTTATGCTTATCCTATCAATCCATTTAATAACACGATATATCATGTTCATAGTAGAAATTAACATGTTGTATTATATGTTATAAATGATATTTAATTAGACGTGTTGTATTCATTTTATAAATAAAACTATAAAATTTTAGTTAAAGTGTCTTATTGTGTCATGTCAAATTGTTATCATGGTACAAAGAAAGCAACACCAATTGTCACATTAAAGAATGGTAAAACACCTTGCCCGGTTGATACCTGTCTCGCCTCTTCTCATTTAAAATTATTTTGGAGACTCGTTTAAGGGTTTTGGGTAGAATCGAATTTTAGGAGAACCCATTTATATTGAGAAATTACTATTTTACTATGTATATATGTCCTGGAAACCGCGATCGCCTTCTTTAAAAGTAATTGTATTGGTAATTTGGTTTGTTAGTATAATATAATTTCGATAATATGTATTTGATACGTTGAAAACTTTCAAATTATTTGGTTAATTTGGTTTGAAAAAAAAAATTCTACAATTTATTTATGGACTTTCTAAATTTCGAGTGAGGAAATTAGGGGAAAAAGTTAATCGGGAGTTTCAGCAGGCGGAGGCGCAGGGAAGGTTGCCTGGCCTTGCCAACCCCATTTTTTGTGAGAATTTACTAGGGATGCACACGGTTCCGGTTCTCACGGTTCCTGTCGGAACCGGAACCGTTCACAACGGTTCCTAAAAAACAGAACCGAAACCGTATAGATTGAAACTGAACCGAAACCGAACAGTTTTCCGGTTCAGATCCATGAGAACCGTTAACCATTAGTTGAGAGTGCCTGAAGCTTGCGAACCCGAACTAGAACAGCAGCGATGGAAACTGAAAGATATGGGTGTTAATGTTTTTGAACAATTTGAAATGATATACCGACAAATCTGAAATATATGGGTTTTGAAAGGTAAATATTTTTCAAAGACTTCTTTTTTAGAGGCTAGAGTAAGACAAAGCTCCAGCTTGGCTTTGGAAAAACATGTGTAGTTGCAGAGAGGTTCTCAAGAGAGGCTTGCGATGGAGGGTGGGTATAGGTGATGGTGTTAATGTATGGACAGACCCTTGGGTTCCAAATTTGCCAAGATTCAACATTATTTCAACCTGTCCTAAAGGTTTCACTGTTAAACTTGTTAGAGAGAGAAAGAGGGGCGAGTTCAGATCTGAGAACGAAAGGCAAGTTTAGAGTCGAGAGAATAGAGATGGAGGCGAAGTTCAGATCTAAGAATGAAAGGCAGGTTCAGAGTCAAAAGAATACAGATGGAGGCGAAGTTTAGATTTGAGAATGAAAGGCAAGTTCAGAGTCGAGAGAATAGAGATGGAGGCGAAGTTCAGATCTAAGAGAATAGTGAGAACGAAAGGCAAGTTCAGACACGTGGCTGCTTGTAATAGGCCTTTAGTTTAAAATGACCAATTAAATATATATACGGTTCCGGTTCTTACCGGTTCCCACTGGCTGGAACTGTAACCGTACACTCATGGTTCCGAAATTAAGAACCGGAACCTTGAGAACTGGGAAAAAAGGTTCCGGTTCTCACAGTTCCGGTTCCGGTTCCATGGTTCCAGTTCTTTTGTGTACCCCTATAATTTACTATTTGCCTTTAATAATATATGTGTGCGCACCCCCATATAAATTTTGATCTCCTTAAGTAATAGATTGGTAATTTAGGTTTGTTGGTATAATGTAATTTGAATGTCCTTCTTCCATTCTTGTATATATATATATATATAACACATACCCATGTATAACCCGTATATAACAATTGTTTTACAAGCTCGGTTGAAGTTCAAGCTTCTTCTTTAATTATTCTTCTCTCCACCTTGTTTTGTAGAAGCCCCTCTATTGCATTTTGGTTCACTTGTATTCGTGTTTACTTAATTTCATTTAGATTACAATATATGGATTTAATTTACAGAGAAGGGTAATTCGGTATATTAAAATAAGAATTTTTTTTTTTAATTAGATAGCATTCCAAGAGTAATAACATAATCTTCAAATGGATTAATGGGCAATTTTGGTCACTAAAACCACTTTTTTGGACAAAAGGGGCACGTCTTATAATGGATCAAACCATAGGAGAGAACCAATCCGTGTGGCTCGGTTCGGTTTTCAGATCTTATAGTTCGGTGATGGTTTGAAAAATCTGCAATCCGGTATCCGCGGTTCGGTTAACGGATTGGAGGCTGAAAAATACGATCCGAACCATTAACCGATCCAATCTGAACCGTTGCAAATCCGAACCGTTAGACAAACTGAACCGAACCGTTACTAAATAATATATTAATATATATATACAATATAATGATATATCGTATTTATTTATTTTTTCTTTATTTATTATTTTTTAATGTTAACCTAACCTTAACTTAGCCTCGTCTCTTCATTACGACATTACTCCAATCTCATTTCAGACTTTCAGTTGCGCCTCCCTCACATCCTCTTCTCTTCACCCTCTTCGCCTCTCCCAATCTCTCGCCTCTGTGAGTCTATGACACTCTTCACCTCTCCCATCTCTCGCCTCCCAATCTCTCGTCTCTCAATCCAACACATCTCAACTATCGTTCACCAGATTCGAAGCAACGGCGACCTCTGTGTATCAAAGCAACGGCGACCTCTTCGACTGGATCTACCTCTTTTCCGATGAGTTCACAAGATTTTTGAATGGATCTTCTTATTCTCCTCTTCTCTGAACATTTATTACATAGATCTAATTATTCTCCTCTTCTCTGAACATTTTTTACATGGATCTACTTAATTTTATATTTTATCTACATATTTTAATATTTTACGTCGATCTATTTAATTTTATGATTTTATCTACATATTTTTATTTTTGTTTTGTATAGAAGTTCCTGTAAGTTACCAAATATTTTACTTAATTTTTTGCAATGATTTTATCTAATATATATATATATATATATATATATATATATATATATATATATATATATATATTTGTTACTTTTAGATTTAAGTTACCAAATATGAGATTAAAAGAGTTTTGAAAGATATTGATCGTATTTCGTAGATAAAATAGATAAACAGTTTTGGTATTTTTTGTAATATGAAATACCAAAAATAAAATTTTAATTTTTGTTTTGTATACAACATTTTTTGTAATGATTTTATTTCAGTATTTTTTTTATGAATTTAACAACAAAAATATAAAATAGAAACAGTTGATGTTGAAGAAAAGTTGGACGAACTTGAACAGTACGACTCTGGTAAGTGTTAACAATTTGTTACATTTTATTCAATTTATGAATAAATATCATATTGTGGATTTTTAATTAAATTATGTTATTTTGTAGATGTGACTACAGTTTCAGATTCAAATTGAGAGCTAGCCTTACTTGCTGCCATTTTCAGACTTGTTTTGCTACCATTTTCAGACTTGATATGCTGGCATTTTCAGACTTGTTTCGCTGCTAGTCAAGATTGTTGTTTGATGTTTTATTGTGCTATTTATTAATTATTATTTTTTTTATGCTAATGAGCTACTCGGCTACTAATTAAGTATTTTGTTTTGTTCTCTTTGGATAATTTATATTTGGTACTGTAATATTATTTTCATTTCCGGATGATTTATAATTTTTTTTTGTTATTAGGTAATTTAAGTTTGTGGTGATATTTATATGTGCCAAATATATTTTGAAATTTTATTACTGTTATATAAATCTAATCTTATAATTATTATTAGGTATATGGATTTACAAATCTAATATATTGCTATTAATGGGCCATAATTGAATGCTGATAATGGGACATAATTGAATGGGTTGTTTGAAAAGCCCAATCAGCCCAATTCGGGGAACCGATCCGACCCGTTAACTCATGGATCGGTTTGGTTCAGATTGAATGCCCCCACAGATCGGTTCGGTTCAGATTGAATGCCCCCACAGATCGGTTCGGTTTTAGTTTTAACCAATCCGTGGGGACCGGTTCGGCTTAGGATTTATTCCCAAACCGAACCGATCCAAACCATGATCAAACCTATGCAAAATGATGCACAAGCATCACCAGTTTGTAAGACCATCTCCAATGCAAAATGTCATTTCGGGTTGCTAAATCTATATTTTAAGATGAGCTACAATGTCAAAATGCTATATGTTAACAATTCTACTCTAATGGTACGTTTCATCCAAAATGTTATATTTTAGCAATTCTCAGCCTCCATTGAACCAAGCCCAACCCACTTCTAGCTTCCCCAATCCTACTTTAACTCTGACTCTTGAGTACCGTTGATTTCAAAATTACCTTTCCATCTTAACCATTCATTGCATTCTATCCCACATAATATTTTTAGGGCAAATCATTTTAACCTCCCTAATCACCTTCATCTTTATTATCGTTATCAACTCTGAACTTGCCCTCTATCTCTCTGCAACTGCAAACTACAAAATCTACAAGAATGAGAAGTTCAAAACCCATATATTTCAGTTTATCTATCTGTTTGCAAAAATCAAAAGTTTAAACCCATATCGGAATATCATTTCAGATTGTTCAAAAAATCAAAACCCATATCTTTCAGTTTTAATCGCCTGTTGTTCCAGTTCGGGTTCGCAAACTTCAGCCACTGTTTCTTAACTCTCAAGCTTGCCCCCCTCTCTCTGCAACTGCTAACTTGTATGTTTGGGTTTTTAAAATTAATTTTGAGGTAATCACCGTGATATAATTTTGAAAATTATGAATCGTTAAGATACACACACACACACACATATATATATATTGTATATATAACAACACTTACATGACTGATTTCAAATTGAGGGTTTCAAGAAATGGGAAATTGGAGGATTGAGGAAAATCGGATCTGTAAATGCCATCTTTGACCATGGAGAAATTGGCGAGTGGAACCAGAACGACGTCGTCTCGTTCTTCTTTTTCATCAATAATCAAACCCATTTGGGTTTGGTGCTCTGTTTTCTGGAAAGGTTTCGATTAGTGCAGTAAGGGTCAAGAAAAGCAAGAAGACGTTGTGGTGCTGGGTACAAAAATAGGGCTTTGTATTGAGAGTTAGATATACAAACATACATATATATAGGGAGAGAGAGAGATTGAAGTCAGATTTTGAAAATGGCAACAAACTTGTCGTTGCAGATGAGAGGGAGAGAGAGACGATAGGGCAATGCAATGAAAGGGACAGAGATAGAATGGAACGAAAGGTAGGGGAGAGACGATATTGAGGGAGATAGAAACGACAGAGGAATTAAGAGACTTGCCAAAAAAATTGGCAGCTGCTAGATTTGAGAGTAGATTTGAGAATCTCAAATTTTGAGAGCTCAAATGAGAGCCCATTGGAGAGCTCACTTTTTAGTCATCTCTCGTATTTTGAATTTGAGAGCTCAAATGAGATAGCATTGGAGTTGCTCTAAGGGCAGGCTTTCCAAATTTGCCACATTAGCGTTTTCCCATAGCCACGTTAACATTTTCAATAGCCACGTTAGTGTTTTAGAATATCCAAATATTAATAATCGGATGTACTCCAATGGTACATTTTCGCTCTCAAAAAATTTTAATATTTTAATATTTTTAAATTTAAAATAAAATTTATTTTTTAACTTTTTTCCTAACGGCTATATTTCTAATTTATAGTGAAAACAAAGACATATTTTTTTAAAATAAAAAAATCATATTTGAAATAAACAATGAAATGTTTCTAATATCATTTAAAATAAACAATAAAAGGTTTTTTTAAAAAATAAATAAACATGTATATAATTATTTTTAAAAAAATCAAAAAATAGGTTTTTGTGCCAATATAACGGTTAAGGTACTGTTTGGGTGCCTAAAACGGCTATATGTCAATAGGAATATTTTAAAAACTAAATTTAAAAAAAAAAAACACTTTTTTCTATTTTTTAAAAACTTTTTATTGCCAAAAAAAGCCTTTAAGGCACTGTTTGAGTCTGTCAGACTCAAACAATGCCTTAACGACTCTTTGGTTTAATTATTTTGAGGAAAAAAAAAAAAAGAAGAAGAAGACAAAAAGAAGCTAAAAATCTATTTTTTTCCTTCTTTTTTTTTTTTTAGGCAAACATGCCTTTATGAATGGTGTTATGGGCTAAAACACTGTTTGGGCCAGAATTTAAAAAATAAAAGAAAACTTATGCGGGCCTGCATGGCAGACCCGCAAATCGCCAACAGGGTCACAGAATACCGCGACCCATTCCGCTATCCAATGGGTGGGGCCCAATTTTTGGCTACCCCATTGGAGTAGTCCAATCTTCAAATCAGGCCCAAAATCGTCGAAATTTTGTCTATTGGACCTGCTCTAATCATGCCGAATTTTAGAGATGTCTGGCATCGAAAAATGAAGGAAAGTAAAATGGGCATAAGTGTATGGATATACAGTACTAGCCAATAGCTTAAACTTTAAAATTAAAGGGCAAGCATCCAACCTATTATAGTTGGTATCAAAATCAAATTCAGTCCTTAATTTGGTGCCGCGCTAAGTGTCACATTGAGTAGACAAGGTGGCCTTCAACCACAATGAGAGCATTGCAAGTTTCGGATGTGAGAGAATATTAGAAGTGTCCTATATTAGATCTTGATGAAAGTGAAATGTATATAATAGGTGGGCATGCAATACTACTAAATAGCTTAAACTTATGAGTTTAGAGGGGAATTCCGTGACCCTCCCGCAACCTTAAGGGAGACAAATGTTATTTACTTTCATTGTTAATGTTATTTTATTAATTTGGTTTGAAATAATTTTATTTGATTTATATTATTAAATATGGCTTTTAAAATTTTGAGTGGAATTTAAAAAGAAAAAAATTTCTGAAAGAAAGTTTAAACAGGGTAAATAGGTGAAGTCGGGAGAACTTAAATGTGGTGGGAGGAGGATATTTTTAAAACAGTTTTGGACAAGAATGGGGAACATAAACGAGAGTAGCATATGTCATCCCGACCCATAATCAGGAAATGATTCAAATTCACTATTATTAATAAATATTTAAAAGATAAACATCCGAATGAATCTAGCTATTTATCAAACAAGATGGCAGGTGATATTTTGAATTATACGAAACTATAGCCAAAGTAAATGACTTAATACATAGCATGCAACTTTGATAAACACTATAGACACGGTGGAAGTGAAGGGAAAATATGCTAAACAAGGAACAAAATGAACATTTTCGTTGTTAGGTGTTCAACTCTGATCTTCAATTCACAATTCAAAGCATACCGGGCAAAAGTTCAGACTTAGATCATTCCGACGCTACAAAAAACACACAGAAAAAGCCTTTGCACGCTCTTATGCGCCGCTACAAGGTTCTGCCTTTTTTTTTTTTTTTTTTTGCCTTTCACGCGCCCTAGCACATTAAATTTACACCACAGCGCATCACACGCGCCACAACGCATCTGATTTAGCCGTCGCGCATCAGATCCAGCCGCTGCACATCCCACGCGCCATAGTGCGTCAGTTCCATGTCACTGCCACGTCCCATTCAGTCACATCAGCACTACCACGTCAGCATCGATCTCATTCTGCCATGTTAGCACTACCACATCATTGTCTAGACTCGCTCTACCATGTCAGCATTTGTCGCCACATCATCACCACTGCCACGCCAGCAGTTTCATAATTTCCCCCTTGAAAACACCATTTCCAGCTTAGTTTTTCGTGTTTATTCTGAATTTGCAGTCCATTTTTGCATTCAGGATTTTTAAATGGCGCAAAACGAAATAACTCATCCTATCTCAATTATTCTTGATGGTGACAATTACTCCTTTTGGACAGGGGCGGAGCCAGAGGGGGCCAGGGGCCATGGCCCCCTAAATTTTTTGGGTATTTTAAAAAAAAAACACAATTCAATAATGGAAATTTTTTTTATTACCTCTTAATTGTTAATTAATTTACAAATTTTGCCTCTAAAACTATTAAAATTTTTAATTAGCCCCCCAATATTTTTAACAGATATATTGACCAGACAATTTTTTTAAAAATTCTATTAATAGTCCCTAAATATTAATTAATTTGTAGATTTTATCCCTAAAATTAAGTAAAAATTTCAATTTGCCCCCCAATCTTTTTCAAAACACATATATTGACCCAAAATAAAGCATGTGAAAATAAATTTAATTTGTGTCTCCTTGAAATTTAAATATTTTTCAACTTGCACTTTTTTAACTATACTTTTAAAAGTTCAAATATTATTTGACAAAAATTTAAGATCATTATTATTATAGTCATATTTTTTGGTAAATAATTATTATAGTTGTTATCTCAACATATTGTTATTTTATTTATATATACACGTACAATATCTATAATATTAATTCAAAAGAGAAAAAAAAAAAAGAATAAAATAATTAATGTTCCCTCATGTTTGGTAAAAATGCATGAAGCATTTTTTGTCAAACATTTTTGTAAAATGGTATTTACAAGAAAAATATCTAAAATTATATAACAATCTTTATTAGCAAGTTCTAGAAATATTTGGAAAGAAGATAAACTAAAGTATTGTGAAACTCTTAATAGCAATAATAATATCATCTATATACATTTAATTATTACTTTCTAGATAATAAAATTTTTAATTATTTATTTAATTTCTTGGCTATTTGTTTAATTATTTATATGAATTAATTGTTTATGTGTTTAATTGAAATACTTGTTTAGTTAATTATGTGTTTATTTGAAATACTTGTTTAGTTGAATTATGTGTTAGGTGTGTTTGTTGTAATTAATGGTTATGAAGTAAATGTTTTAAACGATTATTTTATTTTATTTTATTTTATTTTAATGGTTATGGACAGTAGTCATAGGCCAACCAATTGGATTCCATGGATTACTTGGATATGAGGTTTAATGGGTACGGATAAGTACCCATGGATAGGGTGTATGTATATCTATTTAATTAAATATACCTATATTTAGTTAAGGAAAGTCATTTAGTGATAATCTAATATATTTATTTTGTGTAGATGAAAATAATATATATAGATTATACGTAACATATATTTTTTAGTTACCTTTTTAGTATTTTTATTTTTATTCTTTTTCTTTATTAATTCGAGGTGGATTGTAAAAAGGAGTATGGTTATTTATTTAGCCTATAAATATGTAGTTATAGGATTGAAGAAGAGGACAAGAAACATGTCACGTAATATTTTAGATAGAGAGAGAAAGAAGGAAGAGGAAGAAGAAAAATGAGGCTAAGGTTTTTTATCAAATCCCTAAAGGCAAGTTCTTTGTTCTACATTTCTCCTTTGATCTGTGAAATTTATATCTATAGTATAATCTTAGGGTTATGTAAAGAACAATTATTGGAATTTATAATTTAATTGATATAGAACATAGGTTTTATCAATTATATTCCATTGTTGTTCTTGTTGTATGAATTAATAAATTCAGAAATTTGATTTTATTACTTTATGAATTGTTATATGTTTTACATGATGTATTTTCATATCTGTATATTGATGGAACCTTTAAACATGCCTTAAAATCCTTAAACAATAAATATTTGGGTTCACAGTAGAATTCTGGTTGAATCGCTTAATCAGGGTTTGAGTCGTCAATATAGTGCTCGAGCCTTGGGGACTAAGCTCGAGCCATGGGTGAAAAGCTCGAGCCTGAAAGCAAAAGCTCGAGCAATTGGGTGAATAGCTCGAGCCTGAAGTAGGATGCTCGAGCCTGAAACAGGATGTTAGAACAGTTGGGACAAAAGTTCAAGCCTTACCTAGGGAAGTTTCGAAAACAACTTTGTATTACTTTTTATTGAATTTAAGGAGTCCTAAACATCAAATAAGAACTAGGAATGAGATTAAATGAATTTTAAACAAACTTAAATATATTAACACATGTTATTTGATTCTTTGAGGAATGAATGAATTTAGTCTTTAATTTGTTATAACAATTAAGATTAAATGTATAGCATGAATAGTTTATGGAGAATGCTTACGTGATTATATAATAAAATATAAATCTGTTTAAGATTCAATATGTGTAGGATATGTGATGTAGGAAGCTTAAATAATTTTATAAGTCATTCATATTATGTGATAACATGATATCATATTATTATGTTTATTCTGGATTATTTGATGAACTTCTTTAATTGTTATATCAACTATTGGACTGTGTGGATGTAGTGCACCAGCATGGGATGGTGGCACTTTAGGGATAGATTAACTTATCAGTTAAGTTCTACCTATTTTATAAGGGAACGGATTAACTAAAATGTTAAGTCTCACTTATATTTGTGTCAGGTCAACTGAACAAGTTGGATAATACATAGTGAATTAATTTATATTGGATATATAT
Organism: Cornus florida; assembly: GCF_030987335.1. Lineage (NCBI taxonomy): Eukaryota > Viridiplantae > Streptophyta > Magnoliopsida > Cornales > Cornaceae > Cornus > Cornus florida. The sequence continues at coordinate 80,021,153 of NW_026775580.1, forward strand.
ATATATATATATATATATATATATATATATATATACATGCCATGATATGAGCTTGAGTCTTAGGATCAGTAGATAGGGTGCGAATATTGACAGGGATGTGTAGTTTGATATAGTGTGGTTGTGTGCCCCGATAGGTCTAGGTACTCATGCCCACTATATGTGCGTTTTGCATGTTGCCTACTACTTAGGTTGAGGCAACCCTATAGTCTAGTGAGGTTCCTTTAGTGTGTGTATGTAGTATGGACTATATACTTCTTGCATGGGTTAGCTATAGATATATAGTTTATCTGGTCTCTGTTTGGGTTGTCGTAGAAATAATTTGTTCATGGCCCTGACCTACTATTATTATTTTTCAGATGTTCATCAGTTTCAGACACATGGCTTGTTTGTGCTGAGCAGAGGCAGTCCACATCATTCTTCCAATTATACGTAGGATTCTCTTTATGTTTTAGTGTTAGGATTATGTTTAATTTCAATTGTTTCAGTTTGGTTATCATTAGGGGTCCACTAGATGGATTCCTGAGTTATAATGATATTAAAGGTTTTTGATATTTCATTCGGAGGATTAATTATTTATTAAGTTAAATATTTATTTATTCTTAGTTATTTCTTTTGTAATCAAATGCTTGTTTAAATACTTAATTGTTTGGTATCCCTTGGATCTGTGCTCAAACTTGATCACCCGTAACTCTAGAATCGAGGGGTATCACACATTTATTCTAACATCAATTTTTATTTTTATTTTATTTATTTATTTATTTTTCCAAGTTGTATTTTTTTCATTTTTAATTTTCTCAAGATATATATACCATGACCAATATTTTAAAACAAATTATATTACAATTGATTTATAAGTGTTTATTTTATTTTATTTTTGTACATAATTCAAATCCGGCCCCCCAACCTTAAATTCCTGGCTCCTCCCCTGCTTTTGGAGTCAATCTATGCATAGTTTTTTAAAAGGTCGCAAGTTACAATCCTCTGTCATTGGAGATCGTACGGTACCTATTCAAGCCAAATAAGAGGCATCAGATGCCTATGCAACATGCGTCGAAGACTGGAATAGTAACAATCACAAGATCATCACATGGTTACGCAACACATCTAATTCTTCCATTGGTGTGGAATTTTTGAGTTACGTCACAGTTAAGGAGGTCTGTTACATGCTTGCCTCTCGCTACTCTGGTTCTGATGGGGCTCGACAATTTCAAATAATAGTTAAACTCTCTACTCTTAAACAAGAATCAGGTCAACGAATTAATGAATTATTCTATCAAATGAAATGCTTATGGGATCAATTAGCTCTTTCCAGACCATCATTGGAACATTCTTCTAAAGTAAAGAAATTTCTCGAGTATCGCAACCAGATTTAACTTTATTAGTTTCTGATGAGTCTTCATGATGATTTTGAACCAGTACGTAGTTAACTTCTCCATCGTTCACCTCTTCCCTCACTTGATCAAGCTCTCAATTAACTTGTACGAGAAGAGACGTGCTTGTAGACTCGTCGTTCCCATAATCATCTCATTGTGTTAGCCACACCCTCTTCTGCTCCTCAGTCAGTACCATCTCAGCCAGCACCAGATCGCCCCGCCTCATTTTTCCAACATAACTTACGCAAAAATAACAAACAATCTGGCTCTAATGGAAGTAAAAATAATAATCGATCAGGTTTTGATACCGTGTTAAATATAAAAGAGGGAGAGAAATGTATATATATTGATGTGTGAAATACGAAGATACATAAGAGTTTATATAGGTGACGAGATGTGTAGAGAGTAAGAAACCTAAACCCTGTATAGTAAACATATACATGGTTAGAATATACAATATATTCTAATAATGCCCAAGAATAAGAACTTGCTTGTGTCTCGTGGAACGTGGTACTTATTGTAGACGCATGCAGTTTAAATGGGATTGCAAATGAACTTAATTGTTATTAATAGTTTAGGCTTAGCTCGACTTATTCGTTAAGCAAGCAAGTCAAGCTCGAGTTCAATTTATAGGCTCGTTTAGTAAGCAAAACAACTCAAATAGTGTAACAATTGGCTTGTGTAGACTCATTTATGTTCATAAATATAAGTTCGTATAAGACTCGTATATGTTCGTGAATTGTAGCTCGTATATGTTCGTGAATTGCAGCCCATTATATGGCACTTTTATATTTGTTTTCTTTTTTATTAAAATTCTTTAATTCTTGGAAGTACAACATAAAAAATTACAGAGTAATGATTTACTAAATGAATTTTGACAAGCTTAAAATCGAGCATGAATATTTTTAAATACGAGTTCAATTTGCTTTTTTTAAACGAGCTGAGCGTAATCTTTTAAAATCACAACAAACTCAAACACGAACTCTAGTTTTTGAACTTGTCACAATCTCAAGCTAAACTTATAAACAAAAAAATATTTTATGAAAATTCAATTATAAAAATGTATGGTTGAAAACTATAAAAAAAATATAATCTTTTAAAAAAAATTTAAAACTGTTTTCGGAGTTTAGGTCCTAAATTTTCTACTATACCATCTCATTCGATATTACTTTGTGGTCCATGCACGAAAAGTTAGCACCCCTGCTGGATAATACTTCAATACAATATCAATTATATGGTGTTTACTATTGCATGCACTAATATGTACGTATATTTTAACAATATTGTATAAAAAAGAAAAAGATAAAGAAAAAACAAAAAACAAAAAGAAAAAGAAAAGCTTAATTTACAATAAATATATATAGAAGTTTTTATTTATTTATAACAAATACATATGTTTTTATTCTCTCTTATTGTTTATATATTTTTGGATAATATTTAGGTCCTCAACGGTGAGGATGTGTACCATTATGACCACTGAGATGTTTTTATTCTCTCTTATTGTTTATATTTTTTTGGATAATATTTAGGTCCTTAGCAGTGAGGATGTGTACCATTATGGTAAATTAGATGGTGATAATATAATATTTGAATATGTCATCTTTACTTATCGAATCAGACATGGTGGAATTATATATTCACTTACCAATCAAATTTGGTAGATTAATTACCATTTTTAATTAAATAAATAAAAGAAACGGGTTTATATGTTATTGGTATGTGTATATATATATACAGCAAACGACCTAAATATTATATATATATATATATATATATATATATATATATATATATTTTTTTTTGGCGGGCACCGGAACTCATTTGGGCAGGGCCTCTTCGGGACCCATCCTAGGCTACAAACCGGGGATACTATCGACGACATCACACCTCAGCAACAATTTTAATTGAGGGTTATAATGGCGATGGACAGGTTCGAACCTGAGACCTGTGGATGTCCAAGTCGTTACCTTACCAACTCGGTCCTAAATATTAAATATTGTTCTTACGTTTACCACCTAAATATTGTTCTTATTTTTTAGGGTAAAATGCAAGAAACCCCGCTGGACTATGGGGGTTTTGCAACTAACCCCCCTGGACTACAAAAAACCCCCTTGGACTTTGATTTTGTTGCATATTACCCCATCAAGTCACCGAAAAAGGTAAATGACATTTTTGCCCTTATTATGAAGCTACACCGTTTAAAGCATTGTCATATTAATTTGCTGACGTGGCAAAAAAAATCTCAACAGCCAATGGGATATTGACAGCACACCAAAGATAGGTGGTGAAATTTCAACGTAACCACCTTCAGTTGGAATTCGCATTCGCCGGTGGCTACTAAAACTGCGGAAGCGAATTCGTTGAGAGAGAACATGAGTCACCATCGGTCATGGATTTGCGAAGTTCGCGATGTGAGCTTTGGCAAAGAAGAGACTAGAAAAGGCGGACGCATTGTGTCTAGAGTCTAGACCAGAGACTTGTCGACGTCGGTGGCGAGATGAGGTCGGCGTTGTCCTTGGTGGCGGTGAAAAAATTGGATGTAGCTTGGACCTCCAAGGCTAGAATTTATGCATACTTTTCTGGCAATAGTTTAAGAGATCGGCGGGTTGTGAACTGAGAAGAGACCCGGAGAGAGAGGAACAGGTCGCCGGCGATGGGGCTTACTGGTGCGGCGACGGCAAGGCAGAGGGTCGCACGGACGGATCGGCGGCGATTGGCTGCAGCTGAACAAGAATGACTGGTGATGATGGCGATGGCGGCTGGTTGAACAGGTTGTCGAAGATTGTTAAAAAGCATAAAACGGGTTGTCGGACCATTACTCTCAATGGCAGTGAAGAAATTGGATGTAGCTTGGACCTCCGAGGCTGGAATTTATGCATACTTTTCTGGCGATAGTTTAAGAGATCGGTAGGTCGTGAATTGAGAAGAGACCCGGAGAGAGAGGAATAGTCGCCGACGACGAGGCTTACTGCTGGTGCGGCGACGACAAGGCAAAAGGTCGCACGGACAGATACGCGGTGATTGGCTGCAATATTTTGTCTCCTTTTTGATCAATTTGAAAATTTATGGGATGCTTGAAATACTTCCGCATCATGACGTTCGTGTTCACTGGCAGTTCTTGCTTCTCGCCATTCCGTCCTCTGTATAGTCACCGGACCATTCCGTCCTCTGTGGTACAGTTTGATATGAGGTGAATCGATGATCTTGTCTTTACTAGATTTTAATGAACTCATCCTTGCCGTAAAACCATACGATCCCCCAAACTAGGAAATTGAGAATGCTTTAAGACCTTCGCGTGTTACAGGGACGATTCAGAGAATCAGAGTTGTGGATTTTGGGAAATTTTGTTAAAGGATTGTTTGGTCGGTGTTTTAAAATTAAGGGTATTATTGTCCTTTTATGCTTCTATGGGCAGTATGGTCATTTAAATTTAAGAAACTAATTTTAACGGCCATATATCACCGGACGTTGAACGGACGGAGTGATCTGCAACAATTTTGCATAGTTTAGGAGGTTTCTTGCATTTTTGAAAGTTCAGGGGGTTATTTATAGATTTCTCCATAATGCGGGGGGGTTTCTTGCATTTTACCCTATTTTTTATAAGTAGATTTGTACTTCATGCCAGTGTTAGCAAAAAGTCTCAACAGAGTTGCCACTGCAAAAATCAATCACAAACACGTACAATATTTTGTGAGTGAGAGCAGAGTAGAGAAGCCCACACCCGCAAGAAACTCTATCTGGTCGTTGAGGCGTCACCGAATCAATCATCGTCATAATCACAGCACCGTCGATCACAACAAACCCATCATCCATGGCGGTAATTTTTTCAGATGTTTTTGATCAATTCCATTTTTGAAATTCTCAAGATCTCATCCCGATTTTCTCTCTTTTTTTCTTTCTGACAAATATTTTCCCCAACATTTTCTGGAAAAAGTGAGACTGAAACCGAGGGTTTTCGTTTTTGGTGATTTTATTTTACAGGATTCCTCCGGGACGACGCTGATGGATCTGATAACTTCTGACCCGTCGACGGCATCGGCGGCTCCTCCTCCTCCTCCATCGTCGTCGGTGGCATCTTCCGCTCCACTGCCGCCTTCCGTGCCTTCGGGCAAGTCGGGGCAGCCGGATCGGAAATCGAAGAAGACCACTCTGATGCAGATCCAGAATGATACCATTTCTGCTGCCAAAGCTGCTTTGAATCCAGTCAGAACCAACATCATGCCCCAGAAACAGAAGAAAAAGGTACCAATTTCAGTTCATATCTCTTTCTACCTCTGTATACACGCATGTAAGTAGATGTATATATTTGTGTGCTTTACTTGTAATTTCCAGAGAGTTAATTTAAAATTTTTGTCATATATTTTAAATATTAGCTCTACGTTTGTAGTTCATTGAGCTTTAAGAGACACACTAGCAATCAAATGTGTCTCGCATTTGATACATTTTGTTAATCTTCCATAATACAAAACTCCTCCCAACCGATCCGCAGATGTTCGATGGCTTAATTGTATCTAGTTCTCTCTATTTCTATATCTCTCTGTCTCGAAAAGGGAACAACACAAAACATTTGATTACAAAATTCATTATACTATGTTTTTAGTTAAATCCAAATTGAGCATTCAGGCACTTAAAAGATTATTGAGTTGTGGATTATGATTAATTTTTTAACAAAATATTTTAATGACTTTGTTTTAATTTTCTACTTCAAATGTACGTGATCGTAGGTAATATAATTGGATGTTAAGTTCAAATTATATAGTGTTTACTGTAACTACATTTATTCTTTTGCAGCCAGTTTCTTATGCACAACTTGCTCGGAGTATTCATGAACTAGCGGCTACAAGTGATCAAGTACACATTCTTCTACCTCCCATTCTTTACGTTACTTTGGAGTAAAACATTTACTTTTGTTATTGTTTTTTTTTTTTTCGGGTAATTTTGTGTAGAAAAGTTCCCAGAAGCAATTAGTGAACCACGTGTTCCCAAAACTCGCCGTCTACAATTCAGTGGACCCTTCACTGGCACCTTCTCTTCTCATGGTATGAATCTACTTCTCGTTATTATTTCTCCTCTGAAATGTTGTTTCTGCAATAATTTGGAATCTTCTCTGCAGTTGGCACTTGGTTTTGTTTTTACGCCTTTGCATATAAGATGACTCCATAAACGATTCTATAACTCCTGATGCATGTTAATGATACCAGAGCCCGTTTGGCTGTACTAATTCATTCACATATATATATATAAATATTTTTTGTACTATATGTTTGTGGACTTCGATAGCTGCAATGTCAATTTGTGGTGGTATTATTATTTTTCCATTTAGTATCGTTGTGATCCTGGTTTTCATCATCCCTTTGCCGCTTATTATTCTAATGTGATAGGTGCAGTTGCTTATAAGAAAAGGTGGATGAGATGAACTCATCATCATATCTGTACTGGTTTCACTCTTCACACCTAACATTCAATTGATTCCTCTTAGTGGATTCTCAAGGCTATTGTTACCCTTTATAGATCATTTGAACTACTAGGCCAGTTCCGTTATTTTTGTTCATTTGATATGGGTTATAGTGGTGGCATGGTCTTGTGGCCTTAGGTACGCATCAAATGGTTTACTTCTCAGAGTGTGAAGCTTCTTAATTTTGAAATGTTATATCTAGTAGAAGTATGAGACAATCACTATATATATATATTTTCCTAGTTGGTACTCACACACCCCACCCTCCAAGGAACTGTTTGCACCTAGAAGGAATCGATCCTGAGATCTAATGCTTCACGAGGCACCAAGGCCCAAATCTTTTCCAACTAGGCCAACCCCTTGGGGTTTATATAAACATATTTTGATAGGTAAGATTTGATTATATATAGAATTCTTTTGCTAGGCTGTATTCTTATAATTCTACGTGAGATTCATTGATTAGCTTGAGTGATCATGTAGCAATGAGATGCTTGAATTTGAAATCTTAATCATTCAAGAGCAATATGGAGAAGGAAAAAAAATACTGGAATAAAGGGAAAAATACAAATATAGATAAACTAAATATAGTAAGCACAAGATTTTGTATCGCATATTTTGTTGAATAATTTTTTATTTTTTTAAAAATTTAATCACAGCCAACTTTTAGTTTATCTGCTTGTGATTACAATAACCCTAAGCCTCTCCCTACAGTTTTGGTGGTTCTTTTAACTCGCCAAACCAGATTTTGTTTCTTTCTAGAATTTCTAACAACCTATTTTTCTAAAATTCGAACAACTTAGCATTGTCAGATCCAAGCCTATTCGAAGCCACTCCTTTTTGCAGTGTCCACAAACTTCCTTATGTAATAGATTATAATCCTACAAATTTTTTATAATATTATTTCACCATAAACAAGTAGAAGACTCTTATTTTATTTTATTTTTTATTTGTTTTTATGTTTTTGTTTTCCAACATATCTTTCATTGGTGATTGAAACAATGCGGCCTAAAAGATTTCTGTAAAATAGTAAAATGGACGACTTTTGCTGTGACGCCCCACTTTGCGTAGGGGGGGAAAAGTTGCTGGTACGTATAAGGGGAAGCCTTTTAGCTGTGTAGACACGTTTTAAAACTGAGTGCCTAGAGGGTGCACAAAGCAGACAATATTTGCCTCTTTAAAGATGGTATCGCAGTCAATTCCCCGCCGGAATGACTTATAAAAAAAAAAAAAAAAATTCCCCGCCAGAATATGGAGGAGTGTGTACAAACCCATGAGGGCCAGGCCAACGAGGACGTTGGGTCCTAAGAGGAGGTGATTGTGACGTCCCACAACATCTAGGGGGTGAATGTGTTGAAACTATAAGGGGGATGCTTTACACGTATAAAAATCGTGAGCTCCAGGAGGTTGCAAAGTGAGCAATTTTGCACAGTGCGAGGTGGGACTTGACAGATGGTATCATAGCCAATTCCTAGCCGGAATATGGGGGAGTGTGGACAAGGCTATGACAGTCAGGCTAGGGAGGATGCTGGGTCCCACGGGGGGTGATTGTGATGTCCCACATCTCCCAAGGGAGAAGTTGCTGGCACTTATGGGGGAATGCCTCCTACTTATGTAGACACATCAAAAAACAATGAACGCCAAGAGAGTGCAAATTGGCAATATACGCACAATTTGAGGCGGATCTTGACATTTGGTTTGTCTAGGTGGGTTCAAAAGACATGTTGGTCAAGCAACATTTTCTAGATCTGGTGAGAGAAAGAAGGGGGATGAGAGGAGGGGGGGGGGGGGGGGGTGTTGGGAATGGTTGTAGGAGGACTAGACTTGAGAAAACTTATGATGGTGCACCGATAGATTGATGGTTTAAAAAGCTGGGTCAGAGGTAATTATTGTAGAAGATTGTGAGAGAAAGGGAATGGATGTTATAGTTGAAAAGATTTTGAAGGTGACAAGCTGCTGGAATATTTTTATGCCTTAGGGTGCTAGATGTCGGAGAAAGGCTTATAATGCTGGGAATGTGGTTAGCATAGAGTGAGGCTTTTGGAATAAGAGAAGGGTTATGGAAAGGCTGAATTTAGTCATCCCCTTTATGATTGGGTTGCATGAAACATCTCTTAAAGATCTTAAAATTGATTAATTTTTTTTTTTTTTAAACTTGTCTCTCTCGTGAAATGGAAAGAGTGCACATATATATATATGTATATCCCATATTTTGGTCGCTAAAACGTATCTGAACTTAAATCCACACACAAAGGGGCAACAACACAACTAAGCCGGCAAGTACTGACACAAGAAAACCCATGAGCCATTATTACAGCCCAGGCCCATAATATCTTGTATTCCCAATATAATTTGACTCCATAACGCATGAAAATTATCTATTTGTAAGCTAGCCTAAAATATCTATAAATGGAGAATCTACTCAAACTAAGACTAAATTAGACAGGTTCCCATGTGGGCTTGATTGAAATTTCCCCTGGTTTCCTTTTCCATGTTTACATGCTTGGCATCACACTGCTTCTATTCTGGCTTTTGTCACTATTATTGGAGTGCTCCATAATTCCATGTGAAAGTGAAACTACCAGGGAAAGAACTTCTTGCAAAAGCGAGTGAAATAGAATATAGGCAAAATTTACTTCATAGTTAATATCAAAGCTGTTTTGAGATAACTTCAAAAAAAAAAAAAAAGCCGTTTGAGATGATGCCTTGGCTTCAAAATTTAATTAATTTATTTTTCTTAAGAGAAAAGATGTGTTCTTTCAATTTGGAGTCTATGGTGGTTTTGGTAAATTTAGTAAAGTTCTCTAAAATTCTAAAAGTGATAATTACAACCTTTGGAGTCTCTAGTAGTTTTAATCTATTCAGCTCATCAGTACTGTATGTTGACAGAAGTTATACTGTTTATTCTTTTGATACAAAGTTTTTAATGATCTTTTACTTTTATATTTGTTTATACGTGTTGATGTATTTAGATATGATATTGGATTACATAATGCAGTAGAAAGAATAAACATCATATTTTACTATATTAATCTGTAATTTGAAGCGACATTAGTTGATGTTCCTTTTTCCATTGTGCAGCTTGGTCAGCAATGTGAGGATAGGACTGTTTTGCGATATGTCTATTATTACTTGGCTAGAATTTTATCAGATACTGGTTCTCAAGGTTTAACTCCTGGTGGTGGGATCCCTACACCAAACTGGGATGCTTTAGCTGACATTGATGCTGTTGGAGGGGTGACTCGAGCTGATGTCGTACCTCGGATAGTAGATCGGCTCAGTTCAGAGGCCTCAAATATTGATGTTGAATGTAAAATGATCTTTTAGTTTCATTTTTTATGCAAATCTTATTAGTAGTTATTTTGGAATTCAACCAAGCTCAACTCAATATAGCCTTGTCCCACTGATTTGCCGCGTTGCCTACATGAATCCTGCTTCTCTTTTCTACTGTTTAGGGTTATAATTCAGTTAAATTTCATGGTGCCACATTTTTTCTTATTATCTCAACTCATGGTAATTTTGGCCTTTGCTTTCCTCATACATCACCCTCAGCGTGAACCTGTTATTTTTCCTTATCTGTATGGTATGCTTACTAATGGCTATTTTTTTTTTTATAATTATTATTTTTTATTTATAGTTTTAGTTTTCTTTTAATTTATCTTCAATCTTCAATATCTCTCATCTGATTCAAACTAGCGGTGTTATGTGTATCCTCCCCTGTTCTGGTTATGGAATGGATGAAATAAATCAGAAAATGGATTTTTGTTCAAGAATGAAATCTTATTGGAACTGTCCATATCCGGTTCATCCTTCAAAACCCTTTTCTTTTAATATCTTCAATCTTCAATTGGCAACTTCCACTTTCTCACAAATTCATTCATTTATATCTTTGTCCTTTCTTGTCTTCTCACACAACCCTCTCAACATCCGGATTTGTTTAGGTTCTAAAAGCTTGAACTGCCAAGATTGAGAATGCCAGTTTGAATTTAGGAGTAGTCAAAGTTGTCATTTTTGTGTTAATTTGTGTCAAAGGTTAGTTCTGTATCCAACTGATCCCTCCTATCACCATGCATTGACTGGACTAATATTTGGTGACCTTGTAGCTCATTTTATGAACAATTTAGTTAACCGGGCAATATTTTGGCATTAGTATGCTCTTTAGAAAATATGTCATGACATTGGATTGGATCTATAAACTGTGAAATTTAATCAATTTGATATGATTCGTATGATTATTGGTGCTCTGTAAACCCCCTTCTTTGTTGAAGATGCAAAAGGAGAACTTAAAAGGGTGTGTTCCTAATAAGTCAAAGAAATATATTTATGAAAATGTACAAGCACAAAACCCATAATTGTAGAAAATACAGATTATCTGTGCACAACCTTCATAAATGAGAAGGAAAAAACTTCAACCGCAGAGGAATAACATTTCTAATATATTTTTACTTAAAGAGGTCCTTACTCCAAGGAAGAAATCTGACTCATCATTGACAGAATGAAATATTCAAGGAAACTGAGCCCTTTAATTAATCTCTCTCATTATATGCCATTGAATTTATCTACCTCATTCTTATCATTATCCCAACGTTTTGTGTGTGCGCGCGAGTTGGAGTTGTTCTTTTACTAATCCCCTTCTTTTTCTCCTTTTGAAGTTCATGCACGGAGACTGCAAGCATTGAAAGCTCTTACATACTCTCCCTCAAGCAACTCTGAAATCTTGTCCAAATTGTATGAAATTGTGTTTGGCATTCTTGAAAAGGTTTGTCTAGCTCCAATTTGATGTCTTTTAAGCACAACTTCTTTGCATCTTCCATAACTATGACAATGAAAGCATCATAACGGCTTGATAGCCACTTCTGAGAGTTGATAGGGCATTTGGATCAAATCAAGTTTTAGTGATGGTCAAGATTGTTTTTGTTCGTTTTTGGTTTAAAGAGAACAATGGATGGGCAGTACCTCATAGTGACTTTTATGGGAACCTTGAAGTAATCATTAATTAGGAGATAATTGGGGGAGCTGTTTCTGGGAAGGGTGGCCAGAATGGATACCTGATGTCATATCTATTGTTCGACCTATATAAATAATAGGCTGTCTGAAGACTCTAAACCAAAAACAAAGCTGTGGGCCCACAACAGTTAAGAATCCTTTTTGATCCGAGGAAATAGTGTCTGGTAGTTTATGATTGATAGGCTATTTTGATTTGAATTTTATTTGTTGAGATTAGTTATTAATAATTTTTACATTTAATGTGATACGGTACCATATGAGAACTTACACCAATGCAGCAGTGAACAAGTTTGGTTCATCCCCTCCTCCCAAAAAAAGGAAAGAATTTAGGCTTCTTTTTTTATTATTTAATTAATTTTGAGATTAGTTTGCTTTAAGGGCTAGGATTTTGAAGTCTATAGAAGGGCTTTTAATGATTCATTTTGAAGTTGGTGAATGTTGAATTGAGAATTTCAGCCCTCTTGCATTTTGGGAGATTGTGATCAATTTTTTTCGTTCTCCTTCTTTTCTCTTTTACCTATGCTGCTTCTCTATTTTTGTTTTTCTAGTCTAAAATTTCTTAACTTACCATCTTCATACTTCAATCCAAACGTTAAACAATAAAAAAAGCCCTTAATAGCCCTGTTCTCTCCCAAAAATCCTTTTCCCCGTTTCCTAGCTATTCTCAATATGTTGTTATTTAAATAAGGGCTAATTCCATAAAACCCCTACTATCAAATTTTGATCATAAACCCCCAACCTGTTTCAGAAAACTCCCGATACTTTAAAAAGTGATCACATTGCCCCAATATTCGTATCTGACCCGTTAACCGGACTGTGAAATGTCGAATTTGACCTTGCTATTTAATATTGAATTAAAAAATATAATTATTATTTTTGAAGTTACAAAAATACGCCCGTGTCTTCTTCCTCCTCTCTCTAAAACTTTTACCCCCTCTCTCTCTAAACCAAAACCACAACCACTCTCTTTAGTTCTTCATCTTTGCTGTGATATACATACATATACATATACATACATATTCATATACATACATATATACATACATATACACATATACATACATATACATATATATACATATACATATATATACACATATATATACATATACATATATATATATATGTTGCAATTATACAGAGTAATTTGAGTAATGATAATTTGGTGTAATTGCAATATATATACACGCACACACACGGAGTAATATGATGGGTTAATTTGAGTAATTTGGTATAATTGCAATGCATCTATATATATATATATATATATATATATTCCATATCTGCAAATCAACCCATATTTATATATGGTGGTTTGTTTTTGGTAAAGGTTTAATTTTGGTTTGTGAATCACATAAATTTTCTTGTGATTGTTGGAAGGTTGTGAACAAAATCGATGGCAGTCCACAGGCGCTGATGATGGGAGTGAGAATTAGCTCGCCGTGGTAAGTCGTCGTGAAGAGCAGCGACCGACCTTGGGTCGCGATTTGGAGAAGGTTGGGTCGCTGACCCAACAGTTTTAGAGAGGGACGGTGACCACCATGGTGGTTTCCAGGTTGCGCTCTGGTGACCTTCACGATCGCTGCCGGTGACCTGTGGGTTGATTGAAAGTAGTGGGTTGCTGCTATTCACGGTGACCAAAACTTTGCACCAGACCAACCAGAGATGTTTGGATGGTGGTTGGTGGTGGTTGTTTTGGTTTAGAGATGAAAGGGAGAGGGAGAGGAGGAGGAGGAGATGGGTGTATTTTTGTAACTTCAAAAATAATAATTATATTTTTTAATTTAATATTAAATAGTAAGGTCAAATTCAACATTTCACAGCCCAGTTAACGGGTCGGACACGGGTATTGGGGCAATGTGATCACTTTTTAAAGTGTCGGCGGTTTTCTAAAACAGGTTGGGGGTTTACGATCAAACTTTGAAAGTAGTGGGGGTTTTATGGAATTAGCCCTTTAAATAATTTTTTATTGAAGTGTTGCACTTTTGTAATGTCCTGCATCAACATGTCTTCTATATTTTTGTGTGATTATTGCGTTTGAAGACTTTGGATCAAATTAGTTGAAAAATTCTATGAAACGACAATCACTCTGGCTTAACCTTTTTATGTGGAAAAACACCAGCAAATAAGCTTTAGAAGATTGATTTATGGCAAGATTTTTGATATGCAAGAACAGAAAGCCTCTCCCAGGAGTAAACCCTAGAATCTTATAACTGTAATTGTGCATCAATAGAGCTGGCTTTTTTGCTTGATAAAAGAGAATTGACGATGAAACTAATGCCCGTATTTTGTTTTTCAGGTTGGTGATGCTCCTCAGAAACGTAAGAAAGGCATATTGGGTGCCAAAGGTGGTGATAAGGAGGTAATCTTATCATCTTACAAGTGTGAACCATTGGTTGTCTATACTAATTATCTTTATTACCAAACATTTCTGTATGATATTTAGATTGTTAGGGCCAGCCATGTCACCCAACTTTGTGACATGCTGTTATTCTTTTCTTTCATCATTCTTCTCTTATATTTTTTTGTCCAAAATGCTCTGCTTGATTTTCCGTTCTTCAGTTTTTCCCATATTTTCTTTTTTGAAATTTATAGAGAAATTTTCTTTTTACTATTAGCTAATCTATGTGAATCAATTATTTCATCATAACTACAGTTTAAGGATCCTCTAATTATATGTTGCTATTACGGTTTAAATTCTCCTGTCCATTTGGACATTCATGAAAATTATCTTCCAGGATCACTGCCTTCCGGGATGACACAAATACAAAATTTTCTGATATTTTTGACCTGCACAAAAATGTGTCTTTGTCACATTTGAGTCACTCATATAAGATGGTCTCAGAAATTGGAAGAGGCCTCTTTGTCAGTGGTTCTTAAAGATACTGTGATTTATGAACTGCCCGGCTTATGAGAAAATGGATTTCACTCCCACATGTTTTGTCCCTCTAGGTTTCTCTATTTATCAATGTCGCTAGAGGTATTATATTGGTTGTGAAACTAGCTTGCAGAAACCTACTGGTAGCAGCTGTAGAAAACACTGTTGTCTACTCCTTTATCTTACAAGTCTATATATGGTTTTGAATTTTTATGGAAAAATAGTATGTGTTTTTTTGTCACGTATTGTTTCTACTTCTTTCCTGTGTTACCCGAAACTGAAGAAAAAAGTTGTGAAACTTAAGGGTGTGTTTAGTAACGTTTTCGTTTTCTGTTTTTGCTGTCTCAAGAAAGCAAACGTGACTTTGTTTTTCTGAGTGAAAGTAGAAAGCGTAAATGCATTTATCAACACTTCGTTGTTGCCACAATTTTGAATGCAGAAAACAATAACAGTGTTTATTGGTACATATTTGTTACGAGATGTACACAATATTGGCCCTGTTTGGCAACCGCTTCTGTTTCGTGTTTTTTTTGCTTCGGAGAGTGTACGGTAGTGAAGCAAAACACGGAAGCGTGTTTGGTAATGTTTGCTGCGATTTGAATAGTACTGAAACGTTTTCGAAAAAGAGGCCAAAACCGGAAGCACCAAATTGGTGTTTCCGGTTGCTTCCACACTGTATCAAAAGCACTGTAGCGATGAACAATAACCAAAAAAAAGACAAAAACTCTCAAAGGTTGAAATGAATACAAGACATCTCTATTAAATGGTCCAAGACTCCCCATCTCAAAAGATGCTTTGGGTTTATTGTTTTGTGACTTTTGTATCACATTAATACACATTTTTAATATATTTCTCTCAACTTTAGCAAGCTAAATTAGTGCGTACATGTTTTTCTGGATGAGAAACTCTGTTGTTGGAGGGTTTTTTTATGTGTCTCCCCCTTTACTATATCATTATGCTCTGATCTCATATCTTAATGTATCGTTAACTTTATCTTGTCTAACTTATTTTTCATTGTTTTTTTGCTTAAATTATGTTATTAGTCCATCATCCGGAGTAATTTGCAATATGCTGCTCTAAGTGCTCTGAGAAGACTTCCTCTGGATCCAGGAAATCCAGCATTTCTCCATCGTGCTGTACAGGGGTTAGTATTTATTCCTTTTGATTTTTAGAGCTTCAGTTTAGTGATCTAAAACATAGTATAGACTAATAAAGTTTTAATGAATATCTTAATGTTATGAATCTAGGTTATCAATGTTGTTGTTGGCGTAATTATTATTCTATGTGCTATTCAATATCCTACAATGTTCTCATAGGAGCTTTGTCCAATGTTATAGTTTATGGATAAGTCTCCCCCCCCTGTTTTTCCCCCTACCCCAGTTTTGGCATCTAGATTGGGGTGGAGGTAAAATACTCTTAAGTACACTAACTAGATAATTAAAACATATCACTTTATTTTATTTAGGTTTGAAAAGAGCAAAATTTTGTCAAAGAGAAGAAATAGATGATCTAAGAGGGTGTCTCTCCTTTATATTAGCTAAGGGGCAAAAAGAGGCACCTATTTCCATTATGGTTTCCTTTGCAGAATCTTCTCCTTTATTTGCTTGAAAACTGACATTACATAGCTAAGGGGCCAATAGAGGCATCTATTTCCAGTATGGTTTCCTTTGCAGAATCTTCTCCTTTATTTGCTTGAAAACTCAAATTATAACCCTAAGTCCGTTTCTTTATCAATTTGGGCACAAATCCATCCAAGACTTCCCAATTTCCTTGTCCTATATGAAAACTATCTTGGAACCTGCCAACACAAAACTTAAACCCAGCTCCCTTTACCGCTTACCCTCACTACTGTTCTCTAATCCAGATTCTTGCTCATGGTCACTTAGTTAACAAATCACCTTCAACCAACATGCTATGCTACTCACCTTTTGAAATTTTAGCGATCGTCACCTAGTGTTGCCTTTGACCTAGCTGCTCATGTCTTAAACCAGAAAAGTTGTCAAAGGACATAATCATCTGAGAACAACTTCAGTTTCTTATTGATATGGAAGCGATATGATAGGAACACAGTTAGAAGTAGACAAAATGCATCACTGGTAATAGTGAAAAGGAATGAAGGTTAAAGAAATTAAAAAAAGGAAATTAGTTTTTAAATGCTTTAAAAGGAAGTGAGATGAAAATAGGGCAGGCCTTGGCTCAATGGTAAGGTTGCTCCATTGTGACTCAGACAAGTTTGAAACGGATACAACCTCTTTGCATGCATAGGTAAGGCTGCATGCATTTGATCCTCCACAAACCCTGCAGTGGTGGAAGTCTTGTGCACTGGGCTTGCAGAAGAGAAAAGAAGTACATGTTAAATGTGTTTTTTTTTTTTTTTTTTGGTTAGTTTTAAATTCTGTAAAAGGAAGAGTGTGTGTTTGGGTTTCTCACACCTCTCACCTTTTTATATATTAAGAAGTTGAAGCCCTCCCTAACACCAATTGGTTTTAGGAGAAATGGTGGAAGCTTTTTTTTTTTTTGGGGAAGGGGGGTGGGGGGAATTGTTGGCTGGTGTAGCCAAGGAATCCACCCTAGTAAGCTTTGCGAAATAGTTCTGTTCAAGTTGTGGCTCTGATACAAAGTTAAGGGTTAAGGTGTGCTTGTAGAAACAGAGAGGAAGAGAAGAAGAGGGAGAAGAGAGGAGGTCCAGAAGGAAGAGAAATTCTGTAAAAGGAAGAGAGT
This sequence comes from Cornus florida, assembly GCF_030987335.1. Taxonomy (NCBI): domain Eukaryota; kingdom Viridiplantae; phylum Streptophyta; class Magnoliopsida; order Cornales; family Cornaceae; genus Cornus; species Cornus florida. The sequence continues at coordinate 80,038,584 of NW_026775580.1, forward strand.
ATGTTAGGGTTTCCCACACCTCTCACCTATTTATATATTAAGAAGATAAAATTACAATAGTGTCCATAATGCATAAAAGAAATAAAAATAAACTCTCTAACAACCATTTTTATCATTAGCATTGACCATTTTGTTACAGAGCTGCTTGCATTGCTTTAATTTTTGTAACTTATTGCACTGTTGTGGTATCTCTAGATGTTTTTATTCCTTATTCGGTCTCTCTCTCTCTCTTTCTTAAGCGATCTACAGTTTGTCGCTTTTAAGCTCATTTACATATGGTCAGGGTTTCATTTGCTGATCCAGTTGCAGTGAGGCATGCCTTGGAGATTATATCGGAGTTAGCAACCAAAGACCCTTATGCAGTTGCAATGGCATTAGGTAATTTTGATTAATTTATTATATTGAACTCTTGGTTTGCATCATTGTTAGCTGTGACAAAACTTAACTTGATTAATGTAATGTTTTGAACTCTTTCACATTCGCTCTTATTTGTTTGGCACAATTGATACACGGACAAACATCTGATCTGCCTGTTTTTGTTAAATATTCACACATGCTTAGAGTTTATATATATATATATATATATATGAAGCAAATACTTATCAATGCAGAACATGAATAAAAAGGCCTAAAAGATAGGATTCCTTGAAGAGTCAGAGGACACTCGAGAGAACAAGTCAACAAATTGAACATAATGCAACCTGGCGACCCTTGTAAAGTCAAGCCCAAATGCATAGGCACATGCTTACGGTTATACTGATATTCATATCTAATTTATGATTCTTACCCATAAACAAGAAGGTTGATTTCATTTTGTTGCCTAAGTTGTATTTTTGATCTGTGAAAAGAGGCTTTTAAAGAGAACTTTAAGATATTCCCAACTTTTTCTGTTTAAGGCTCAAGCCTGGGAAAAGGTCCCCAAATATCATAATAATCTGTGTCAGTGGTTGCAAGACAACATTATGTCAATTTATGCTTTTCAGGTTTAAGATTTTATGTTAAGATTCATTCCATACAAGTAAGTAGTTTAAGCGTAGCTGGGTAACAGCTTACAGATGAGAAAGTTATGATGGTGACTTTGATAAAAGAAGTACCTATGCATTGATTCTTGTATGCCTTCATTTTCAACTTTCCTGCCATGATACGTGGGTGGGACTATAGTTTGGCTTTTTCTAATACAACCTATTTTTCTGCTTTTTATGTTTCTTTGTGCAGGAAAGCATGTTCAACCTGGAGGTACTCTTGATATTTTTTGTTCCTATTAAAATTATCATTTTCAGATTTTGTCTTTTTGAAGTGTCACCTTGCATTTGGGGATTTGATTATCTGCATTTGCATATTATTATTTTTATTATTGAACATTTGCATTTGCATGCTGCAGCCATCATAATTGTTGCTAATTTTTGCTCTTATGCACTTTTTTTTACATGAGCAGATACACTGAATTAGCATATTGTATTGGTAAATTAATGCATCTCCAAGATAGTGGCTTTGATGGAATGACATTGATAACTGATTTCTAATTCCAAATAACCTGTCAACATCATACTTCCTGAAGCTAGTGCAGGAACAGAGACCTAAGCAGTAGCAATTTGGAACACTTCCTGCAGCTGTTATTATTATTATTATTTTTATCTAAAGAAAAATAATAGAAAAGGAAGCTCAAATAAGAACGATATGTTTCAACCGGTGCTTTGCATGTTTCATTTCAATAAGAGATAGCACATGCCTTAACTTATACTTTTATTCTCCTTTTCTTATTGAAACTTAATTTGTAAAAATTTATAGAAAAATTTCAACAGTAACAGACTACCATTTCCTCTCCTAACGGAGGAGTGGTTTTGGATGATGCGGCTTCTATTTTAAAGATTCCAAATTACCTTTTTTCCCCCCAAAAAATATAATTCTACAAATAATATATATGAAGTTATAAGAGTGAATAAGTTATGGGCATTTATGGAATCAAAACATGATAGTACCATTAGGGGTTCCCCTTATAATAGCATAGATATTTCGACAGATATTTGGACAAGTTGTGTACCATAGTAATCCTAAGTTTCATTATTCATCTATGGAATGAAACATTCATAACTTGAACTACCTCATAGCGTTTCAGTTATATATGATATGTATTTTAGGACGTTAGGATGGATTTGTACAAGTGACCAGGTAGAGTGAGGTGATGAGAACAGAGAAAATTAGTGGAAGATATGATCATTTGATAGCATATAGGGGCTAATAATATCGGAGAAGATATAATCATATAATAGCACGTGGAAAAGGCACATGACCACGTGAATTGAGATTTATTGATGTATATCCTTGAGAGGATGGGCTTTAGTGAGAGGTGGATGGGGTGGATCCGCTTTTGTATCTCCATGGTGAAATTCTAAGTGTTGGTTAATGGTGTTCTGTCCAACTTCTTTTGTATGAAGCTATAAATAATGTGAAAATAGTATAAGCTGCTAGATCTAAAATAAGTAGCATGGTGATTGGAAGTAATTGGGTGATGGCGGTGTACTTGGGTTGACTACTTTGTTTAAGTAGATTTCGAATAAGAAGATGCTTAATGAATGGAGAAACAGTATAAAATTTTATGAGTCATCCAAAAATGTTCTGGGGGATGGTGTTGAGCAAGATTTAGACATGAGATGATGTATTGGAGAATCTATTTTGTTTTATGCCATATAAATGACACTGAAGCTATGTATTATGTTGCCAACTGATGGAAAAACTTAAGAGGAAAAAACAGATACGTTTATTTTGTTTAGAAGGCATGTGTCTACGTAGGGATATAAAGGCGAGTTTTAGGAAAAGAATGTAATATTAATCAGGTAATGAGTGTGATTGACTCATATACCTTGGAGCAGCACTAGGATGACAAGAATGGGAGATGTGATTTCAAGGATCAAGATTAAGATTTTAATGTTTGCATTGGTTACGAATGAACTTAGTAGGCATGGCCAAGAACATGTCCTTTGCTCATATCTCCCCAATTGCTGTTTTGTTTCCTTACGTTTAGTAGGGGAGATTATCTATTTATTCATTTTGATAAGAATCCATTATAAACAAATACACCAAGGGTCGCAACCTGTGTATGCACAACATGTGCAGGATCAACAAACTAGGCTCGCTTCCTCTATACAGGACAAGTTCCATATAAAAATCTACGAAAAATATGAAACGGCATCGAACCTCCTAGACATCCAAAAGTGAGAAGCATTCAACGTGATTGTTTATATTTTTATGGTTTTCATGTTACCAAGTTACCTTGATTCCTTTTCAACTTTAAAAAGTTGCTTAAATCTTATATGTTCAGGAGCTTTGCAGGATGTTCTCCATTTGCATGATGTTCTTGCTAGAGTTGCACTGGCCCGTTTGTGCCATACAATATCAAGAGCTCGGGCACTTGATGGTAGGTATATCAGAATTCAAGTAATATGTATGTATTTGAATGTATGGAATAATAGTTAGTATAGTCTAATATGTTTGTTTTACAGAAAGGCCTGACATTAAGTCTCAGTTCAATTCTGTACTCTATCAACTCCTCCTGGATCCCAGTGAAAGAGTCTGTTTTGAGGCTATCCTTTGTGTGTTAGGAAAATTCGATAATGCTGAGAGGTATTTTTCGGAAATTTCTAACCTCTTTTCCTTCTATTTATTTCATTTTTCTTGTAATCTGTCTCAAAATTAAAATTGCATGCTATGCTGAAATTGTTATCCTTCTCTCCAAGCCTCCCTACCTCTTTTTCTTTTTTCAAAAAAAAAAAAAACTAATCAATGGTCATTATTTTCTTAATTCACTGTAGGACGGAGGAACGAGCTGCTGGGTGGTATCGTCTTACCAGAGAAATTCTTAAACTTCCAGAAGCACCATCTGTAACATCAATGGAACCTAATGCTGATCCTAAAAATCCCGTTCCGCCAAAGGCCAAAGATAAATCTCAAAAGACAAGGCGTCCACAACCCCTTATAAAACTTGTAATGAGAAGGTTCATGCTGTTTTTATTTAGTTGTTCTTTCTTCCATTAGAAAATTTGCTGCTTTATTTATTTTTATTTTGGTGGTGAGGTTCTTGAATATGAATATGATCTTCAAAGTTGGAGATGTGGTTGAACTGCACTTAGTTATGAATTAACAATAATATTTTTGAATTATTTTCATGCGGGACTTCTTTTCCCCATTGATTTCACTTCAGGTTGGAAAGTTCTTTCCGTAGTTTCTCTAGGCCTGTACTTCATGCAGCAGCAAGAGTTGTGCAGGAGATGGGAAAAAGTCGGGCTGCTGCTTTTTCCTTAGGTTTACAGGATATTGATGAAGGAGCTCATGTTAACACATATTCTGAAAATAATGATTCAGTTGATGCAGATTTTGAGAACCCACTTGCCGAAGGTAGGCTTCTCTATTTTTCTATTTACCAGTAGCATGGCATTTCTTTGCTTGAGCTTAACCTTCCTTGAAGAATCATTGATCATCAAAATCTGATGTTTTCAGTTAACATGGTGCTAGATTATGATTATCAAAGAGTTTTATTAGTGTACCATACTTTAAAACGGTGTTATAACTATTTTACCAGTGAACACTGGCAACTTTCTTAAGATGATGTTTTCTTTGGTAATTTTATTTATTGTTATTTTGGTGCAAAATGTTAAGTCTGACAAGCATGAAGATGCATATTGATGTGCAAGAATAATACCAAGATATAGGTTTGTCTCTAGTCTTCCCCACCTAGCACTTTGTAGGTGGAGTTGGGACCAGCACTGTGTTATGGCCTTTTTTATAGATATTTTGGTGTCTAACTCGATCAATTGCGGTTCCATTTCTATCTGATTTAAGAATATGTGGCTGGAGCACCTCTTCTCGTCAAACTTTTGAATAGTGGGTGCAAACTGTGGTTGTAGTTTGCCGAACTTGGATTGATTATTCATAGGAATGGAGAGGCTGAAGAAAATATTGCCCATAGAATTAAAATAAAATTGTTTAGTTGGTTGGGTGCTTTTGGAGTTTTTGCAATTGATGTATATCTTTGAAGTTAAAATGGAAAATTCTTTAAAACAACTGTTTGACATACAATGCTGAGTACTTAAAAAACAATATGTTCATAAATTTAGTGTATGATAATTTTTGAACATGTCGTATGCATAAATCCATATTGTTCTGGTGATGAGTCCATGAAACTTCGAGTTGTCATAGTCAATAGGTACTTGTGTAGAAGATTCTTTGTAGATATTTTGAGACTAGTACTTTTGTTTGTGTTCGTGAATCGACACTATTATACATGAATATTTATATCCAATCGATTTAAGAGATAAATGTTTTCTTGGATGAGTCACTTGTATCTGATTGATGTGATATTTCGCATGCATAATGAACACAATAAGGAATATAATCCTACCGTCAGGCTGGTAAAAGATGTATTCTACATAAAGTTATTGAGGGTACAAGTCTTGTTATATTTATGTTTGTTCATGTTAAGGAACCATGGATAATTTGTTAATGTAAAAAATAATTATAAGCACAAAATGGTATAATACCCTTATACTTTTGCACAAATTTTATATAAATTAACACGGAAATATTTCTAGATTGTAATAATTGTCCACTGTAGCGTGACAGAGATATTCGGCCAATTAGTATCTGATATAAAGTAGTCAATAGAGAAAAATATCTGAAATAGCACAAATTAATTTTGTACTTCCAAGATCAGGAAAAGGGATTAAAAAGATAAGACAAGAAATGCAATTGTTATTTCATGATATATTTTGATGAGGGTCTTCTTTTAAGTGGTTTCTTTTAAGTTTGATGTCCATTGCTTCCCTGGGGTGGGGAGGCTGAGGTGTGAATTTAAAGAAAATTTAAATGTTCAAGCTGAAAGGGTCAAATTTGGGATGGAAAACCAAACGAAAGGTGGGTTGAGGCTCTGAAAAAGATGTGATTCCTTGACTTTAACCAAGGATATGGTTTAATGAAGAGTTGATTGGAGAAGATGGTTCTATATAACAACCCCAATTAGTTGGGATAAAGGCTTATTGAGTTAAGATGTTAATTGTTCACTTTTTTTTTTTTTTTTCCATGGTTCTTATCCTTAGATTGCTCAAGTATGTAATATTTGGAATTTTTGTTCCATGTATGAGAAGTAGGGTTTTGTTTCGTCGTGATTTGATTCTGTTCTCTTCTTGGTAATCTCTTCTTTTGAGTTTTTCTGAGCCCTTTAATTTCAATTTGTAGAGTCAAAATATTACTTAGTGAGATAAAAACTTCTCATAGTTTTATTTTATTTGGGATATATGTTAGTCATTTAGAAGGGGACATTATTGGGTCAAATTCTCCAAAATAGGTATTGGATCAGAGTACTTGGAATGAGATAACAACATCTCATAGTTCTTTGATTTTATTCGGGATATATATTAGTCATTTAGAATGTGACATTGTTAGATCGAATTCTCCAAAATCGGTGTGTTGGATTGAAGCAGTTTTGATAGCTTATTTGGGGGTTAATTTGGTACTTAATAAGAAGGAATCAGATGCATTTTTAGGAAAAGGTTTTCCTTATTTCTACTATTGATATTGCTTCTGTGCCACTAGATCAGAAGGAACTATATTTCTTTTTTTCATGCATTTGAGCATTGTTTTAAAAACACATAATTTACAGTACAATATATTCAATTTGGCAGTGTGTTAAATTCAAGCTACTTGGGATCAGTCAGCTATAGTCTATATGTGTCCTTTCATGTTTCAGTGTTGATTTGTTTTGGATTAACTGACGGGGGCTTTTTTTGCATGATATCCGTTATATAGCAACCTAATTTTGAATATATCTTGGGAGTTGTGAATTTATCCATATGGTGGATATCAGCTGAATGCATTATTCGTTTTGGCCTCCCCTCCTCCTCCTCCTATAGGTCCCCGCAAGGTTTCTTCTGTATCTAATGGAGTTGGCGGCAAGGACACAATTTTGGGTTTATTGGCTTCGTTAATGGAAGTAGTGCGAACAACTGTAGCATGTGAATGTGTTTATGTTCGGGCAATGGTAATCAAAGCATTGATCTGGATGCAAAGTCCACATGAAACATTTGATGAACTAGAATCCATTATTGCTTCAGAACTCTCTGATCCAGCTTGGCCAGCAACGCTATTGAATGATATACTACTCACTTTGCATGCTCGTTTTAAGGTACTTGGCAGGCATCAAAGAATTTTTTTGTTTATATTGAGGCATGAATAGTGTTTGTTTGACAGTTCATTTGCATTTTCTTTTATGATGACATAAGTTTCAATGTGATTAGGTAAGCGGTGTTCTCTAATCAGGTTTGCTTGCTAATTATTACAATAATTGTTCTTCATATCTGTAACATCATGCATACTTGAGCATGCTTAATGAACACCAATTACCTGAATGAATTGTAATTGTTGAAGCTGGTATTGCTCAAGTGGCATAGACAGATTGACAAGAACATTTTTTGTGCCTTACTAATATATATATATATTTTAAATATTATTATTATTATTCTTTTCTATGTTTTGAAAGAATCAGTTGATCACACATTCATCTATGTTGTGTGTCAAATTGATCTTTTATGGTCATATTTTATTAGGGTCTTTCTATTTGCAATTATGTGGAGTACATGGAAGATTTGGGAGGAAAAGTTATATGTTCTTAATAGGGTCAGTTTTGGATATTGAAAAGTTAAGGAGATAATCAAATATCAGTTCTTTTTATGTGGTTTTACTTCAATATTTAGAGAGGTTTGTCTGAGAGTGGACTAAACAACTAGGAAAGCATTATAGTATTTGAAGTTCTGTCCTTCCATCTGATCTTATCTGTGCTTTTTTTGGAGTTTTGGTTGCTCCCTGTCTCAGCCCTGTTCTTCTCCCCCTCACTTTTCAATTCTATTAAAATAAAAAATATTAATAAGATATTGTTATCACATGATCATTATGTTTTAATGGTACTCCATTCATGTGGAATATAACAGAGCATTTAGTCCTCATAGAGACGTTCCATTGACTGAAAGTAATTTAGTAGTGTCAGATATACTGGGATAAAATACCTTGTCTTATTAACATCTTATTCAGCGTTATTTAAACTTTATCTCAGCTTGTAAGAAAATATCTTTCGTTGCATAATCAATGGCTTTATATGTCTTCAGCTTACTTTGTCACTGAAAATTGTAGTTTTTATACCTCACATTAATTTCTGTGTTCCTTTATATTACACATGCTGATGGTGTAATGTACTTGTCTCCTTTTCTGTTTCGTTGTTGACTTATTAGGCTACTCCAGATATGGCTGTCACTTTGCTTGAAATTGCGAGAGTATTCGCCACTAAAGTGCCTGGGAAGATTGATGCTGATGTGCTTCAACTACTGTGGAAAGTAGGTTCACACTCAATTCCCATGTCTGCTAAACTTTTTCTCACCAATTTAATATTTCAAATTTTTTTTTTTTCAATTTATTATTATTTTTCTACTATATAACTTCCACTTCTCATATACGGTTTGTTGGTAGCAACGTGGAACAATGTTAATGACTTATAATTCATTGTCTATATATATATTTTTGTTTTTGTTTCATTTTGTTATGTCATTCACATAACAAGGTGAAATAAGTCTGATGTACAAAAATTATGCAAGCTATAAGATTATGTGAAGGAGATAAGGAAGAATATAAGAAAGAAGATGAGCTATTCTTCAGAGGATAACAAACCAATCTTCATTGAGAGAGAAATGGCCCCTAATAGAATTTAAAGAACAAGCCCCTTCTTTAGCCAAAGAGTTTACTTTTTCTTTGTTGATGTAAGAATCCATCTGATTTCCACCTCCAATGAAGTAAACAAATCCAAAATCTCTCTCAGAATATGATTATAGTGCGAATGCCCAAAAGGTCCCAAATCCATCCTACCGCCAAGTCGAGATCCGCATCAATTAAACAATAATTCAAGTCAAGGCATACTCTGTTCTTAGATCTTCGAAAGGGTAGAGAACATGAAATGGTATTCCACTGCATCCCTAGGGATTACCAAGGTAGCTAGCAACAAGGTTATTGGGTATTGTAGCGCGGTGCATCTCATTGGTATTCATGTGATTATGAGCCATATACTGAACAAAATCATTGACTTTAGGAGTAACCGAGGTGTTACAGATAAGCTTTTCTGGAAAGGAGTGGTTTTCAGATTTTGAAAGGTGACAAAAGTGAGATTTAGAATTGACAGTCACTGGATTGTGATCTCGAGCAGACGATATACACACCGTCTTAGGAAGTTCAATTTTTGGAAAGAGTGGATGTCCCAAAAATGGACAGGATGACTATGAACCACAGAAAATAAGGGACCATTGATCCTTGAAGCCTAGATATTCTAAAAAGACAAGGGAAAGCCAATCTAGTTAAGGATCATTCACTGTTGCTACAACCTAAAGAACAATCTAACCATCTATTAATTCCACGCATGGAACCTTCTCCTTCTTTCCAGTAAGTGCATTAAATTTTCTTCTTAAAAGTAAGAAGGAGAAAGTTGATTCCCCATTTTCCATACTTTTTGTGTTCCCTGCTTATACATGTTAGTTGATTCCCCATTTTACATTTAGCTGAGATGCTGTCATGGATCGATTACTTTTATTGACCTTGTAAACAGCTTTTGTCACTTTAAAAGTTCTCTCAACCATCTCTCTCCCTCTCTGAGTAATCTTTGTTGTATGTCAATTGTCCATCTGGTATTTAGATAGGAAGTGGCCTATAGTAGAGTAACTTTGAAAATATATAGTAATGATGTTCACGCTTATGATTTGTTAATGATTTTTACCAACCACTTTTCTATTTAATGATTGTTCAAATTGCAGACGTGTCTTGTTGGAGCTGGTCCTGGTGGAAAACACACAGCTCTGGAAGCAGTCACAATAGTTCTTGATCTACCACCTCCACAGCCTGGGTCAATGTTGGGACTCACATCAATAGATAGGGTATCTGCCTCTGATCCGAAGTCGGCTCTGGCATTACAGAGATTAGTCCAGGCAGCTGTAAGCATTTTATACTATCAATAGGATCTTTGATGAGTATGCTTAGTTCTGATCACCCCAAGAAAGGGTGTGGACTACGTTCGTTCTTCTTTTGTTAGTCTATGAAATAATACATTGCAGGTTTGGTTTCTTGGAGAAAATGCGAATTATGCTGCTTCTGAATATGCTTGGGAATCTGCTACCCCTCCTGGAACTGCATTAATGATGCTAGACGCTGATAAAATGGTTGCTGCTGCCAGTTCTCGTAATCCTACTCTGGCCGGTGCATTGACTAGACTTCAAAGGTGTGCTTTCAGTGGTAGTTGGGAGGTATAAGTTTTTACCTTGGCATTCCCCAGAGATCTAGTCTCTCTTGCCTTTTATTATTTGACTTATGTCAAACCTATCAAAATTTTTATTAGTCAAGTAGTCAACTTGTCCTTTGCATACACCATACTTATGATGAATGATATTTAATCTTGGTTTTAAATTGTTCAACTTTTAAATTATGAGACTAAAGGTCATAATATATATTTTCTTTCGACAATATGTTTTGAGGATATTATACTTTCTGTTACAATGACTCTTCTAGAAAGTCAATCAGAATAAATGGAAGGAAGAATCGGAGGTATATTGCACCACTTACCTGACAGTTCCAAAATTCTTTGTTGAAGGAAGAACAAAGCACCCAAACATCTCTCTCTCCTTCTCCTCCACAAATTTGCAAAAGGGGGGTCTGGGTGGCTCTTACAATGGCATATCATCTCTTATATTGATATATTTTCTTCAACGTGCAAAATATTTGGAGGGTAAATTTCACTCACACCCCCTCAGGGACGTAGTGGAAGGGATTAAAGCGTTCACAAGGAACGGGCTTTATCTTGAATCCACAAGATAGGGTACCTTGAATCCACAAGGAAAAGAAAACTGCAAAGTTTATTTATAAAATTGATTGAATTTTGCTCTTGCATTACATGTATATTTATAATAAAGAAAAACCCTAATACTGTAAAAGAAACTAGTAGCAAAAAGAAACTAATTGCTTAAGTAAACTAAAAATATAAAGAGACTAATAGTAGAAGGAAATTAAAAACCTAAAATTGAACTCCCTAAAAATTATAAAAAAATAAAAATAAAAATAATATAAAACCTAATAAAACTGTCCTACATCAATCTCCTCTACTTAAAAAAAAAAAAAAAAAAAAAAAAAAACTCGTCCTCGAGTTTCACTGGCTCATCGTATATTAATATATTCAAGATTTTATATCATTTGCATACTTGACCTTATTGCTCCACAAACTTGCTTCCTTGAAATATAATTATCCTCGGTCCTTGAAATATAATTATGCTTTGAAGTCTTGACACCATCTGTTTCTTACATATATCAAACTTTTTTGGCTGCTTTCTGTTTCACATGAAGTTCATCGCTAATAAAATCGTCTTCCAAGCTAGGATTTCCTTTTCTCTTAGGAATAAAATTAAAAAAAAAATTGCTGTTTGATGATTGTGGCTGATTGGCGAATCTCTATTATCTACAATCATTGTTCCAACTACTGATTTCTTGGCAAGTGTATCAACCACACCCTCAGTATTCTTCTTTACCCTTCTTCACTACTTTATTATCTTTAATTACAGAAGCTATAGTTGTAACATCACAAGAAGTAGTCAATCCCATGACAATTCCCCTTTTAAGCCACTGTTCGCCCTTGACATAAGGTTCCCCATCAAGTGCTCGTACTTCAATTAAATCTCTAAGTTCAGTCAAACAGCCACTGCCACCTAGTTTGTTCTCATCCTCCAAGCATGTGTCCGTGCCATTATTTGTATTGCAATTGTCTCCAAACTCCACTCGGGACAACTGAATGCCTTCGTCATTCTCATTATATTCTTTGAAATCTGCCTCACCCAGTTCAGCAGTTATATCTTCAAAGTGAGCCTCTGGAGTTGTATTAGTGGAAGTCTCTCCAAACGCACATGCGATGGCTAAAGTTTGGACATCATCATCTTCAACCATAATAGTTGAAGCAATAGAATTTGGCTCGAAATTAATTTCTTGAAAATTATTATTTGCTTAAAAAAAATCATCACTATTCTCCTCCTTGTTGACAAACGGAGTCTCTTTATTGCAATTCTGATATTGGTTGTACATCTGCTGGTAAAAAAAAAAAAAAAAAAAAAAGAAGTAGCAATCAACGACCTTTTCATCTTTGACCATGATTGTAGAGGTTGTTTTCCTTGCCTTCTAAGGCTATTCTTTACCTATTCCCACCAAGCTGCTGCTTTCTTAAGAATGATTGCAACAAGTGGAACTTGCTTGTATTCGGGTATGTCAAAATACTCGAGGAAGTACTTAACTTCATTAAGCCAAACCAAGACATCCTCAGCACAAAAAACTAGATGTAAAAGTAAGTAAATTGAGTTTTTTTTGAACTTACGATTGTTTGGATATCTATAGTTTCTGTCACGTCGATCCATTGCAACTTCTCTAATTCTGAACTCCTCATCATCAAAAGATCCGCATAGGCTAGAGGCCTACGTGGATATACAGGAACATAACCCATATCTGTTGGCTGCGATACACATCATCAGCATGAACTCGAACTGAACCACGAACCTGGTTGCCACCAATCCCAAAACTAGTTGTTACGAACCGTTCTTGAGTATGCATGACTGCCTTAGGATCCTGCGCTCCCCGATCAACGTCGCGAGAGCGGTTGCTGCCAAAACAATCAATCGTCATTAGCCCAGGAAATCAAGGCTCTGATACCAACTGACGTAGCGGAAGCGATCAAAGCATTCACAAGGAATGGGGGTTATCTTGAATCCACAAGGAAAAGAAGATTGCAAAGCGATCTTAAATATTATTGATAAAATTGATTGAATTTTGCTCTTGCATTGCATGTATATTTATAATAAAGAAACTAATTGCTTAAGTAAACTAAAAATATAAAGAAACTACTAGTAGAAGGAAATTTAAAACCTAATATTAAACCCCTTAAAAATTATAAAAAATAAAAATAAAAATAAAAATAATATAAAACCTAATAGAACTGTCCTACATTAGGTTAGGCCTAATTACACATGGTGATCGAAATAGGGTCTAATATCACCCTGTATCCCTTAGGTTAGGGGCGTGTGCTCTATGACGCCCTTCCATTAACCAGCTGTTAAAACCGTCAGAATATTTTGATGTTATGATGGATTTGCCCTTCTCCTTGAGAAAAGACTTTAGTAACCTTTTGGGATTTAAAATATTACAATGATACCCAAAAACACTTCACAGATTTGCCCTTACCTTCCCATGGCTATATGGCAGTAGCATACACCCGTTGACTTTTTTTTTTTTTTCTCTCCCCAAAAATTTACTCCAATTGTTAGATAGCCTGTCCTTGCATATACATTATATATATAATACATCAATATAGATATAGTCACACGCCATTTATACATATAGTTACTATCACAATAAATCCTTAATAGATATTTCCCAAAACAAAAGGAAATAATTTGACCTTTTTAATCTGTGTCTTGGAAGGATTGAAGCGAGATCCTTATATCTTGGCTTTGACTGCTAGTTCTCGACAGCAAATCGAGTGGTGGGAAACCCTAATCTAAATACGCTTTGAATCTAAAAGAGATTCGAGCCTCAGATCATGAAACCCCACCGGGCTTTGCTGTTGCCGGTGGGGGCGCATCATGTGAGGGTTAGGGTTCTGGTGAGAACTTAAGGGTGGGAATATTAGGTTTCTGGACCGAAATGATTGTGGGGAAGGTATTCCTGCGATTGAAGAATGGCGGTTGCCATTTCCTAAGGAGAGGAAATGAATTATTAGTAGAGAGAGAGTTAGGCTCGATGTTTGTTTAAGGAATGAAGCAACTATTTATGGAGAGATTGGAGAGTTTTGAAGTGAATTTGGAAGGATTGAATTGGATTTTGTGATTGGGGGTGGACGGTGATGATCAGCGAGTTTGGCCAGTGGAGATAACTATCAAAATTCACTAAACTGGAGATGAATTAGTTTGAGAGAGGTAGTGGGGGCGGTGACGTGTCAGGATGCCCTAATTTCAGAGAGAGAGGGAGATAGAGTGGAAATAGAAGGTTACTATAGTAATTTGTCTTGGAAGATTTTTTCTGTATTTTAATCTTGTAAAAATCAGGGGTACAATTGACATTTCATTCATATTTTTGACATCCGTAACCACTTAACGGCCATAATGGTGGTCAATGTAATAAAGGCATATTTTGAACACCGTGTGTGATTTGGTATAACCTCAGGGTGTGTGTGTAATTTACCCAATATTTGAACGCTTGATTTCACACCTATCTTTTTTTTTTTTTTTTTGGGTAAAATTTTAGTTATTTTAAAATATCGTGTTGATGTATTTGAACTTCATCTCATTTCTGATTTTTGTTGACTTTTTTGGTTTAAGTGGGTTGTTAATTCAAGAGGTAATTGGCTTGTTAATGTGCTGGATGTGCTCGTATGATGTTTTTCCTGTCAATGAACCTTTCAGTATAATTGGTGTTGCCATGTATTTTTGACTTTATGTTCGTGTCCTGGTTACATGGTTTTCCCAGGTTCGAATCATTGCAGCTCAAGCTCTTACAACAATGGCAATTCGATCTGGTGAGCCTTATAGGTTACAGATCTATGAATTTTTACATGCTTTGGCACAGGGTGGGGTACAGTCTCAATTTTCAGATATGCATATTAGTAATGGGGAAGATCAAGGGGCCAGTGGTACCGGGCTTGGCTCGTTAATTAGTCCAATGTTAGAAGTTCTGGATGAAATGTATTGTGCACAAGATGAACTGATCAAGTAAGAGTTCTGATTTTTGTTTTCTGTACTTCGTCTATTTTTTCTTTATGAACAAAGATATTATCGTGGAACAAAAAAAGGAGCATGAACTTTCACTTGGTCCCTGATAAAAGTACTTTTGTAAATTCAGGGATACGCGCAACCACGATAACACGAAAAAGGAATGGACGGATGAAGAACTTAAGAAACTATATGAAACCCATGAGAGGCTGCTAGATCTTGTTTCACTATTTTGTTATGTTCCAAGGGCGAAGTATCTACCTCTAGGGCCAACAAGGTGCATTTTTTTTTTTTTTTTAAAATCTTAATGCACTGTCTTTGGGTCACACTGGAATAAAGCTATCTTTACATTGACTTGAAAATACATAATTGATTTTGGTTTAGGACATATTCATAATCAGAATAATGATTTTCTGCTGTTTGTTAATGAACTTATATGTTGTTAGAGATGTTTTTGTTCTTAGTATTGTTTTTATTTTTGAGAAGAATGATTATTGATAGATATGTTTTCAATTTTTGTTGTTCCTTCCTGATTATATAGTTTGGAAAGTTTTTTTAATTCAGAGCTTGAAATTCCCATGCCATAATGCCTTCTTACTATTTGCTTAGGAAGATATGGGGCCGTTACTACTGTTCCATCTACTTTTAGGTGTTTCTTGTGCTGCTATACAAATGAAGGGAATAAAAAACATTGTATTTGTCAGTCAGACCATAGATGATGACTTTACTTGGGAAAATATTTTGACACCGCTTATTCCATCAATTGAAGTTTTTTTCACATTGTTTCTTTTATCATCTTTCCAATTCTAGTGCAAAGTTTGAAATGGAATTTTCTTGAGAAGTTCTGTGGAATTTTCCGTAAATGCTTTTTACATTGTGATATTATTATGGCATCATTTATTTTATGAGCGCTGTGCTTGTTCACATTCTTTCTCCACATATCCACTCTCACTTCTTTTTGTTCTCAAATTACAACAGTGCAAAACTTATTGACATCTATCGCACTCGGCATAATATAAGCGCATCAAGTGGCCTCAGCGATCCAGCTGTAGCTACAGGGATTTCAGATCTTATTTATGAAACTAAAGCTACACCTGCTGAGCCCGATTCACTTGATGATGACCTAGTAAATGCTTGGGCAACCAATCTCGGTGATGATGGTTTGTGGGGAAACAATGCACCTGCATTTAATAGGGTAAGAAGTTTTACTTATTTAATATTAAAGACCTTTTGTTCTCAAGAATAATAATACTTAATTTTGGTTGATAGCAGACTTTCTTTCTTCTTTTTTTATTTTATTTTTATGTTTCCCTTACCATGCTATGTCAGTTCTGAATTGGAAGTTATCATTTTTGTTGGATGCTAATGGACATTAAATCTTAATTTTATCTTACATTGACTTCAGATGCTAAAAGTATATTTTAATTATGGATTTGAGTCATTTTATTCATCTTTGAACAAAGTATTATGTTATCTCATCTTGATGTTAGGTTAACGAGTTTCTTGCTGGTGCTGGTACTGATGCTCCTGATGTTGAGGAGGAAAACATTATTTCTAGACCTTCAGTTAGTTATGATGATATGTGGGCGAAGACGCTTTTAGAGACTACAGAAGCAGATGTATGAATCTGAATACCTTCATTTACTCATGTTTGCATCCCCAGAAAGTTCTGAAAAGACTGATCTACTTGTTGATTGTGTTCCTTTTTATTGTAGGAAGATGATGTGAGATCATCAGGGACTTCTTCCCCAGAGTCAGCAGGTTCCGTTGAGACATCCATATCATCCCACTTTGGTGGAATGAATTACCCGTCACTGTTCAGTTCAAAGCCGTCTACCTATGGGACTTCACAACCTTCGGTATTTAACTAATACGACGAGACTAATTCAAATTTAATCATATTACTATCATGATTTTGGTAATTTTTTTAGCCAAATTCCTTTTGTCAATCTGTCTAATTAAGTATAAGAAGCTTGATGCAGTTTATATACCTTGATTCCATTTCTTTCTTTCTTTCTTTCTTTTATTTATTTATTTAATTTTAGGAGAGAGATATGGAGATATCGTGGACTTATTACTAAATTAGAAAACGTAAAGTGTGGACCAGAATTTGAAAAAAAGGATAGATTGGCTCGATTATTACTTGAGAACAATCTAGCATCTCTGTTTCTTCTTCTTCTTCTTTTTCTTTCTTTCTTTCTTTCTTTCTTTTCTTTTATTTTTTCCCCAAGAAATATGGTTAAAATTCTAGATTTGCAATTTCTTAAGATATGTGTTTAATCCCATGGATGTGGCTGAAGAGCCAGTGGTGTGCTTCGGACGATAATAACACAAATGATAACTTCCAGTTACGCTCATAAATCCATTGTTGCTGTTGTTACTGCTGATGGTGATCTCATCAGCAAACTTACTGTACATATTATAGTAGTTTCCTTCACTGAACACAAGCTTTAATCATCTGTTACGTTCTGGAGCCTTCTGCTAAAGATATCACTTCCGGTTCAAAGTTTCTTCCTGCCTACAAGTATTCAACTTAAATTCATCATTGCTAAACTACATCCTGCTTGTCATTAATTGCCATCGGATTTGTGGCAAAAATTATATTTTTTTTCCTTTTTCTTCTTCCACCTATGCTATTTGTTCATTGAAGGTTGTTTTTGGACTGGCGGAACACTCAAAGGTTTCAAGTTTTATAAGCAGTGCTAGACCATTTGTTTAGTCCCCAAATATCTTTTTATTACATTTCAGCAACAACCATTTTGGTCTACTTGGTATGGTTAAGGCCCCCCCACAACAGAAGAGAGAGAGAGAGTGAACTTGTAATGGGTACATGTTAGAGTTAATGGGATGAGATAATGGTAAATAATACTTCGAAGAAAAATGCTATGAGGGAACTGAAATTATTCTGCGTATAATCTGATTTAAATAGAAACGCATTTGTTCATGTTTGAATTTTGGTAAAGTTTTCAATATGTTGCCTGCCAAAAAAAAAGAGGAGAAATAAGTACTGTTTTTGCAGAGTCTTAGTAAAAGAAACCCTAGGGAAAACCCATAGCTCCACTTTGCAGTTGCTCATGTGTTATTTATTTATTATTCATTTGGTAAGTAGTTGCTGTTGTGTTATTTATTGTTGTGCTGTTCATTTTTTGTTGTATCAAGAAATACAAGTTTTCACATCCTAACATATTAGTTATTAAAATTAGATTGACTGTAAGTATTGTTTATCCAACTTTACATTGCATCAAATTAAATATATATTACTCTTTTTGGATCCCCATGTTAAGTGTGAGGAAGCTACGTAACAGAAGGAAGAAAAGAAAGATAAGCCTTTTCTAATTATGAAGAGACAAAGATGAAACTTTCTGAATTTTAGTTTTTATTGAAGTTATTGTTTTTCTTCAGGTGGAATAAGAAATACAAAGTGAAATGAAATTTTATTTATTTTTTGAGTTCTTGTTTTTCTTCAGGTGGAATAAAATATACAAAGTGAAACGGGAACACTGTATAATTTGATTTTCAAATGATGTTAGTTCTTGATTGTTCTACATCTATTTAGAAATCCATGATAATGATAATAGAAAGAAAAATCAAAGTTATTTTCCTATCAAAAGCAGATTGATTCCTTTTACTGACCAAGCAATGCCAGCGCTGCGTAAGGCCCGTAAAAGAGTTGATGAATTTTCTTTGTTATACTAACAACAATATGGCACTTGTTTTTGAAAATGATCTCCTGATACAGTTTAATTGCCTGAAACAGGAAAGGTCGGCTCCAAGCAGATTTAGCAATCCTTCCACTGGTGGTACCTCAATGTATGAGGGTCTTGGCTCTCCGGTTAGAACTTCAAACCTGTCCTTTATTTAGCTTTGTTATGATGTCAGCCTATGCTTGCTAATTCCTCGAGCATGTTCAGATTAGAGAAGAGCCTCCACCATACACATCACCTGCTCTGCAAAGATTCGAGTCATTTGAGAACCCCTTGGCTGGGAATGGTTCAAACAGTTTTGGGTCCCATGATAAGGAACAAGCTTCTTCAGGGAATCCGCAATTTGGAACGGCACTTTATGATTTCACTGCTGGCGGTGATGATGAGGTAACTTAACTCTTAGAGACTATAGTTTTTTTCTCAATTATGAGCAATTGGTTTTACAATCTTTCGGCATCCTTCCCCTTTGGGTCACTTTGATTCCTCCTAGAAATTGGTAACCTGAGGTTTTATAGTGATTGAACACGTGATGTTCTGCAGAGAAAGTAACTGGAATTCATATACTGTTTGGTAGGCTAGGGTTTTTGCCATTTAATGTGTCCCATGCATCGCAGTCTTCTCGGAAAATCATTCTTTTCTGTTCGATTTGGACTTTTGGTTGGTTTGGTGGAGATGTAGATTAATTACTGTTTTCGTTCCTTGCAGCTAAACCTGACAGCAGGTGAGGAGGTCGAAATTGATTATGAAGTAGATGGCTGGTTTTATGTAAGTTGACAGCATTATCTATTTATTTGTTCGTCATCTTTTAGGGTTGGTGTGGGAGATTTGGGAAAACTTAAAATACAGAACAATGATCACATATTATTCTTTTTTGGAGTGTGATTTGTTTTGGAAAGTAAACACTAAACAGAAGAAGGCCCTTGAAGATAAGGATTTGTAGAAAGACTCCATATAGATATAATTACTTAGAATGTTACATAGTTTAATTGGTTTTCTTTTTTAGTGATAAAAATAAATTGAATTCATTATATATATTCCGTCCAATTTATTTTATTTTATTTTATTAAATTGAACTAAAAGTCTTTATTTGATATAATTTTAATCCCATGTCCTTTTTTATCCTTCTAAATCTTCTAAATTGTTATTATATATTTTATTCTTTTAACTCATTTTTATTGTTTAATTAGTATAAGATTCAAAAATGTATAGACTTAATTAATATTATTTATGTTAATGTACTACAATAAAAAATATTTTTTCATAAAAAATTTCTCGCCTTAGGACTCATATATATTGAGCCGGCACTGAGCTTTTGCATGTGGCCAGTCAAATGTGACTCTGTGCACGTGCACACAACATGTATACCACCACGAATGATTCTCATTGTTGGGTAAGCTATTCACTCAGCTTACCCTTTTGTAAGGTGGTCATTCTACAAGTTCTTCACTGGTGGGTGAAAAAGGTACCTTTTTGGGGGGAAGTAATTTCTTGTGTCCAGTGGGCTGATGTTCTGGCATTTTTCACTGTGGTTGCAGGTGAAGAAAAAACGGCCCGGAAGGGATGGGAGAATGGCGGGGCTGGTCCCTGTCCTCTATGTCAGTCAATCTTGATACGGTTGATATATATTAATACGAGGTCCAACAATCATTCATTGTTTTACAATCAAATCAGATCAGGTGAAGTTTTCCCGCAAGCATTCTGGAATGGCTTGGCTTATAGTTTGTTCGGTTATAAAAATGCAAGTAGCAAGAGGTCCCTTTTCGGCTGATTGACTTGGCCTATAGTTCTTGGGACTTGCTTTCCCACCTCTTTTAACCATTGACTCAGGTTTTCTCGATATTCTTTCCGTTTTTGGCTGAGTTGAGTGAGCTCATTAGGAGAATTAGCCAGTGCGTGCATTTTATATTTATGATCTTGTGTGTAACATAGTTTTGCCGTGGTGTTACAGTTTTCACCGGTATATGTCGTGTAATTGTAGAAACTTATTTCTTTAGTTACAAACAGTTTTTATAGTGATAATATCTATATATATATATATATATATTTTAATTATTGTGATTTTCACCTTACTTGCAATATAATAATGATAATATATTATTTTTAATTTAATTAAAAAATATATATAATAACGTTTTCGTGTTTGTGGAACAAAGTTCCTCTCCAGGATGGGGGGATTAAGTGGTGCCAATTTACCTTATGTCGTCGGGAATTTATCAAAATATTATACTTACAAGCTTTTATCATTTTAGATGGTGAATTTCATGACTATTATTAGCGATTAAAAAATTTGTGAATTTCTACCATTATAGATTTTATTGAAGTGGTAAAGTTTGAAAAATAATTGTACCAAGTTTACTAGAGAGGATTTTAAATTCGCAATCAAGTCCTGAGTTTATACAAGCCCGTACGTGCTTATATCCTTTCCATTTGGGCTAGTTCAATGAAAGATTCATTTAGGTAAATGGTACACGATATAAAAACAATTGTTGTGCTTCTAGAAAAATGATTTTCACTTGGCGTATGTTTGGTATACTGGAAAAGAAAAGAAAAGAAAAGAAAAGAAAAGAAAAGAAAAGAAAGGATAAGACTAGTTTAGAAGAGAAAAGGAGGAAAAAAAACAGAAAGTAAAGAAATGAGAGAATAAAGTTGACCATTTATTGTGTTAGGTTAATTAAGAAAGCAAAAAGTAGTAATCTTATTTGGGAAAAGAAAAGAAATGAAAGTATTATAACGAATTTATTACTATACTCTTTTCATTAAAAAAGAATTAGATTAATTAGAAGAGAAAAGGAAAGAAAAGGAATTAAAGAATATAGTTAACCATTTATTATGTTTGGTTGATTAAAAAAGGAAACGATAGTAATCTTGTTTTGAAAAAGAAGAAAACGAAAGTATTATAGCGAATTTATTACTATTCTTTTCATTAAAAAAGTTAGTATTTTCTTCTCTTTCTTCCTATTTTTGAAAGGATAACAAAACCAACATATCATATATAATTTATTTCTTTTTGGATCCCCCCTCCTTTCTTTTATCTTAAAAATTCATCCCAAACATAACATTTGATTTCCTTCCAATCCCCTCCAACCAAAGTGGGCCCTAGTCAGGCTTGGTATAATCGAATTACTTTTAACCTTTAGATGCATTAAAATAAGTCAACTCTATTGGGCCAGACAAATAGGCCTATACAATATTACTCGTGCATCTATTCCAAGTGGGGTTAGGGTTAACAAATGAATGTGCATTCAAAGAAAAACTAAAATCTTAAGAGACCATGGAGTTGGAGCTTTAAATGCTTCATTTTCTTTCAAGGAAACAAAAGATAGGAATTTCAAGTAGCTAATAAACTGAGTAATTTGAAACATTGTTAAATGGGCATTAATTTTATTTTTAATGCAGCTCTTTGGACCAGCCCATGGATTTATGAAAAGAAAAGATCTGATGAGAACTATTTCCACATATCATTTTCGAAATAAATTATCAACTTTTTGAGTAGTTAGTGTCAACTTAATTTGTAGTTGGTCAATTCACGAGAGGATGGTTACATGTGAAAAATAGTGTTATTTGTTCTTATTTTAGAACTAAGGTTAGACCCCAAATGGAATCAAAATGAAAGCCGAAACCAAAATATCCTCTAAAAAGTTTTTTGTAGGGTTAGAACATAATTGAACCTGCATAAATCAATCCTACCAAAGATTGTTGTGTGACATGGTAACACTAGACACATTAACAAATTTTCGAATGATGTAAACATTAAACTACAGATTTGGACTCGGTCGAATTTTTTTTTTTTTTTTTTTTTATTGACACGAAACACATATCCATCTCGAAGACTTTTTCCCTTCAAATATTTTCAAATCGCCATCCAATGATCAAAACATGTCCCGTCAGCACTTTTGTAACCTGCTCATAATGTTTGGTTCTACACGCAATTTAATCAAAACAAAAATGATAATGATAATGTGGTGTTTTTGTAACCGTCAAATTTAAACTTAGAGAGAGAAAATATTGAAGAGAATCCGTACTTAAACTAAATAAATCATATCAAAGATGACTGTGTTACATGGTAACACTAGGTGCATAAAAAAAATAAATTTGACATGATGTGGACATTAAACTACATTTCATCAATTAAAGTGGTAAATCCATCGAGAATGGAGGTGCATTAAAGGTCCAACTGCTAAATGCAGCCTAGTTTTAATGACATTGTAACCCATGCATTTAATTTGGCAGTCATCTACAGGGAAGCTTAAGGTGGACCAACAATCTGGTGCATGCTCTCTATGTGGAAGCCACTTTACCCTCCACAATACCACCAAATCTAGTGCATGCCCTCTATGTGGAAGCTACTTTGAGTTGCGCGTGGGCCAAATGCTCCTTGTTGGTAAAATAGGCGTGGGGAGTGGTTGGATATATTCGAGGCACGTAAAGTGAGAGTGTGAAAATAGTAAAATTGAGAATCGGAGTGCGCTCGAAATATGAGAGAAAGAGCGCGACGTGAGAACAACATTCATTGAGAAGAATTATGTGACTTAGAGTTAGATCCCCTTTCTTGTATTTTGCTAATCAGCTGTCCTCGGCTGAGAGTTTTGCTTAAAATTCTCGACTTATAATTTTATAAAGTATTTTTCTTTTATTTTACTTGTACTCCGTCTTTACCGGCACACCTGTTTGGCCCAACCCTTTGCTATAAATAACATAAATTTGTTGAAGAATTGCACCCGGCAAGACAGTAAACAATAAATTTGCTAGTGTTTAGGATTCAAGTCTGTATAGAAATATCAATGGCCCGCTAGTCCAACAATATAACCTCTTTTCTTTGTTGATGAATTCTATCTTAAACAATAAATTCGTTAATTCAGTAATATAACCTCTTTACCTTGAAAAGGAAGGTGAGGGTTTAAACCTAAATTTGTAAAATGTGTATCCTAGTTTACTAAATTTTAAAAAATAAAAAAACTTGTGTGATGGATATATAGGACAGAAGAAAAAAGCAGTAATGTAGGGTAGGGTCATGTGCAAGATAGAAAGACCATAGATTTGTATAGTGACTAATACAATTGATTACTAATGTTTGGATGATTGAATTGAATGTTACACTTTTTGGTAGTTAATTAATAGGAGGTCAGTTGCTTGGAGAAATGCTGTCATTGTTGGTTGGTTACACCTGCCTCTTAATGTAAATACAGAACTAGAGACTCATCCATCAATAAGTGCATGCATATATGCCACCACACACACACACACACACACACACAATTTAATTAGCTAGCTAGATTGATTACACACACCAAATTAGAGTTTTATTTTAATATTTTATTAATAGAACATGAGATTATAATGATTAGCATGAGCAGAATAATCAGTAATAACTGTTGAAGTGGTGTCTTGATTTCCTTACAAAATAGAAGTTTAAAAAATTATATTAACAACTTAATTCTGTAACAAATTCTTCTTCCGTTAAACGGAACACCATGAATGTCAGCAAATTAATTTTGCCCTTTGGTGTGATTTTTTAAATATAAAGAGGAGGTCAATGTAATTACTCAAAAAAAAAAAAAAAAAAAATGAAAAAAGAAAAAAAATTCCTTCGTCGGTGGAAGGTAAAATTTTATAAAGGCATACTGTAGAAAGAAAAGAGGTACAAATAGAGAGATGGCCTACAAGCTGAGAGACAAGCACAGCAAAAGCAAGAAAGACCAACACATTACAATAATTGTCCTATTTAGTATCTGCAGCACCACCTTGGAGGAGGATATATATATATTGTAACGTAGTTGGAACATTATATATATAATTATATATATTTATATATATATATAGCTTCCAAAACTCCCACTTCATTGACTCAGTACTGGTAGCTAGGTGGTTCAATTGAGCTATCACCCTCTTAGTTAGACGTTAAACTACGATCGCTAATACTTCTTGAATCCAAGGCTAAGAAATTTCAACTTAATTAGATTACAATGACAGGTTTCCATAAAAAGCTATTAATGTTAATTAAAGTTCTTAAATAATACTTAATTTATCTCTCTCTATCAAAAGGAGCATACGGCCATGACAGTGATTGCTAGGTTAGATAAATAAATGTCCACCTGAAACTCAAACTCCTCACCTTTCTCGTTTGAGGGAGGAGATGTGACTAAATGACTCCTAGTTGTCTTTTTCTTTCTTTTAGTGGTATAATAGATTA
Source organism: Cornus florida (assembly GCF_030987335.1). Taxonomy (NCBI): domain Eukaryota; kingdom Viridiplantae; phylum Streptophyta; class Magnoliopsida; order Cornales; family Cornaceae; genus Cornus; species Cornus florida. Next base: position 80,063,291 of record NW_026775580.1, read on the forward strand.
TCATTATTATTTTTGGGGGTAAAACTGAAATAAGGAAGATTTGTGACCTCATAAAGGAATTCCTAAATTATTAGTTTCCTTGTGAGAGGCCCAGGGAGGCAGAGAGTCACTATCCCATAACTTATGTATGTTGATATATTGTTATTAATCAACGGATCATATGTATATATAGGTCTTATATACTTAATGAGCATGATAATGACTTCAAAGCTTTTAACATCACAAGAAATCACACACTCACAACAACAAATTAAACAAGTCCGTGTCTCCGTAACATCACTAACCATGCATGTGTATATATATATTTCAGATCGATTAATGAAAGCCTTTTTTTAGTGAGTCCTAGTCCTAACCTGATTGAGGTTAATTTGGTTAATAGTTTGCACGGACCGTGGGGAAAAAAATATTATGTTTCATATATATATATATATATATATATATATATATATATGTACACACACACATTCTTATACTTACTTTTTATTAGGTTGAAGACTTAAACCTTTTACTTTGAAAAGCAAGAAAGTAACACTAGACACTAGGCGTAATATTTGAAAGGCAAAAAACGTAGCACTAGACAGTAGGTGTAACTGGTGCGTTTGTATCCAAAATTTTAAGTTATTAGGTAGTGTTGCATTTCATCTGGATGCGATGTGAGACAAGTACCCTTGTAACATTTTTTTCCACCTGAACTCACAACACCCTCGTTACGGTTGAGCCACCATGCCTTCTCGAGTGGCTCACTTGGATGCTTTCCGGGCCAAGCGCTTGGTGTGGCACCGGATTTAAGCTTGAGTTTGGCTCTGATACTAACTGTAATGGGTGTGTGCTTGCCCATTTATCCAAAAGTTTAAACTATTAGGTAGTACTACATACCCACTTATTTATACCCATTTCACTTCCTATTCAGATCTAACGTGTAACAAGTACCCCTTATAACACTAGGGTATATTAAGTTTCATGTCATGAATGGGTAATAAAACATTGTATGAAATTTTGCATTTAAAATATAGTGTAAATTCTATTCACCTCTCCCGAGATTTGTCAATATTTAACATATATCCCATATACGTTTCATAATTTCACTTACCTCCCTTGTCAGTGATTTCGTTTTGCTTATGAAATTTTTGATGTCATTTCAAGTATTAAAAGGACAAAATGATCGGGTGGGAGAAAATATGTTATATAAATCAAAACTTTAGGAGAGGTAAGTGAGATGATGACAAACTATGAATAACTTACACTTACACACAGCCCTACCCCTCCCCTGTATTTTGGCATGTTAAGATTACCCCCATCTAGTTTGCACGTTTGTACAAACTAACCTCTGCCGTTGATAATTCTAATGATAAGATGGTCAATATTGAAGTGGCCAAATTTGAAGATTTATATGACAAAATCACCTTAAATCTTTTACAGTTAAAATAATATTTATATAGTAATAATGGCATAAGGGTAATTTCACATAATAGTTTTTAACGTCCGTACCCCGATTTACTATTTGGTAAAGTTTGTACAACATTTTGAAATTATTGATTAAATGTATAATTAATAGTGCTGAACATAGAAGTGGCAAACAACCTCTTTATCACAAAACAAATCATGATAGCATTAATAAAGTGATTGTGGATCGCTAGATTTCAATACCATCCATATATATAAACGAAATATTCACGTGTGCTGAAGCTCAATAACCCAAACAAGGCCCAAGGTTGTACACACTTTTTAAACCAATTTAATTACTAGTACTATATATCACACACAATTGGTCACACACACACAGATCTACATCTTAATCTTTATGAAGTTATTGCTTTCTCTATTTTACTCTTTATTGGTAACAGACTTCATTGGCTTATAACCAGGACATATTGGAAACAAATGAAATAAGGCAAATAATTATAATAATAATTATTATAATAATAAAATAAAGAGTACATGAACCTGCATTGATTGTTATACTTATGTATAGCTAGAATTTCTTGTGAGTAGGTTATGGATCTTGCCAAATTAATACTTGTGAGGATAGAGGCGAACTGGAAGGCCCTTGGCCGGGATCGGCATGGGATCGACGATGATCTTTTCGTTGGGAATAATTTTCTCACACCGGAATCTTTTCACGAGATGGTGCATGAATACTAGTATTTCTAGTCGGGCATACTCTTTTCCAGGACACATCCTAGGTCCTCCTCCAAAGGGTACAAATGTGTATGGAGGTGGTCCACTTCCTTCGAATCTTGATGGATCGAACTTTTCGGGCTCAGGGAAGAACTCTGAATTTTTATGTGTTGAGTTTGCACTCCAATAAATCTATAACAAGAGAAATTAAAAATTAAGCAACTTGAAATTATTTTATGTAATGTAAATAGTAAAAGTATGAATTGTAAAAAATTAATTTTACTTTCTAAGTTACAGTCTAGAAGGTTTAGATGGTATTTCTCTTTGGATAATTCTGGGTTAAATTAATATTATCTATATATATATATATATATATATATATATATTGTGCAGTACATAGACAATTATCTGAGTGAATTATGATTAATTACCTTCCAGCCCTTAGGAATGGAGAAACCATTGAACATAAAATCAGTGAGGACTTCTCTGAAGGCTCCTTGGAGGGGAGGGGCAAGTCTGAGAACTTCACATGCTACGTTCCATGAATACTTCATCTTCTGAATATCTTCCCAATTCAGCAATTCACCTGGACCTTTTGATTTTGCAATCTCCATTTGCTCTGTTCAAATTAATAGATAAACAAATTTACTGATTAATGAATTATTCTAATTAAGCCGCCAAAAATTTAATTAGAGTCTTCAAAATGAGGGGGTATTATATTTATTTATATAGCTTTCTTAATCATATGCTATCCGATTATGTCCATTTGCTAAAGACATGAAGAAGCATTAATCAAAAAATTAAGATGGTATCACTCCGAATTGCATCACCATTTGACTCAGCAAACCACTTTTGACTAACGGCCAAATCTTTTGTTCTCTTTGTTTCAAACTTTAGTTATAAATTTAGAATAAAAGATTATTTTCATATTGACCCATTAAACCTAAAAAGTGTCTCATATTTATTTTTGCCCTCAGACTCAATTTATGCCAAGGACCCCATCTAAAACCAAAAAAAAAAAAAATAATAAATTAAGTAAAATTTAAAGGCCTTACTATTGTACGTGATATATGCCTACTATATTATAGAATGAGATTTATCCAAGTACATGTATATATATATATATATATATATATAATTCAAGTACATGTATACATATATATAAAATTTAGAATAAACCTTTGTAGACTCCCTCATAGATCTCAGGGAGTTCAGCAAGATACTTGACAATGAAAGTGCAAGCTGAGCTTGCAGTGTCATGTCCGCCAATCAACAACCCCAATATCTTATCAGCTATATCCAACTCATGCATGAACTTCCCATTCTCATCACTCGTCACAAGCATGTGTGACAGTATATCCTGCGTCGGTGACGCCTTCCCCTCCACCAGGTCCACCTTCCTCTGCTTGATGATCGCCACCAGCTCCTTCCTGATGAAATTCGAGGCCTTAATGGCCCGGTGGAACGGAGTTCCCGGCAAATCAATGGGGATAGAAATGAGTCCGGAGGCCAACATGTTGAAGGGATCAGCAAACCTCGCCACGTGGTTCGGATCCTCTACACTCACGAACAACCTGCAGGCGAGCCAGAAGGTGTACCTCTTGGCCAGAGGGAAAACAACAACTTCATCGTTTTTCTCCCAGCCCGAAGCAAAGTGTCGCTGCGCTATGGTATCCATGATGCCAATATAACGCTGCAACGCTTCGGGTTTGAGAAAATTTGGCAGCATTTTTCTCATTTTGATGGCCTCCTCTTTCGAAGAGGTCTGCGTGGATGAAGGGAAGACTTTGTCGACGGAGTCCGGCCACCATGCTTGGACAAGCTTGTTTTCGTTCGAAAACAAGAACTTGTTGCATGCTGCACCACAGAACACTGCTGCTGGCTCACCTAGAAGTGAGGTTTTGAAGACTTGGGACGAGTATTTGGCCATGCGGTCGAAAATGAACTTCTCGGGGTGGCCTTTCCAGCCGGTGGAGAGGAACTCGAGGCTCTCTCCGATGACCGGCCATCCGGTCTTGCCGGGAGGGAGGTTGGAGCCCTTGGTCTTGTAGAAGAGGAAGTGTAGAGAGAGAGAGACAAGGAAGACAAAGAGGCAGAGGAGAGAGACATAGAAGGACTCCATGTTTTGTGAAGTTAGTTTTGGAATGAATGATGCAGTTTATGTGAGTTTGGGTTTGAGCGTATATATAGGCACATGAAAGGTGTGAAAGGCGGACATTGAGAAGTTGGAAATATAGGTTTGGGGAGTGGCCACATCAAAGTCAATTTGTGCTAGCTTTGCTTTATTATTCTTTAAAATATATATATATATATATATATATATATATATATATAATTGTTTAATATATTTTATGTGAGAATTTTTTATACCTTTAATATTATTCGTATTTAATAAATCGGTAATGCCATGTCATTATTAACATAGACGAATTTATTGTAGACATTCGTGTAACCGAGCCTGACAAAGCAGGGAAGGTGACAGAGATGATGTTATTGGGTAGTTGCTGGGTCAACTCACTGGGTTGAAAAAAACTCGAGTGAGTTGGTTAATTGTTGTAATGAAAACAGTGTCCAAGTCTTGGAGTATTTTCCATTCTAAGATGTTCCTCCTGAAAAAATAAAAATAAAAATAAAAATAAAAATCGTTCGACTTTTATTACTATTTAGCAGTGACTTCACGGAGAGCATTTAGAGCACGGTGTGATATTAAAATATTTATTGGAATGTATTAGTGGAATTTTAGAAAAAGTCTAACAATCTATTTATTGAATCTAAAATTCTAAATATCAAAAAATTATTGAATATTCTGGGACTATCTCAGTCGATAAACGCCCACTATTTTCGTATTTTCCTTATTAATAAAAAGTAATCCTGTAATCTTTGTTAGTTGTTGAATTTGTTGCATTTTTAGTTTCTTCAAGTATTCATTAATTTACACTAACACTACCTCCCTCTTGCTTGTCAAATTAGGCTAACATCACCCTCTCCTATCAAACTTATTGGATTTGTAATTAAGATTATATCTTTATATTTATTATATTTTATTACAATAAATATTATTTTGTCACTGCCCTTAACAAAGGGAAGTTATTTATGTGTTATTAATATACAAATCACAATGGAAGAAAGTGTAATTTGACAATAAATAAATAAATAAACATAACCATAACAATTAAACCTAAATAATTTATTAAGAACCACTTTAACAAGTTACAACAATCTATTTCATAAATTTTGTGTGGATACATTTTTAACGGTAGAGAAAGTGACGTGGCTAGCTAGTTATGGACCATCCGAGTCAAGGCCGGTGAAATAGGCCGGCCAGAAAGTATGAACCCAGGACGAGAGCCGACTTGACTCAAACTGGCGGTCAATGATGGTTGAGTCAACCCCAACTGATTCAAATAGTGAGAGTAAACTATATACGAGCATTTTTTTTCAAAGAACACAATCAGATGTGAATAGCGGCATTAAATGTTTATATAGTCTTCGTTGGTTGTTGGAGTCCGGCAAGTATTATTCTAATACGGTAGCTGCAAACTTTTAAGAACCAACCAGTTGTGTGCATAACCATGTGTCATCTTTTGTAGGTTTTAAAGTCAATATTCAACACTATTCAGTTTTAGAAACAAAAAAAAAGAAAAAAAAGAAAAGAAAAAAAGAAAAGAAAAAGAATGACATCCTTTAAGATTTGGCAAAAGAACAACCAGATTAGTCTATTTTTAAAAGTAAAGTCCTCTCAAGTTTGATAAAATTGACATCGACACCCAACAAGGGTGAATTTACTTTATTTACCTTTGATATAAAATTGACAAATATAATTGACTTAAATACCCTTGAATCGAAGAGGTTTAAATAGGTTATCGGGTACAATTCATCTAAGAGATCCAATTTTTCTCTCAAACCATCATACACCCAAACTGACCCCAAAGATCCGGTCGGCCACGACATCCACCACCTAGACCTATATAAATATTTATATACATATATATTAGGGGTGACAAATGGGCGGGTTGGGCCAGATTTGGATTGGATTGAAAATGTGCGGATCAAAAATGTATAGGGTCAACCTGTTATGACCCGTGGACCTATTAATTATAATTATTTTTTTTTAAATTATTTTTTCCCCGGAAGGTTTTAAAATTTTATTTAATAACAAATAAAAAAAAAATCTCAAATTCACCAATATTTATCGACTCGTTTTAGAGAGGGAAGTGAAGGAAATAGAAGAAATATTGATATTTTAAAAATAAAATTTTCTTAAAAATGTTGATGTTTACAAACATAGAAAAAAAAAATGTAATTTGCATATTTGAAAAAAAAAAAAAATTGACTCATGAAACCTGACCGACCTACCCAAAATATTGATGTTTAAAAAATAAAATTTTCTTAAAAATTTTGATATTTACAAACATGGAAAAGGAAAATGTAATTTACATATTTGGAAAAAAAAAAAAATTAAACCAGGAAAGCAGTCCAAAAAATTTGGGTTGACCCAACCTAACCCGATTTCGGGTTAAGCTTGGGTTGGGATTGGGCTGGGTTGGGCCAGCCCAACTTGCAGCCCTAATCTTGAGTGACTGAATTTTAAAGAGAGAAATGAGTTGAGTGTAATATAGAATAGATGTGTGTTTAATGTGTTTATTATGTGCTGGGTGAAATATGAGTTGAACAACCCATCTTGACCCTCAAATTAAGTGATTAAAAATTACTCAACCCATTTTTGACTCATCTTAAATATGGTTCACTCAAGACTATTAAATAGCGGACGGATATGGGCGAATTGATGATTTCTGACCCATTTTGCCACCCCTAATATACATATAATATATGCATATGTGTGTGTGTGTGTGTGTAAAGAGTGTATAAGGGTAAAAGCGTCATTTAAAAGTTTTGATATTTTATAATTTAAATTAATAAAATATTAAAGGGTAATATTGACTTTTTATAAATTTTAAGGGGTTGTTTTAATTTTTGACAAAAGATGTCATTGTCCAAAAATAAACCAACTTGTATCTGAATGAGAAATCTCAGGGGGTGTCATTGTATTTTATCCAAAAAATATATATATACATCGGGCCTTTTGGAAGTTTAACATGTCATTCATTTTGTTTTTAATTTTCTTCTTTACCTTATATTTTTTAAATTAAGCATGTAAATTATATTTTTATATATATAAAAACACAAAAATTGTGAAACTTTTATTTCAATTAGCACATATTGGATAAAATAAATAATGCACAAATTAAATCGTCACTTAGCGAATATTAAAGTAATCTATCTCATTGCAAAAAAAATCAGTTCCAAATATTATAAAATAAAATTATACAAGATTATAAAAAAAAAACTATAGTTTAATTTGGTTATATGAAGTCAAAAGAAAGATAATGTAAAAGTTTGACAGATTCGTGCATTCAATGTAAATGAATTTTGGTACGAAAATTTGATATATAATCCTCCTTCAAATAGCTAGATGCATGTTTCAACATTTATACATTATTATAACAAAAAAAAAAATCATGATAATTGTTTTAAGACTGACTTCATAGTAGCATTACTTTTTGTAAATCTTTAATGACCTCGTAAGTTTATAAATCTTTAACGACCTCGTAAGAATATATATATATATATATATATATATATATATCACCAATGATATGTTAGGGTAAATTTTTTTAAGATATAAGATTTTTATGAGAATAAATATAGCAGTAAAAATAATAAACTATCGTATATGAAACCTTCGATTACATAATTACTAGTGGGAAAAGACTTTTGAGTCCTTGAGTACCCAAACTGTGGCATCCCGATTATTGGGCTTTATACAATTTGTTTATATTAGTTTGTATATAAATATATATTTTTTCAGCATACAGTTTATATGCATCAGTGTGAAAACTACTTGGAGATTACTTCACTTGTACTCCATAAATTGTCAAAAAAAAGTCGCTACAATATAAATCAAACTATCTTTCCACAAAGAAAAGGTGTCTCCCACTTCACATCTTTACCAAATCACACACTTTGATCTAGTGTTCACATTGATGATGACAAATTATTTTGGAGGCACACTTTTCTAATAATTGAAGACAATGTTCCCATTCAAACCATTTTCAATATTCCAAAAAAAGGTGAATTTTAAACACTAGATAATTGCTTTTGATGTAAATATTATTTTCTTTCAACGATTACTAATTAATCGGGTTGTTCTAAAGTCCTTATCAGGTTTCGTTTCGTCACATATAATCCAACCGAATAATGCCTTATAATGGTTAAACAATGCTAATTTGATTCTCTAGGGTGACTGATAATTTATGAATTAATTATGGCAAAAGTGTAAGGTTAAATGCCAAATTTTACCAGACCTAATGTCTGTAAATATAATCTGCCTAAGTCGGTCCTGCAGTTAAAAAATGAAGGCTTCTATTTATTTATTTATTATTATTATTCTTTTAGACATTTCTCTGAATGGTGTAAGAGTCCAGCGGAGTGCCCTGGTCTCTCTCTCTCTCTCTCCCCCCATGTATGAATTTGGAATAGTTTTGAAATATAATATAGATAAGTAACATACAGGGACTGGATGAATAGGTTCAATTGGCTCTTTTATTGAGTTTTAGTTTTGTAGACACTAAAATTTTAATGGATTTTTGTTTTGACAAATTGACCATTAAATATGGGTCTAATATTTAATTAAGTTATTTAATTGGCCCAAGTTTGGTCCAATTAAATTATTTAATTAGCCCAGCCCAGATAGTTAAATAAAAGATAATTATTCATAATATAACCGGCCCGTTTCAGTTATGATTTTATCCTTATCAGGAAATGACACGTGTCATCATCTTATTAATCCAAGAAGCCTATAAATAGAGGTTGGAGGAAGAAGGAAGGGACATACAAATTCAGAATTCAGAAATCCAGAATTCTAGAGAGAAATATAGCACCAAGCACATCAAATCGTGTGAAAATCGTGAGGACCTTATTCTTTGTAAATGATATTATTACAGAGGAAATTAATAAAATATTATTTTTGCTCCCTATTTTGTTATTTATTTATAGACTACAAAATTTGTGTGTACAAGTTTAAATTAAATTTACCGAGATAAAAGTAAATTAAACACCCACAAAATAATAACTTTAAATACAAGTAAATTAAAAAGTGAGTTTAGAGAAACATCAGCTTCTTAACGAGGAAACTTAGTTGGTGAAATCCAACAATCGGAAAAACTTCAGAAACTGTTACCCAAGATCAGCGCCCCTGGGATAACCAACCAAGGCTATCGGTCGCCTAGGGCCTCCGATTTGGCCAGACTTTGAAGGGCCTCTAATTTTACTAAGGCATCATGAAAAATAAATAAATAAATAATATATATATACACACACACACACACACACTAGGGCCCGTTTGGGAAGTGTAGTGTGATGTAGTGTACTGCTCTAATTTAGAACAGAACAAGTGTTTTGTAGTGTGATGTTCTGAAATGGGAACAAAATATGTTTGGAACAAAAATTTGGAGTGAGAATTTTGGAATAGAAATTAATATTTTTTTTTGGATGATTAAATTAAATTAATTACAGAGCTTCATTAGTTTGCAAAACAAGAATTACAGAGCTTCATTAGTTGATTTAGAAAAAAAAAAAAAAAAATTTAAAACAAAACCCATACACACAAGTTAGCAGTTGCAGAGAGAGAGGGGGCAAGCTTGAGAGTTGAGACCCATACACACAAGCAAACCCAAACACAGTGGAACAACGAAAACCCATACACACAAGGTAGCTCTCTCTCTTATTGCATAACTGTACTTCAAACTAAATATTGACTCTACCGTAACAGGTCTGGAACAGAGTGAGAGCAAAGCTCACATCAAATAAGAGACCCGCCCCTCCTCTTGCATCTCTGGTCAAACAATATTGTAAATCAGTATATATATGTTCAAAAAAATGTTTCAAAGAAAGGTGGACCTGACACTTGACCGAAAGATATGGGTTTTGAACAATCTGAAATGAAACCCATTCTTGTAGATTTTGTAGTTTGCAGTTGCAGAGAGGGAGAGAGAGGGTAACTGATGCTTGTATATTTTGTAATTTGCATTTGCACAGAGAGAGAGCAAGTTCACAGTTTTTTTTGATCTGAAATTAGGGCAAGTTCAGAGTTGAGAACGAGAATAGAGATGGAGGCGATTAGGAGGTTGAAATGATTTGCCGTGAAATCGCCACTGGGAAGCGATTAGGGAATTTTTTTATATATGAAATTAGGGCAAGTTCAGAGTTGAGAACGAGAATAGAGATGGAGGCAATTAGGGCAAGTTTAGAGTTGAGAACGAGAATGGGGATGGAGGCGATTGGGGGGCTGAAAAATTTATTATTATCTCACTACAGTAAAAATAAATGGGCTTGGAACAACATAGAACACCAAATTATTGTTCCAGTTTTTGGGCCAAATATTGGATTTGTTCCTTGGTGTTCCACTACTGTTGAGAACACAACAAGTTGGGCCCAAACAGCATCTGTTCTGAAAATGGGTACTGTAGCACTGTAGGGAACACTACAGCACACTAGCCAAACAGGGCCTAAGGCCCAAAGCTTGAAATACCACACCTGGAGCTCAACAGACTTGGGCAAAAACAAAGCACAAATTCTATCTTCACAGCACCGGACTTGGCTCGTCTTCACACTTCAGTCTTCAGAGCTTTGAGTTAGACATCTCCAAGCCTCCCAAAGCTGTAAGCTCCAACTCCAACCCTTGTTTTTGATATTGAAAAAATACTACCATACCTATCAAAAAAAAAAAAAAAATAAAACACTACCACAACCAACACTAAACAGTGGGATTGCCATGACTTCTCTCCACAATCCACATCAGATTTGGACTAGCTCTGAAGTCATCTTCGGTATACACACACTCTCTCTCTCTCTCTCCCTCTATGTATACAGATAGTATAATTGATGTCAAATATATACATGGTGTGTTTGGTTAAGCAAACTATAATCGACTTTGACTCAGGCTCGCACCTCATCATTTTGTCAAATTAAAATCAATTGCTGACTGTTCCTGCCTTTGTAATTTTTTCGTTCAATAGTACTCGACCTCTGACTTACTCTTAAATTCTTAATATCTGTAGAAGAATCGCTGGTAGATCAACCAATACTTCACAAATGTATTGATCCCTTCAAAGTTTGATTTTCTTCTTATTTTTTTTTTAAATCATAATTTTTGATGAAGTTGAAAAGTAATTATATTTGACGACTAGGGGCGTAACTTAGTATGTCTAACCTGGTCTATAGCACAGGTCTGGAAAAAAATAATAATAATAATAAAAAAAAAAAAAAAATAGTACTACTACTTCTTATCAGCCATAGCCCAACCCAATCAGTCATATCCCAGCCCATGCCCATTGCCATGCCCAATAAATAATAAAACAAAAAAAGCAAATGGCCCAGCCCAGCAATGAGCAACTCTCTAAACAAAAGAAAGAGGCAATAGGCTGACGAAATCTCACTTATCTTATAAGAGAATATTCATTCCATTCAAATAGTTCTTTTAGTGTAACCAAAGCTACAAGCCCATTACTTATTTATTTATTTATTTATTATTATTATTATTTATTTTTGCTATTTTTGAATATATATAACATATCTGTCAAAAGAAATGATTGTGTTTACATTTAAATTTTTATATTTTTAGCCCCCCCTTACTTTACAATCCTAACTCCGCTCCTAACGACGAATACTAGTGGAATCTTCAATCACACTGTTCACACAAACTCCGGATGATGGACAACCTAAATCACTCAAGTGTATGAATGTGTGTTTTCAAAATAATAATAATAATAATAAACTCTAAAAATCTCAAACAAATTTTCTTTTTAGGGTTTTGAAATCTCCAATATTGAAAAGTATAGTTAAATATTCTTCGACTAGAGTTTGATGAAGTCAATTTACTCCAATAATTATGGAAGAGGTCAAACTAAGCAATATGGCTGGCATATGAAAGTCAATAAAATTTGATTTTTATGATCAACTGTACTTTTTCTCATTTATTTAGTTATATATTTGAAAGGTCCGGTAGTAGGCATATTTTGGAATGCAAGTTAACACATCAAAATTATTACTCACATCACATTCGGAATAAAACCCGTAAACTATTAAAAAATTACAAATTAGTCCATCTCTGAATTCTATGATGTTCAATTATTGATTTACTCATAAAGTTAGTTTAAAGTCAATGCTATGTCCAGTGGCACATTAAAGTTAATTTTTTTTCAATCTCAAATTCAAGATACCCATCCAATACTTCCAAATATAATAATAACCATTTTGTTTAATTTTCTTTGCAATTTAGTTGCCCATTAGTTTCACATATATGCCTTTGCTGGAAACGTGCAAATTTTTAAAAACTTTTTGAAGAATTTTTATACATAGATCTTGATCTATTACATAGGGACAAGTTTTATATAAAAATAAAATATGATATATTTGATACTCTCGGATTTTCGAATGTGGATTGGTCATGCCCACGCCGGAATACTCGAGAATATAAAAAACAAATAGCAATAATCGAACACAGAATACAACAAATGAAAATAAGAATAACCAAAATGCTGATCAGAAACTAAAATGAGAAATAAAATCTCAAACTAAATTTTCATTAATAAATTCTTCTGATACAAGTATTCCTCTAATAAAAAAACAAACTCGAGAATCCATAATATGTGGACCCCTGGAAAACCAAAACTGAACAATCAACGGTCTACAACCAGATACAGAAATCACAAAGGAAACTTCTATATAGACAATCCGGAAGAATGAAGTAAACGATCCCTGCTTAGCACGAACAATCTCTACGCCAGACGAATACTTGAAAAATGATGGTGGGTTAGGCCCACAAACAAGTTCTACTCTATTACAGTCCAAGTAGAGACCCGATACGCAGATACATCCTAGATAACCCCAACAATAGCTACATAGCCCATAAATATATAACTACACTAGGGGATTCTTACTGGACTACAAGACGGTCTCAGCCTGATTAGTAGGTAACATGCAAAACACACCTAAAGTAGGCATGAGTACTTAGACCTAATAGGGTACGCCTCTACTATCATAACCAGCTATGCATCCCAATGCATATACGTTCCCTAACCATTGATCCTGAGGCTCAAGCTCATACCGTGGTACCATAACTATATATATATATATATATAATCCATCCAATTAACACAAAAATTCTAAAACTTTTATTTCAATTAACACATCTTGGATAAAATAAATAATGCACAAATTAAATCGTCAAATAGCGAATATTAAAGTAATCTATCTCACTGCACAAACAATCAGTTCCAAATATTATAAAATAATTTTATACAAGAGGATAAAAAAATGAAAGTTTAATTTGATTACATGAAGTCAAAAGAAAGATAATGTAAAAGTTTGACATATTCGTGCATTCAATGTAAATGAATTTTGGTACGAAAATTTGATATATAATCCTCCTTCAAATAGCTAGATGCATGTTTCAATATTTATGCATTATCACAACAAAAAAATCATGATAATATATTGTTCTAAGGTTGACTTCATTGTAGCATTACTTATTATAGATTAATCACTTTAACGACCCCTTAAGTATATATATTTATATATATATGAAAATCACCAATGATATGTTAGGGTTAATTAATTTAAGATAGAAGATTTTTATGAGAATAAATATAGCAGTAAATTTATAAACTATCATAAATGAAACCTTATATTACATAATTACTAGTGGGAAAAGACTTTTGTGTCCTTGAGTACCCAAACTGTGGCATCCAGATTATTGGGCTTTATACAGTTTGTATATATATATTTTTTCAGTATACAGTTTATATGCATCAATGTGAAAACTACTTGGAGATTACTTGTACTCCAGATATTGTCAAAAAAAAGTCGCTACAATATAAATCAAACTATCTTTCCACAAAGAAAACTATCTACCACTTCACACCTTTACCAAATCACACACTTTGTACACATTGATGATGACAAATTATTTTGCAGGCACACTTTTTCTAATAATCGAAGACAATGTTCCCATTCAAAGCATTTTCAATATTCCAAAAAAAAGTTGAATTTTAAACACTATAAAATTGCTTCTGATGTAAATATTATTTTCTTTCAACGATTAATAATTAATTAATCGGGTTGTTCTAAAGTCTTTGTCGGGTTATGTTTCAGATAATCCAAACGATAATGCCTTATAATGGTTAAACAATTCTAATTTGATTCTATAGGGTGACTGAAAATATTACTTAATTACGTGTCTAATAGTTACGTATTTATTTGAATTAATTGTTTAAATTATTAATTTAATTTGTTTGTATGATTTAACTTACGGATGTGTAGTTATTTGTATTTTAATTGTTAGGATTAAATGAATTAAATGTTTATTTTATTTATTTTTAATAGAGTTGGATTTGAATAGTAATAATGGATTAACCCAATCGGTCACATGAATTACTTAGATAGGAGTCTTGATGTGTTCAAATATTTACGGATGAATAATTGTGTATATATATATATATATATGAATATATTTGTATATATGGATAGTTATTATTATTATTTGTTTATGGTAATAGTAATAATATTAGGATGGTTACTATTATATATATATATATTAACATTGTTCACCTACTCATTGGGTGTGTAAGGCATTTATACACGAATTAAATCATTATCGTTGGATATAAAAACATAAATTACCTTTTAATTGCCAAATAAAATCTGATGGTAACTACTTCAGGTGTGCATGCATTTTTTTACACACCAAGAAATAAAAGAACAATTCTGTATATATATATTTATTTATTTATTTATTTATTTATATTTATATGTTATTTCGTTAGTCTGACTTAGTATGTATATATTATATTATTATCTTTCTTTTTCTTTTCTATTACTTTATGAAAAATATAATTAGGAAGGGATTAGGAGTAGTAGTGAAACTGTGAAAGGGTTGCAAAATCCTATTCACGTGAGTTTACAACCCAAGTCTCCATAGCGTAATTTCTCCACCCTGACTTGCTCATCAAGGACCTGAAAATATTTTGTAGAACAAAAAGGTTCAAAAAAATTCAAATGTTACTATTTTACTCTTTGGCAGTGCATAAAAACAAAGATTCTTAACCAATGCTGAAAGATACGAACTGAACAAGTGGAATTAGACAACAAAATATTAGTATCAAATAAACAATAACAAATATTACTTCTATTTCAGTTTTACCTGCATTATTAGTCTACATCCATTAGAATTAGTTTTGCTTTTAGCAAAACGAGGGCTGTCTCTCATATAATACTTCCTCCGTCCTATAAAAAGTGTCATTTTTAGAAAATCGTAACTCTTACAAATTGAACTATTACGGTTCCCGAAACACGACACTTTTTTTTAAACGGAGATAGTATTTTCTATTTTAAAGACTATTGAGAAATTATCAGGCTTTACATATGTTCATTTCAAATTTGACCATGACTAAAATGGTTGCCAAGACTAAAACTTAAAATCTTTGGAATAATTCATTGGGAAAATATTCTATACAATTATAATAAACCAACCTTTGAGAAAAAAAGAGAGAAATAAAAATTGAGGTGAATCAATCATTTACCAGTACTGTGCTCTTTAGCCTAACTTTTGTTATATTTAACCCCCCCTCCCCCCCTTTTTTTTTTAAATGGTAGATTATGTTAGCAGATGCACAAACTTAAGCCTAACACTCCAAATTTCAAAAGAGGCTCTTAACCAACTGGGTTGCGAGGTAATCTGCTTTGCCATAACACAACTATGGTGTTCTATGGATTTGCATACATTTACATGTATCAGGTCATTAGAAAACACCATGTTTTAGTAGCACCTAGCGCCGAGGGCGGATCTATGTATATGTTGAGTCCACCAAAAATAAAAAAATATAGATAGTTTTAGGCCAGCAAAAAAATAAAATAATAATTACTAGTATTAATCCACCCAAAATAATATTAACTCATCCCATTAACAATTTCTGAATCCGCCCTTGCCTAGTGTGAAAAAACAAAAAGTGATTCACATAATTTGCCTAAACTAAAAAAATTTAACTAATAGTATCTCATCACTTACAGATCTTTTGACCTGACTATCTATACTTATCCATTTATACCCCCACCTATTAACTTTTCTATCCGGATTCGATGTAGGACAAGCTCTCCCTTATTACATTATTCCCCACCCGAACTCGCAACGCTCTCGTTGCTGCTCGGACCACCCTGCTTACCCGGGTTGCAAACCCGAACACCTTCGGGGCCGTGCACTTGGCGTGACACCGGATTAAGGATTGAGTCTGACTCTAATACCAACTGTAACATGTGAGCACTTGCCCATTTACCCAAAAGCTTAAGTTATTGGGAGTGTTACAGATCCACCTATTTATACCTATTCACTTTTTCATCTAGATTCGATGTGGGACAAATTCTCCTTTGTTACAACTGGCCAGTTGAGGAGGATTTGAATATAGCCAACTTGGCTCTTGTTAAGACAAGCAACACTACATCCATATTTTAAGAAATCTATCATACTAGTCTTATATGTATTTCTTACTAAATTATTAATTTATGTAATAAGTGGGATGAAATATAGATGTAATTTATTATTTAAAAGCAAGTATTAATTTATAGAATGTATGAATATGTATGCAAAAACTCTCTAAAAAAAATAGATAACCTAATCTAAAATAAAATTAACTTGTATGATTTTAGTAATACATATGAACAGAAACTAGCAAGGGAGAGCTGCTCTTCAATTTTAACAATTTACATGCCATTGTGCCATTGTAGATGGTTTTCATATTTTATGCACAGGGAAGTGTATGATGGGCTCTGAGCTCTAGGATTAGAAAGGCCAAATTTTCATTTACGAGGTTTACATAAAAAAATGCTTTTGATAAAAAAATAATAATAAATAAATTCTAGCATTCACTGCTTAATTAATTTTTAACGATAGCTTTCTTCATCTCTTTCATGCATCAATACTAGTTACTTAATTCTTAATCACAAATTCACGATAGTAATCGCCTTGCCTTTATATTACATGAATCATGTGTTGATCACGTAAATTCTTTTTATTTTTTATTTTATTTATATGACAGCCATTTAAATTACTTACATAATTTTTAAATTTAATTAAGAGCAAATTAATAAGTATATGTCAATTCCATTCATTGTCCTTCCAACTTGTCAAGTTTAGAAAAAAAATTTAATTGCGCCCGTTATATAGTGCAACTGACACATTCAATCATTCATTACCGTGCATGTAATACACTCGTTCGCAAGTGTATTATACAGATTGTCTGGTATGCAACAGGCTAACAAAGTTTTTCTCCAAGTTTTAGGGGTGTTACTGGCATTGAAAGGATACGGAAATGGGCTTTACCTATATGTCTAGACTCTAGGCTAATGGTGAAGAACTGCGAGACATATGCTAGAGCCCTGCACATAAGTGAGATTAGCACCGAGTAAATAATTTGTTAATCCTTTTATTATCTTTCAAAAGAGAGAATTCGGTACTAAAAAGGACATTGTTGTAAAAATTCTGGAAAAGGACTTGAGACATAATAATAATAGTAATTATTATTTTTTATTTTTAATTTTATTTTGTCTTGACTAGAAATATATTCACACCCCCACTAACTCTTACGAAATTTGAACCCTCTATCTTTTATGGAGTTCGGGACTTAATCACACAAATCTTCTAAATATGTGTCGTTCTCATGCTTTGTACGCGTTTCCATTCTCACGCTTCCACTTTCACTCTCAACATGTGTGACTTAGATTTTTTCGCTTTTGCCCTACTCCTCCTACTCCACCACTTGCACTTGTTCTTGCTCTCGTTCTTTGTGAGTTGCTTCGGGACAGACTTTGTGGTGACCTATGTTGGCGGATGTGCGTAGGTGGATACGAGGTATCGACAGGCTATCATATTGGGCGAGTTACA